>NW_024081227.1:875315-1195855 GCF_003009895.1 Hyaena hyaena
AGAAGAAAACCAAAATGGGAGGCATCATCATCCCAGGCTTTAGCCTCTACTACAAAGCTGTAATCATCAAGACAGTATGGTATTGGCACAAAAACAGACACATAGACTAATGGATTAGAATAGAGAACTCAGAATTGGACCCAGAAATGTATGGCCAGCTAATCTTTGACAAATCGGGGAAGAGCCTCCAGTGGAAAACGAAAGCCTCTTTAGCAGATGGTGCTGGGAGAACTGAACAGCAACAGCCATATATTTTTAAATTTCTACTCTAATTGCCTGATTGGCCCATTTGTTCTTTAGTAGGGTGTTCTTTAACCTCCATGTTTTTCGAGGTTTTCCAGACTTCTTTCTGTGGTTGATTTCGAGTTTCATAGCATTGTGATCTGATAGTGTGCATGGTATGATAACAATTCTTTTATGTTTATTGAGGACTGCTTTATGTCCCTGTATGTGATCTATCTTGGAGAAGGTGCCATGCGCACTTGAGAAGAAAGTGAATTCCATAGCCTCAGGATGTAGAGTTCTAAATATATCTGTCAAATTGATCTGGTCCAATATGTCATTCAATTCCATTGTTTCTTTAGTGATTTTCTGTCTAGTTGATCTATCCATTGCTGTAAGTAGAATATTAAAGTCCCCTGCTATTAGCACATTCTTATCCATAAGATTGTTTCTGTTTGTCATTAATTGTTTGGTATATTTGGTGCATAGACATTTATAATTGTTAGCTCTTCCTGATGGATAGATCCTGTAATTATTATATAATGCCCTTCTTCATCCCTTGTTACTGTCTTTACTTTAAAGTCCAGTTTGTCTGATATAAATATAGCTATTCCAGCTTTCTTTTGACTTCCAGTAACATGGTAGATATTTCTCCATTCCCTTACTTTCAATCTGAAGGTGTCCTCCAGTCTAAAATGAGTTTCTTGTAGACAGCAAATACATGGATTTTGTCTTTTTATCCATTCTGCTACCCTATATCTTTTGATTGGGGCATTTAGTGAGAAGCAGTTTCTCCTGGTGTCGCCTGGGATGAGTGTGTCCACCTAGGGTCAGCTGGACAGCAGGAAACCGGATCTCTCTGTGTCCCAAGCAGAGGTTTTTTTCTTCTCCAGCGACAGGGACAGTATCTTGGGCAGTTTTGGCTACTCTTTCTATTTTTCCCCTAGACTCACCATGGCTCCCTGCAAAGGGGGATTCCCCCTCTACCCCCTGCATCTCCAGTTCAGCCCGTTTCTATCTTCTCCAGTTCGCACTCACACTATAAGGTGTTCTCAGCGGACTCTGTCTCCTTTTCCTCCCAAACTACTGGATTTTGTAAGGGTTCCTATGGCTTCAGACCTTCTCTGTTTGAGAGACGGGGGCGAGTGAAATGTACAGAGCTCCCTACTTCTCCACCATCTTACGTCTCTCTCAGGTAGTCTGTATCTTCTATAAAACTGTGGTTTACTAAAACAAATCTCTCTCTCTGTCTCATAAACTTGCCAGAGAAAAAGTATAATTCCTCTGTTGTCTCCTCTCCTACTTCCCCAAGAGGGAGAGATCCTTGGGGAGTGAGGGAGATGGGGTGTAAACTATCTTTGTATGTATGTCTTAGAAAGGGGGGACTTTGCAAGGGGGTGGTGAGGATAAATTGAGACAGGCTTTTGTGGGGGGAAGGATAAGTTGTTGAAGTAGGAAGTAGGCAGAGGCATTCTATCTACGTGCGTTTTAGATAGAGAAGGGAAATGGAAGGTTTCCAGATCTGTCTGAAGAAAACAGATGGGCCCCTGTAGGGGAACTGTTGTGACCTTGTGAAGTTGTAGGGCCTTAGGAAGGTCATGGAGAGGCCTGACCATCAACTACTTGGCCCTCTGACAGTGGTAAAGGCTTCCTTGGCCAAACTTGGCATGAAAGGAGTGATTTACTGTTGAAACCAGTGTCCTGGGACATCTGGGTGGCTCAGTTCATTAAGTAGCTGACTTCAGCTCAGGTCATGATCTCACACTTCATAGGTTTGAGCCCTGCATCAGGCTCCACACTGACAGTGAGGATCCTGCTTGGGATTCTCTCTCTCTCCTCCTCTCCCTGTCCCTCCCTGATTTGTGCTCTCTCAAAATAAATAAATAAACTTAAGAAAGAAAGAAAGAAAGAAAGAAAGAAAGAAAGAAAGAAAGAAAGAAAGAAAGAGACCAGTTGCCTTCCCATGGCTGAAGATACTATCCACATGGACTGAGAATCACGTTCCCCTCCTCATTTTGCCTGGTAAGGCCATCTACATGATCTACCTGAGAGAAGATGGTATCCTTGAAAATCCACAAATACTCAGATACTTAATGTGTTTTCAATCTTCTTAAGAGCAGAGGAGGGGTTGGCTCAAATGGGATTTATTTTGAAATATGTGTATTTGAGAATTGGGAGGCAATTCATATCTGTTATATTTATGGTGTCATAAATCACTCTCGATGACTATATTCTGTGTGTTTCCAGATTGACCTAGGGTATATTTCTGGTCACTAGGAAGAAACAAGAACTCACTCATGCAAAATACAAATTGTCCATGAAATAAACACTTTCAAAAATACTTTAGTCACATTCTAAAAAGAGTTTTAAATCCTGTTTATTAAAAGCAAATATTAAAATCTTTCGCCTTTTACTAAAAGCAAATATTAACTTTTAAATATTTGTCCCTTATCAAATTTGTGGGTGTTTTCTGGAAAGCCAGCACAATAAAAAAAAAAAAAATTCTTTTTTGTTTGTCTGTTTGAAACTGGGAAAATCTGTTGCAAAGAAATTTCAGGCATTATCTGTAATCTACTGATGGTCTCTTCTGCCAGGGCAATGTGGTGTCTGTCTCAGAACCATGGCACATGTACCAGGGGCAAGGAGAGGGAGGGAGAGAGGAGAAAACAAAGTTTTGAAGAACTTCACTAAAATGACTGTACCATAGTTACAGGAGACCTGGAGTGGATTTTTGACTCTGCAAGAGGAACTTGAAATATTCTGGAGGAGTTGTAATTTTCATATTGTGGAACCTAGAAATATAGCAAAGCAAATTCTGTCTTACAGCTTTTAGATCAGAATGCACAGTTGTTGTTTGTGGCTCAGCATTAACCCAGAGGACCTACTAGAATATTGGCAATCTGAACCAGAGTATGTATAGTCCAGGTTATTTGTGGGAGCAAAGTGTCAGAGTCTGGACTGGATAAAAATAATATGAAAATCACTCCATTGATTAGACATTTGTTAGATTATATTACATCTATTTTTGGTCAGTGGTCTTTAGTAAAGTAGGATAGAGACTGCAAAGAGTTTGGAAAAGAGACTAAACTGATCAAAAAATGTAAAGTACAGCAAGTCCTCATTAACTGTAGACCCAGGTCCGTATTTCTGTTTAAAATATGCAAAGTAGAGGTATTTCATAGACTTTCTCTTTCTCTGAAGATAAACTTTGGCAGTATCCATTTAGCATTTAGAATAATTGCTGCTTTAGTAAGTTGGCTCTTACTAAAGCTAACAAAAAGGATTTATTAAAAATGTTAAAGAAGACCACTGTGCTTTTACATAATTATTTTGCTTTGGCTTTAATATTTAATACAGTATTACAGATGTGGTTGAAGCCCCTTTGCAATTTTATTCACTGGTTTTTTATGTTTCCCAAAGCTAACCCATTATCTTGAAATATGTCTTCCTGCCTAAATTATTATTATTTAAAAAATTTTTGTCATAAACTATAGTTGACACACAATGTCATTTTAGTTTCAGATATATATCATAGGGATTTGACACTTGTATACATTATGCCAAACTTACCGCAGTAAATGTAGTTACCACCTGCTATCATACAATGTAATTAAAATACATATTTTTTCTCCTTTTTTTTTTTGAGGGAAAGCGCAGGGAAGGGGCAGGAGGAGAGGGAGGGAGAGAAACCCAAGCATGCCCTACACTAAGTGCAGAGCCCCACATGGGGCTCAATTCCATGAACTGTGAGATAATGACCTGAGCTGAAATTGAATCCGACACTTAACCAACTGAGCCACTTAGGCGCCCCTACAATATTTTTCACTAGATTCCCTATGTTGTACTTTACATCCTTGTGACTTATTTATTTTTAAAAAAATTTTAATATTTTTATTTATTTTTGACAGAGAAAATGAAAATTTTGCTAAGAAAATAGAAAAATGTTGCTAAGGCCTCTGTTTTATGTATTTATTTTTAATGTTTTATTTATTTCTGAGAGACAGAGACAGCGTGAGTAGGGGAGAGTCAGAGAGAGAGGGAAACACAGAATCTGAAACAGGCTCTAGGCTCTGAGCTAGCTGTCAGCACAGAGCCCGACGTGGGGCTCGAACCCACGAACCATGAGATCATGACCTGAGCCAAAGTCAGACGCTTAACCGACTGAGCCACCCAGCCCCCCTCCCCCCACCTTTTTAAAAAATGTTTTATTTATTTCTGAGAGAGAGAGACCATGTGAGTAGGGGAGGGCTGGAGAGAGAGGGAGACACAGAATCTGGGCCTCTGTTTTCTTAAAGAGTTTTACAGCTTCAGGCCTCATATTTAGATCTTTAATCTATTTTGAGTAGACTATAGATGCTGGTGCGGATGTGGAGAAACGGGCACCCTCCTACACTGTTGGTGGGAATGTAAATGGATGCAGCCCCTCTGGAAAACAGTGTGGAGGTTCCTAAAAAACGTAACAATAGAACTGCCCTATGACCCAGCAATAGCACTGCTAGGAATTTACCCAAGGGATACAGGAGTGCTGATGCATAGGGGCACATGTACCCCTATGTTCATAGCAGCACTCTCAACAATAGCCAAAACATGGAAAGAGCCTAAGTGTCCATCAATGAAGAAATGGATCAAGAAGATGTGGTTTATCTATACAATGGAATACTACATGGCAATGAGAAAAAATGAAATCTGGCCATGTGTAGCAACGTGGATGGAACTCGAGGGTGTTATGCTAAGTGAAATAAGTCAGGCAGAGAAGGACAAATACCATATGTTTTCACTCATAAGTGGAAGAGGAGAAACTTAACAGAGGACCATGGGGGAGGAAAAGGGGAACAATAGTTGGGGAGAGGGAGGGAGGCAAACCATGAGAGACTCTTGAATGCTGAGAGCAAACTGAGGGCTGATAGGGGTGGGGGGAGGGAAGGGGGTTGATGGGTATGGAAGAGGGCACTTGTGGGGATGGGCACTGGGTGTTATATGGAAACCAACTTGACAATAAACTATAAAAGAAAAAAAAGAGACAAAGGTCTGGGTCTTATGAAAATAAAAAAAAAATCTATTTTGAGTTTATTTTTGTGTATGCTGTGAGAAAGTGCTCCAGGTCCATTCTTTTGCATGTAACTGTTTGATTTTCTCAGCAGCATTTATTGAGCAGATTGTCTTTTCCTCATTATATATTCTTGCCTCCTTTGTCATAGATTAATTGACCATATAATCATGAGTTTATTTCTGGGCTTTCTATCCAGTTTCATTGATCTGTATCTATTTTTGCACCAGTATCATACTTAAAAAAAATACTTATTTATATTGAGGAGAAAGCATGAGAATGAGTGAGGGAGGGGGGGAGAGAGAGAGAGAAAATCCCAAGCAAGCTCTATATGTCAGCATGGAGTCCACCGCAGGGCTAAAACTCATGAACTGAGAGAGCATGACCCTAGCCAAGATTAACAGACACTTAACTGACAGAGCCACTCAAGTGCCCCAATACCATACTGTTTTGATTACTATAGCTTTGCAGTATATTTTGAAATCAGGATGTGATACCTCCAATTTTGTCTTCTTTTTCGAGATTGCTTTGACTATTTGAAGTCTTTTGTGTTCCATAGAAATTTTATGATTTTAGTACTGTTTTCTCTAGTTCCGTGGAAAATGCTGTTGGTATTTTGATAGGGATTGCACTGAATCTGTAGATTGCTTTGGGTAGAATGGAAATTTTAATAATATTAATTCTTCCATTCCATGATCATGGAATGGAATATCTTTCCATATGTTTGTATTGTCTTCAATTTTTTTAATCAATGTTTTCAGAGTGCAGGTCTTTGACCTCCTCTCTTAAATTTATTCCTAAGCATTTTATTTGTCTTTTGTGCAATCACAAGTGGGCTCATTTTCTTAATTTTTCTTTCAAATTTTTGCTTCTTTTCTAGTATATAGAAACAACACATTCCTGCATATTAATTCCTGCAACTTTACTGAATTCATTTATTAGTTCTAATAGTTTTTAGCAGAGTCTTTAGAATTTTCTATATAGAGCGTCATGTCATCTGCAAATAGTTACGGTTTTACTTTTTCCTTCCAATTTGGATGACTTTTATTTTTTATCATTTTTTTTTTGTCTGATTGCTATGGTTAGACCTTCCAGGACTATGTTGAATAAAAGTGTTTCTTCCTAAGTTATTTCTAAGACATATGTTGTATTCATAAACATTAAAATTTTTGTTTCCTATTACTTGTAAACTTTAAATGATATAGCATAAATATCATGTCCTACATATTATTTAACCCAATAGCAGCTTTTTATTAGCAGCTTTTTGGAGATAATTCATGTACAATCCACCTAACGGAAGTGTACAATTTGATGTGGGGGTTTTTGTATGTTTACAGATATATGCAGCCATTACCATGATTTTTAGAATGTTTTCATCATCTAAGAAAGAAAACCTGTGCCCATTAACTATCTCCAAACTATCTTTTCTTTTTTCTCTCACCCCCAATCCTAAGCAGCCACCAAGATACTTATGCTTCTTAGATTTCTCTTTTCACATTTTATAGGAATGGAATCATAATATATGATCTTTTATGAGTGACTTCTTTTACTTCGTGTAATGCTTTCAAGGCTCATCAATGTTGTCGCATGTATCAGCATTTTGTTCCTTTTTATGGCCATATATAATTGAATTATTTGAATATACTACAGTTTGTTAAATCCATTCATTCATTCATTGATGGACATTTGTGTTGCTTCCACCTTTTGACTATTAAAAATAATGCTGCTTTAAACATTCATGAACAAATTTTTGTGTGGACATATGTTTCTATTTCTCATGGGTATGAGCCTAGGAGTAGAATGCTGGGTCATGTGGTAACTCCACATTTAAACATTTGACGAAGTCCCAGGCTCCAAAGTGTCTGTACCATTTTATATTTACATCAGTATTGTATGAAAGTTGTGACTTCTCCACACCCTCACCAACACTTGTGAATGTATAACTCTTATGTTAGCCATCCTAGTGGGTGTCTCATTGTCATTTCGATATGCATTTTCCTGATGACTAATGATGTTGAGCATCTTTTGTGTGTGTTTGTGTTTATTGGCTATTTTCGTGTTCCTTGGAGAGTTGTCTCTTCAGATCCTTGGCCTATTTTTAAATTGGTCTATTTGCCTTTTTATTATTAAGTGTTAAGAGTTATTTATATATTCTGGTTACAAGTTCTTTATCAAATATACAAATTACAAATATTACCTCTAATTCTATAGTGTGTCTTTTCACTTTCTTCATGGTGTCCTTGAAAATATATGTTTAATTTTGATGAAGTCCAGTTTGTTTATTCCTTTTTCCCCCTCAAAATCTATTGTGTAATTCAGGGTCATGAAGATTTATCTCTGTTTTCTCCTAAGAATCTATGGTCTCATATTTATGTCTTTGATCCATTTTGAATTAGTTTTTGTATTTGGTGTGAAGGAGGGGTTGGCTTCATTCTTATGCACTTGGCTATCCAGTTGTTTCAGCACAATGTGTTGAAAAGATCATTCTTTTCCTATGGAAGGGTCTTGGCATCCTTGCCAAACATCATTTGACCATAGATATATGGATTTATTTTTGGACACTCAATTGTATGACATTGATCTAGGTGTCTGTTCTTGTGTCAGTATCACATTGTCTTGATTACGATTGCTTTGTATTAAGTTTTGAAGTTGAAAAGTATGATCCTACTTTGTTCTTCTTTTTATTATTGTTTTGGCTACTCTGAGTCTCTTGCAATTCCATATGTATTTAAGAGTCAGCATCTCAATTTCTGCAAAAAATCCACTTGGGATTCTAGCAAATATTGAATTCATATATCAGTTTGAGGAGTATTGCCATCTTTACAAAGTTGAGTCTTCCAACCCATGAACATGGGATGTTTTCTGTTTATTTAGATCTTCTTTAATTTCTTTCAACAATGCTTTATTGTTTCAGATTATAGGTTTTACACTCCTTTTATTAAATTTATTCCTTGGTATTTTATTTTTTTGATGCTATTGTAAATGAAATTGTTTTGTTACTTTTTAGATTGTTCATTGTAAGTGTATATAAAAAGAATTGATTTTTATATATTGATATTGTATCCTGCAATCCTACTAAATTTGTTTATTGATCCTTCTTGATTTTAGCAGATTCCTTGGGATTTCCTATATGCAAGATCATGTCATTTATGAGTAGAGATGGTTTTAATTCTTTATTTCCAATATGAGTGCCTGTTTGGCTGGCTGTTATCTGTCCTTCTGCCCTTCCTTCCTATCTTCTCTTTGTGAATAATTTCCTTGGGTGGAACCTACAGTGTAATGTTGGAGAGAAGTAGCAAGAATGGATAGCTTGTCTTCTTCCTGATTATTTTATTTTATTATTTTATTTTACTTTACTTTATTTGAGTAGGCTTTATGCCCAGCATGGGTCTTGAACTCATGACACTGAGATCAAGACCTGAGCTGAGATCATGAGTCAGATGCTTAACCGACTGAGCCACCCAGGTGCCCTGTTGTCCCTGATTTTAAAGGGAAAGCATCAATCCATCATGATTAAATATAATGTTAGTTGTGGGTTTTTCATGGATTGAATTGGATTGAAAAACTTCCTTTTCATTCTTAGTTTGTTGAGTATTTTATTATAAAGAGTGAATAGTATGCTTTTGAGTTTTATCTATATTGATGTATGTGGCTCTAGTTTATTCATTTAGCTTTTGTATAGTTTCCAGTATAAGTATACCATAATTTAACAGTTTAAATTTCTCTCTCTTCCTTTTTTCTCTATTACAACTTATGCTGTGGTGAACATGCTTGCGCATATCTCCTGGTCCATGTGGGCTATAGTATCTCTAGGATATATATTCCTAATAGAATCATTGGGTTTTAGGACAAGTGGAAATTGTTCTCAAAGTTTTCAGCAATTTATGCTGCCACTTGCTTATGAGAGTTTCTTATTTTCATATCCTCCCCAAAATTTGCGATTGTAATTTTATAAGTTTTTGTTAATTTGATGGAAGTAATATATATCTCATGTTAAATTTATATTTTTCATGCATTTGTTTATGGGGTTTCATCTGTGATTTACCCATTCCGACTAATCTTTGCTTTTTTTCTTTTTTAAAAATTTTTTAATTTAAATTCCAGTTAGTTAACATACAGTGTAATATTAGTTTCAGGTGTACAACTTAGTGATTCAACACTTACATATAACACCCAGTGCTCATCGTAGCAAGTACACTCTTTAATCCCCATCACCCATTTAACCCACTCCCAGCCCCCACCTTTCTGGTAATCATCATTTTGTTCTTGATACTTAACAGTCTGTTTCTTGGTTTGCCCCCCCCCCCAACTTTCCCTCTGCTCATTTGTTTTGTTTCTTAAATTCTACATATGAGTAAAATTTTATGGTATTTGTCTTTCTCTAACTTATTTTGCTTAGCATAATATTCTCTAGTTCCATCCATGTCATTGCAAATGGCCAAGACTTTATTCTTTTGTATGGCTGAGTAATATTCCACCATACATATATGTGCCACATCTTCTTTATCCATTCACCAGTTGGTGGACACTGAGCTGTTCCCATAATTTACCTATTACAGATTTTTGCAGACTTTGAGTCTGGAGTTCACTCTTGTCCAGCAAGAGAGCAGACTCAGAAATGAAAATGAGAGATGCTAATGTCCGGGAGGAGACAAGAGCCCTGAACAGGGGTTTTGAGTCTGTATTTATTGAGCTCTCAAAGGTTTTACATACGTGGTGAATGTGCAGAAGAAAACAATAAAATAGTGACTATTAACTTGTGTGTGTTAGAAGCAAAGTTTTGGAGGGTGAGCGGCATTTGAAGTTGAGATTAAAGCACAATGACATACTGGACACCAGATGGACAGTGTTTCTCTGTAGGTGATATAGCTAAATAGCTGTTATCTCTAAAGTTTAATATTGCTGGAGCATTCATCCTCAAGTCTAACAAGGTACCCTTTTCATTAGCTAACCTTGGGTGCTTTCACCCTGTGGGGGCTTTCTGCCTTAAGCTTTGTTAACTAATTAGTACAAGCATATAGAATTCTCAAACTTATTTCCCACAACAGATAAAGCTGTAATAAACTTTGGGATGCGTGTATCCCTTTGAATTAGTATTTTTGTATTCTTTGGATAAATATCTGTTAGTACAATTGCTGGATCATAGGGTAGTTCTATTTTTAACTTTTTGAGGAAACTCCATACTGTTTTCTAGAGTGGCTGCACCAGTTTGCATCCTCACCAACAATACAGGAGGGTTCCCCTTTCTTCACATCCTTGCCAACACTTGTTATTTCTTGTGTTGTTCTTTTTAGCCATTCTGACAGGTGTGAAGTGATATCTCATTGTAGTTTTCATTTGTATTTCCCTAATGATCAGTGATGCTGAGCATCTTTTCATGTCTGTTGGTCATCTGTATGCCTTTGGAAAAATGTCTATTAATGCCATCTCTCCATAATAATCCATTCATGATAAAAACCCTGAACAAAGCAGGTTTAGAAGAATATACCATAGCAACATAATAATGGTCATATATTAAAAACCCACAACTAACACCATTCTCAATGGGGAAATACTGAGAGCTTTTCTCTATGGTCAGGAACAAGAGGGATGTCCACTATCACCACTGTTATTTAACATAATACTGGAAGTCCTAGTCACGGCAATCAGATAACAAACAGAAATATAAGTCATCCTTTGCCTGTTTTTCTGTTGGGTTTCCTCTTGATTTGTAGGAGTTCTTTAGACAACCTGGATATTAATCTTTTGTTGACTTTCCATGGTACAAATATTTACTCTCATTTTGTGACTTAATCTCTTTTTGAGTGTTGTGTTGTATAAAAGTTATAAATCTAAATGGTTCCATATTTACCAGTGAGTTCCTTTGTAGTTTGTACTTTTAATCCTGTTTAATAAATCCTTCCCAATCCTAAAACCACGAAAACACTTTCTATTTGTTCTAAAATTTAAAAGTTTTGCTGTTAAATTGAGTGTTTTAAACCTTCTAGAATTTATCTTTTGTGTATTGTGGGAGCAGAGATCTATTTTTCCCCATATAAAGTACCATTTATTGATTAGTCCATTTTTTCCCCTCACTGACTTGTAATTCTGCTTCTGTCAACTATCATTTTTTTGGATATGTGTTGGTCTATTTCTAGCCTTTCTATTGTTTTTAAATTTTTTTTTTTTACTGCATTGGTAACTCCTTTCATCTCTGGAGTGTGAGTAGATATACATGCTATAAATATGTGTGTGTGTGCATGCATGTGTGTGTGTAAAACATAATTTAAAAGAGAAAGAAAATTTATATCTGGTAGGGCAAGTCCTCCACTCATTACTTTCTAAATTCATTTTGACATTTCTTGATCTTTTATTTTTCTAAGTGAATATTAGGCTGCGCTGGTCAAGTTCAGTGAGAAGTCCTATTGGATTTGCATTGATTATATATATTTATTTGAGGAGAATTGACAACTCATACACATATTGATTTTGTATCCAGTCGTCTTTCTGATTCTAACAGTTTGTCTATAAGGTCTCTTGTATTTCCATGTGGAAATCATATTTTCTCCAAAAGTTGACAACTTTGTCTCTCCACATTCTATTTTTAAACTTCATACAATTTTAAAAAGTATTCTTGCATCAATTCTGACTTTCAATATACCTTGAATAGTACGGGGAATAACGACAATTGTCCTTTTGGATTTTACTTCAATGAAAATGTTTCCAAAGCTTCACCCTTTGTTGTTGGTTTTGGTAGGCTAGTTAGAATAAAAGCTGTTCCAGAGCAATGATTCTTATCCTAGATCCACACTGGACTCCCCTAGGGAGCTTTATAAAAATACTAATGCTTGGTTTCTGGCCCTAGAAATTCTGATGTAATTCGTTTTGGATTCATCCTGGATATTAGGATTTTTAAAACTCCTTTGATGCTTCTAATGTGCAACTTTGGCTAAGTTAAAAACTGCCATTGCTGACTAATGCTTGCATGTATTGGTCAAGAGTCTATTAGTGATGAGTGACAGAAACATATGGATAATTAGCTTGAGATAAAGAGGAGAAGGTTTGTAAGTTTATAAGGTCATGGCAGTTACAGAGCTAGGAATAACTGGACCCAGAAACTAAGGCTGTCTGGATCCTCTTTCTCTCCGTTGCCTGTCTCTGCTCTCTTTGTGAGGGGCAATTATTCTCTACTACAGCAGTGAGCTGTCTCCAGACAGTGGTTGAAAGCCCTAAATCCATTTTGTATTAGCTCCAGTGACAGGGTCACCTCTTTCCTGCTAGCTCTAGCCAGAGAGAGCCCCAAGAAAGGCTCTGACTGCTTGACTTGAGTACCTGCCTTTTTCTGAACCGATCACTATGGCCCACATATGGACAAATGACTGCAGGGAATTCTTGTTGGGTACCCTAAGTGATTTATCTAATATTAAATTATTTTTAAGTTTATTTATTTATTTTGAGAGAAAGAGAGTGAAGAGAGGGAAGGAGAGAGAATCTCAAGCAGGCCCGGCACCCTTAGGACAGAGCTGGAAGTAGAACTTGAACTCACGAATCGAACTGTGAGATCATGACTGAGCTGAAACTAAGAGTCAGATGCTCAACCAACTGAGCCACCGAGGTGCCCCATTAATTTATCTAACATTCAGACTTTGGCTAACTTTACCTTTTTTGAACACAGCCACAAATATGACAGTAAAGAAGAGTCTCTAAGAAGGAATGAGAACAGAATTCACAGAAGAGTGGTGAAGCCATTCTACGTATTGTGTTAAATTATGTTACTCATTTAATAAAATTGGTAATTTGAATTTCCCTGGCAAGTTGCCTAGGTTTCAGAAAAAAAAGATATCAAGATTAGAGAAGGATTACTGCTGAAGTTGATACACTGAAAGTGGTCATTTGTAACAAGAGAGAAAAGTAAATTTTCTTGTAAAAGCTCAACAACCTGGTCTGTTTAGTCATTGGGGTAAACAGTCCTTGAGGGAATCCCCAGCAAGAAATAGCTATAAGAAACAACTGCCAAAAGTTGGAGGGGAAAGAATAGGAAGGGGAATAGGAAAGTTTTAGAATCAGATACAACTAGATGTAAATTCTGGCTAAAATATATAGTTGATTTTGGACACCTTAATCTTCCTAATTCTTAGTATCTATCTGTAGAATGGAGATAACAATGCCTAATGTATAGGATCATTGAGAACGTTAAGTATTTTACATCAGGCACATAGAGCAATAAATGTTCAACAATACACAATAAGTACACAATAAATGCTACTTCTCATCCTTTCCATCTTTTACCATAGTAAGTAATGGTCATAACAATGATCTTGAGTTTATAAGCAAGAATGTATCATGTCCAGTATATTGTGTATTGGGAAAGAAGGAAATTTTAGTGATATTTAAATAACAAATGGCCATAATTAAAAGTTTAATTCCTACAGTAGTAAGCCCTATCTAGAAGATTCACTTATACAAATAAGGCATTACTCTACTACTATAATGTAGAGAAGTTAGAGAGTGTCAACTTTATATTTCCAACGTGTAGCTATAAGCTCAAATTCATTTGATAATAGGCAGGTTGTTTTGTCAACCTTGAAAGATTCCATGCTTTCTAAAACTTTTCCCACTACATGAAGCTGACCTGGCCAGCTGCTGAACAGTGGATCAACTCTGCTTCATGGAAGCCATCAAACTCCTGGCTGATCTGACCTAACAGAGCACAGGAGGACTTTTCTGTTCAAGGCCATTGCTTTCATGGAGAGTTCCAGGAAGGCTGGTGGGTGGTTTTAGTGTACCCAGAGGTTGCTCTTGGATACTTAGGGCCTGAGGTCCTAGAGAAGACCTCAAACCCTGTGCTTTTCTAGGCAAAATTCTCTGGTCTTCCTTCTTACCCTTTTTTACATTCTATATGTTTCTCCTTGTCCTCTTCTTCTCATTTACTCTGATTATGTCAACTACCATTTATTTGTGACCACTCATAAATTTATATTTCTAGACCTCAACCCCTCTCCTGACCACAGTTGTCACATATGCCACACATGCATTTTTCTAGTTGGCTCCTCCCCAGGTCCCTTTAACTCAACATCCTTTTCATCTTTCCCACCCCTCACCCACACCTGGTTTTCCTTCTGTATTTTCAGCCCAGTGAAAGGCATGTCTATTTCCCAGGCATGCAATCCAGCAACCTGGGAGTCATCCCTATCTCATTGTTCCCATACGATATTATTAATAATAGTAATAGCTGGTATTTCTATGAGTCTTACTAAGCCAAAATTGTTAGTAATAGCTAGCATTCATTGGTTCCTGAGTCCTGCTTTTAATCTCTATACTTTAACTACAAGTTCTCAGGTCTCATTTATTTTAACTGGTCATTTTATTTTGTCTTTAAGTTTATTTGTTTTAAGAGAGAGAGAGAAAGAGAGAGAGAGAGAGAGTCAGAATCCCAAGTAGTGGTCAGTGCTGTCACTGTACAGTCCAACACAGGGCTTAATTTCACAAATTTCGAGATCATGATGTGAACTGAAGTCAAGAGTCAGACAGCTGACTGAGCTACCCAGGTGTCCCTGGTCATTATATTTTAGATATTTCTTCTTAATGTGTAACATAGTTAGCCTGTCCTTTCTATGCTTCTCTTACTGCCTTAGTCCAGTCCTTTAAATAGTCTCTTTGCTCCATGTTGACTTCTTTCAGTCCTCAACACACTACAGTGAGATAAGAACCCCTTTCTGTGATTTACCACAAATCAAATAGCCCTTTGGCATTGACCCTTCTGTTTAGACTACCCTTTTATATCACGCTCAGAACAAATGTCTTTTGTGATACTTCACCCGTCTTCTCTTTTTTCTTAGAACCTGAGTGTGATAAACAGTTTAATTTGTGTTAAGCAACTGAAACAGTAGCTAATCAGGTGTTCTTTCAGTGCTTAGTCTCAATATATTTAGTATTCACAGAAGATTCATTTCCTCAGTACCTTGCTGACTTCCTCCCAGCTACAGCTCTCACTGATGGAGATGAGTGCTGCAGGGCAAGGGGGTTAGATGAGAAATGGCCTCATAATTTCTATCAACACAGGGATTGAGATGCTACACTAACATGGGAAGTAGCACTTGCTGGAGAGATATGGGGGAGCTTTGGAAGAACTGGTGCTAAGTACAGTAGGCTGATTTTCAAGTAGAGGGGAATGCTACACACAAGACTCTTCCCCCTTGGAGCTGTTGTGGTTAATTAAGAACAGTTTAAGCGTCATAAGATCCTCTGTAACCAATAATGAACTATGCTGGTTGGCAAATCAAGGTACACAACAGGCTCATTTCTTTAAAAAAATTGAGATGAATAAACAGAAAAGTTTTTAGAATCTGTTAACTTCCTACAATGTAGAACAACTTTTAAAGAGATATAAAAACCCATTACATGTTACAAATTATTTTCTAGAGGATTTATGGAATACGTAGGATTTTAGAAACCAAAGTTTTTGAGTAAGTAATACATAGACTTTTTAAAAAAATGTTTTATTTGTTTCTGAGAGAGAGACAGCATGAGCAAGGAGGGTCAGAGAGAGAGGGGGACACAGAATCCAAAACAGGCTCTAGGCTCTGAGCTAGCTGTCAGCACAGAGCCCGATATGGGGCTCAAACCCACAAACCGTGAGATCATGACCTGAGCCAAAGTCGGACACTTAACCAACTGACCCACCCAGGTGCCCCTACATAGACTTTTTACACAGAAAATTCAAAAAGTGAAAAAATGTAGACTATAAAAAGTTCCCTCCTCAGAGGTAAAGCTGTTGACAAATTTTTACGTTTCCAGATATAGTATATCAAAGAATAAATTTTGAGTCAAAACTTTATCAAAATAAGCATCTCCATTTTCCAATACTTAATATCTTGCCTTTTATATAGTAGATATTCTTTGAGTGACTAAAGGAAGTGATTAAAGTATTTTCCAAGTTAAAGTTACCCTTTGCTCACCACGTAAAAACAAAAACAACATGAAATTAACCAATGATATGAAAATGGGGGGAAGAAGTAGATCTCATCTGAAATGCTTTATTACAAAACCACAGCTAACATCATAGTCAATAGTGAAAAGTTGAAAGCTTTCCTGCTGAGATCAGGAACAGAACAAGGATGTCTATTCTTAGCATTCTCATTCAACACAGTACTGGAAGTTCTAGCCAGAGCAATTAGGCAAGAAAAAAAAAAAAAAAAGGCATCCAAATCAGAGAGGAAAAAGTTGACTGTCTTGTTTTGCAGATGATATGATTTCATATATAGAAAATCTTAAAGACTCGACTGTTAGAACTAGTAAATGAATTCACTAAATTTGTGGGATACAAAATCAACATATAAAAATCAATTGTTTCCATAGATTAAAATGATCTGAAAAATAAGGAGACAGTCCCATTTATACAACAAAAATAATAAAATACACAGGAATAGATTTAACCAAGAAAATGAAAGATCTGTACATTGCAAATTATAAGACATTGATGGAAGAAATTGAAGAAAACAAGTGGAAAGATAGCCTGGTGGCTAGTCTTGAGTTGGAAGAATTAATATTGCTAAAATGTCCATATTACCCAAAGTTAGCTATAGGTTCAATACAATCTCTGTCAAAATTCTAGTGGCATTTTTCACAGAAATAGATTAAGTAATCCTAAAATTTGTATGAAGCCACAAAAGACTCCAACTAGCCAAATCAGTCCTGAGAAAGAACAAAGTGGGAGGGATCACATTTCTTGATTTCGAACTTTATTACAGAGTTGTAGGAATCAAAACAGCATACTGTCATCTATCATAAAAACAAGCACCTATACCAATGGAACAGAATAAAAAGCCCAGAAATAAATTCTAATATATATGGTCAACTAATACTTGACAAGGAAGCTAAGAAGACTCAATGGGGAAAAGAATCTCTTCAGTAAATGCTGCTGGGAAAACTTGATATTTGCATGCCAAAGAATGAAACTGGACCCCTATTTGATAACACTCCCAAAAATCCACTCAAAATGAGTTAAAATCCTAAATGTCAGATTGGGAAAATAATAAAACTACTGGAAGAAAAGCATAGGGTAACAGCTCTTTGTCATTGGTTTTGGCACTGTTTTTTGGATTTAAGATTAAAAGTATAAGCAGCAAAGGCACAAATAAGCAGGACTGTATAAAACTAAAAGCTTTTTCACAACAAAGGAAACACTCAGAAAAATGAAAAGGCAATCTATGGGATGGGAGAAAATATTTGCACACCATCTGTCTGATATGGGGTTAATATCCAAAATATATAAACAACTCCTACAACTCAATAACAACAAAACAATTTGATAAAAAATGGACAGAGGAACTGACAAGACATTTCTCCAAAAAAGACATACAGATGGCCAACAGGTACATGAAAAGATGCTCAACATCACTAATAATTAGGTAAATGCAAACCTAAACCCCAAGGAGATACCACCTCCCACCTATTAGAATGGCTATCATCAAAAAGACCAGAGATGTCCGACATTGGTCAGCCTGTGGAGAAAAGGGTAGCCTCATGCACTGTTGGTGGGAATGCAAATCCTACCAACCGGTGTACAGCCACTGTGGAAAACAGCATGAAGGTACTGCAAAAAATTAAAAATAGAAGTACCATATGATCCAGCAATTCCACTTCTGGGTGTATTTTTGAAGGAAATGAAATCAGTATCCTTAAGAAACATCTGCACCCTCATGTTCGCTGCAGCATTATTTACGATAGCTAAAACATGGAACCATTCTGTGTCCACTAATGGATGAAAAGATAAAGAAAATACAACACACACAGTAAGAGTATTCAGCCATAAAAAGAATGAAATCCTGACTTTTGCAGCAACATGAATGAAGGAAATTAGGCTAAATGAAATAACTCAATCCAAGAAAGAAAATGGTAACACTTATATGTGGGATCTATAAAAGTCAAATTTATAGAAATAGTGGAATGGTGTTGGGGAGAGGTTAGGCAGGTGGGAGAAAGGGGGAGACATTGGTCAAAGGGTATAAACTTGAAGCTATAAAATGAATAGATTGTGAGGATCTGTACAGCAGATATATAATTAGATATTGTATTATATACTTGAAAGTTAGGAGAGTAGCTCTTAAATATTATCACTACAATAAAAGGTGGTAGATGTGTTAACTAACCCTATTGTAATTATCTGTCAATATATATATGTGTCAAATCATTATATTGTACACCTTAAGTTTACTTCTATTATATGTCAGTAATATCTCAGTAAAGCTGGAAAAAAGACCCTTTCAGATGAATCAAACTTTAATGTAAAAAATAAAACTATGAAAATCATAGAAGAAAACAGGAGAGGGAACTTCCTGAGGAAGAGGGAGTGAAGGAGACTTTATTCACTGTAGACTCTTTTGTACTTTATGAAAATTGTACTGGCTACGTTTATTACCTACTCAAATATTTTTTAATGAAATAGTTAAATAAGGATATCGTCTCTGCCTGAATATTTGAGTCTAAATTGTGCCCTCAAAGCTGAGTATTAACTCATGCCTTTCAAGCTTCATTTCTGCTATAGCAACACAAACCTGAAGGCAGTTTGTTATTTGTGTTTGCTGCCCTCTGAATAGGGAAATAGGAAATGCAGTAGAGGCATTGCAGGGCAAGAGGAAATACTGGAAGTAAGAAATAAAACAGTATTTCAAACTCTTTATTTGGACTCCTCTTTCTCCTCACTATCTCATCTTCCACTGCAGATATTTCTTTTTTTTTAATGTTTGTTTATTTTTGAGAGAGAGAGTGCATGCCTGTAGGGGAGGGTCAGAGAAAGAGGCGGACAGGAGATCTGAACCCAGCTCAGTGCTGACAGCAGAGAGCCAGATGCGGGGCTCTAACTCACGAACCACAAGATCATGACCTGAGCCAAAGTGGGATGCTTAACCCACTGAGCCCCCCAGGTGACCCCCCCACCCCAGTGATGATATTTCTATGCTTTATAATTTAGTATTTCAAGAGAATCACTACAATTTCTAGGTTTCCTGATCAGTGAGTCTATTCTGATCTGGGTGATTTATAAATATTATAAGAACTTTGGTAGAAACTCTTTTGTTTATTTTCTTCCCATTTCAGACTGTAGCTGACTAAAACTAAGGTGTTATAGTAACACAAACCTCATAACATGATAGATAATATTCAGCAGCTTAAACCCTGAAAAAGTTTATAGAACTTGGACTACAAAGAATCTCACATTTTTATTCTAGATTGGTTAATTACTATATTAAAATATTAAGAAAGAATGCCTGGGGCGCCTGGGTGGCTTAGTCGGTTAAGCATCCGACTTTCGCTTAGGTCATGATCTCGCGGTTCGTGGGTTCGAGCCCCGCGACGGGCTCTGTGCTGACTGCCAGCTCAGAGCCTGGAGACTGTTTCAGTCTGTGACTCCCTCTCTCTCTGACCCTCCCCTGCTCACCCTGTCTCTCTCTCTCTCTCTCCTAGAAATAAATAAAACATTAAAAAGAAAGAAAGAGAGAAAGAAAGAGAGAAAGAAAGAGAGAAAGAAAGAGAGAAAGAAAGAATGAATGCCTGGCTGGCTTAGTTGGACAAGCATTCAACTCTTGATCAGTGATTATTTGTGTTTGCTGCCAGTCATAAGTCTGATCCCCATGTTTGGTATAGAGATTACTTAAATAAATAAAACTTAAAAAAGAAAAAGAAATAAATGACAGGTGAAAAGACTGGAAAAGTAGAAACAAAACTGGGGCACCTGAGTGGTTCAGTCAGTTAAGCTTCTGACTCTTGGTCTCAGAGTCATGAGTTCCAGCCCCACATTGTGCCCTGTGTTGGGCATGAAGCCTACTTAAAAAGAAGAAAAATAAATAAATAAAATGTTACCGAGTTTGCTTTTGTTAATAATACAGAGGTGAAGCGGCCCCACTAATTCCAAGGAGATAATTAATAAAAGCTTGTTAAAATTAAAAAAAAAAATATTACAGATTGTGGGAAATGTCTGAAATAGAGGAAGGCCAGAGGAGAGTTTAATCCCTGATGAACATGAAGGAGTAAGAATTCTGAATTTTTCGGGGCTCCTGGGTGGCTTAGTCGGTTGAGCGTCCGACTTTCGCTTAGGTCATGATCTCACGGTTCGTGGGTTTGAGCCCCGCGTCGGGCTCTGTGCTGACTGCCAGCTCAGAGCCTGGAGCCTGTTTCAGTCTGTGACTCCCTCTCTCTCTGACCCTCCCCTGCTCATGCTCTCTCTCTCTCTCTCTTTCCTAGAAATAAATAAAACATTAAAAAACAAAAGAATTCTGAATTTTTCCAAAGCCCAGAATAGCAACTGAAGAAAATTAGAAAACACCGCTGAGAAATTTTAGAATTTAGGATTTAGGATTAGAATAAAAGGAGAGATACAGCATATTCATGGATTGTAAGATACAGCATAAGTTAAGATGTCAATAAACCACAAACTGATTTATAGATTTAATAAAATCCTAATAAATGTATCATTGGGAAATTTAAAAACAATAGAAATTGACAAGCTGATCCTAAAATTTATACGGTCTTGTGATTACCTAAAATAGCCAAACAGATTTTGAGTAAGCAAAATGGGATAGCTCTTGAGTAAGAGAAAGAACATTTAGAGAATTTATTCTCATTGTTTTCAAGATTTACTATGAAACTACTTATAATCAAGATAGTGTAACTGATGTAAGGATAGGCTTGGAAGCCAGAGTGTCCAGAAATAAATCTATACATACATGGTAAGTGATTTTTGACAAATGTGCTAGTATAATTCAATGGAAGGAAGAAAAGATGTTTTTTTCAACGAATGCTGAAGCTATTGGATACTAATATGCAAAAATAGTAACTTCCATTCTTACCTCACACCATAAAAGTTTTTAACAGAAGTTAGATGATAGTCCTAAGTGTAAGAGGTTAAAACTATTAAACTTCTGTAATAGGAAATATTTATAATCTTCATTAGTCAAAGATTGCTAAGGCAAGGTGCAAGAAGCATGAAGAAAAAAATGGATGAATTGGAATTCATTACAATTAAACATACGCCTTTTGGAAAAATCATCTATTTTCTCTACTTCTATTCCTAGCCATGTTAACAGTGAAGCTGCAAACTGTAAACATTTGTTTGGTAATTAGTGTAATGCTAGGCTTTGTCACTAGAGGGTACTGGAACAACATTGCAAGATGATAGCCATAGGAGCTATTTGGGGTGATGGAAATGCCATGCACTGTCTAATACAGTAGCCACTTGTAACATAGTTATTTAAATTAAGATTAATTAAAATTAAGTAAAGTTAATAATTCAGTTACTCAGTCTCTAAGCCACATTTTGAATATTGAATAGTCTTTGTGGTCAGTGGCTTCCATATTGAAAAGGGCAGATAGAGAATATTTCCATCATTGCCAAAAGTTCTATTGGACAGCACTGTTCTATAACTTGATTCTTTTGAAGGGTACAGTGCTGTATACATGAGTCAAAAGTTGTCAAATTGTGGGGGCACCCGGGTGGCTCAGTTGGCTGAGCACCCGACTCTTGATTTTGGCTCAGGTCATGATCTCATGGATTCGTGAGTTCAAGGCTCCACATCAGATTCCCCACACAGAGCAGAGCTTGCTTTGGATTCTCCCTCTCTCTCCCTCTCTCTTTGCCTCTTCTGCACACATTCTCTCTCTCTGGCTCTCTCTCTAAAAGAAATAAACTTTAAAAAAAGTAATCAAGGGGCGCCTGGGTGGCTCAGTCGGTTAAGCGTCCGACTTCGGCCCAGGTCATGATCACACGGCTCCTGGGTTCCAGCCCTGCATTCGGCTCTGTGCTGACTGCCAGCTCAGAGCCTGGAGCCTGTTTCAGATTCTGTGACTCCCTCTCTCTCTGACCCTCCCCTGCTCACACTGTCTCTCTCTCTCTCTCTCTCTCTCTCTCTCTCTCTCTCTCTCCCTCCCTCCCTCTCCCTCTCTCTCCCTCTCCCTCTCCCTCTCTCTCTCTCTCTCTCTCTCAGAAATAAATAAAATCTTAAAAAAAAGTTATCAAGTTGTACATTCAGAGTTAGTGAATTTTGTTATATGTAAATTATACTTCAATAAAAATTTAGCAAAGTGCTGCTACTTTTTGGTTAAAAAGGTGTTAAAAGTCCAGAGTTTTAGTGATTTTTATGATTGCGATTGCACCATTAAATAAAAGAAACATCTTACAAACATCACGGTTGCTCCCTCCCCTCCTTTTTTTCTTTTTGCGTCAAAGGCAAACCATACTGTGGTGTTTGTAGTCTTGTGTGTAACAATCTGAATTTCCATTTTTTTTAAACAAGGCTTTTCACATCTTACGTTGCTTTAGAAAATTAAAAATGCATCCTTTGGAGATTTAAACCATATTGTAACCGCTTTTTAAATGCTGTGCATGGAGCTTAATATCCTATGAGAACTGCCAAGCATTTAAAGGTGTTTTTCTAAGGTGGTTTAAACAGTTATTAAAAATTATTCTGAATCATTATGTTGTGCACCTGAAACTAATATAATGCTATATATCAGTTATGCTTCAATTATATATATATATATGTACACACACACACACACACACACATATTTCAAAACATTATTTGGTGCTGCAAATAAAATCTTCCTATCTAGGTCAACTCCCAGATGCTAGATGATTTTGATTTCCTTTCTTAGAAAAATGAATAGCTTTTGAGTGACAAAAACCATGGAGTTTACTCCATGGTAGGGGGTTGGGGGAAGGGATAGAGGTCATGTCTATTTTGTTCAAAAATTGTCATGTTGAGGCCCTGAATAGTACCTCATAGTTAGTAAGTTTCTGTCACATGACTGAGTGAATGAATGAATTCAGATATTAGGAAGCCTGTAATTGGTTTTGGATTTTGAAACATGGTGTAACTCACCAGTAAAGAACAGAAGAGAACTGGGGAAATACATAGCTGTAACTTATTTTTTACTGAGATAACTCCCCAAATTTCCTTTGAGTACCTTGGTCAGTTTCTTAATTTCAAACTCAATTTACTATGGCAAAAGCCAGCTGGACAGTGTATTTTATTTTTATTTTTTATTTATTCCTAGGAGAGAGAGAGAGAGACAGCATGAGCAGGGGAGGGTCAGAGAGAGAGGGAGTCACAGACTGAAACAGGCTCCAGGCTCTGAGCTGGCAGTCAGCACAGAGCCCGATGCGGGGCTCGAACCCACGAACCCCGAGATCATGACCTAAGCGAAAGTCGGATGCTTAACCGACTAAGCCACCCAGGCGCCCCTGGACAGTGTATTTTAAGCATCACAAATTAGCAAATTTGGAGCTTCTGTGGCCATGTAGCTTAAGCATTTGAAACAGATGATTTGAACTACAACTTTGGGGACTTCTATCCAGCTGCTTCTAAACTGCTCCCCCTTGATGTCCTCTGACAGGGCAACACTAATGTGCTTAAATTCAAATGCTTCACCTGTCCCTACCTCCCCTCTCCTGGTCTACTTTTTGCATCTTAGTAACAGGAGCTATTTTACTAGCCAGTCACCTCAGGCAGAAACCAGGGAATTGTTAGATTCCTCTTCCTTTTCTTTCCCACCTTCTAGAGGCAATCAATTGCCTAATCCTGGGGAATTGCCAATGCATTTTAAACTAAACTGCCTCTACTCATGTCCAGAAGTATCATGGGGATGGAGGGACTGGGTGGTGAGATATGAAGGCTGCAGAACAAACTGGAAACTTGGTAGATAGGGAAGTATTGGCTCCTTTGGGGCATATTTTCAAAAAGTGACCCCCATTTTTTCACAGCAATTGTTATGATTAGGATAAAAAATTCTTTTTAAAAAAATGTTTAAATGTTTATTTTTGAGAGAGAGAGACAGACTGTGAGTAGGGGAGGGGCAGAGAGAGAGGGAGACACAGAATCCGAAGCAGACTCCAGGCTCTGAGCTGTCAGCACGGAGCCCAACGTGAGGCTCGAACACACAGACTGGGAGTTCATGACCTGAGTCAAAGTCAGATGCTTAACTGACTGAGCCACCTAGGTGCTCCTAGCATAAAAAAATTCTTAAAGGAAACAACGTGAAGTCAAGACTCTAATATTGTAGAGGAAGTATTGGAGCAATGGTACCATTTTTATTTATCTTTCTTAAGAAGCCAATAAAAGAGACACTGATTCTCTGTTAGAATTCTTTATCTCTATTCCTACTCTTTATTTCAGTTCTTTTCCCATCTTGATGTCAGAGTTATCCTGACACCAAAATTTTTATTTTCTACTTAAAATTTTTTTACCATTTGACATCTAGTAGATTTGGTATAATAAAAAATACTGATAATAACAAGTGTTGATGAAGATGTGAAACCGTTGAAACCCTCATACACCCCTAGTGAGCTGATGAAATAATGCAGCCACTTTGGAAAATAGTCTAGCAGCTCCTTAAATGATTAAATAGGGAGTTACCATATGATCCAGCAATTCCATTTCTAGGTGTATGCTCAAGAAAAATGAAAACATACATCCACAAAGAAGCTTATACACAAATGGTTATGTTAGCATTATTCATATTTGCCAAAAGGTGGAAACAACCCAAATGTCCATGAACAGATGGATGAATAAACAAAATGTGGTATATCTACACTTTACTGTGAATATTATTTGGGCATAAAAAGTAATGAAATACTGAAGTGTGCTACAGCATGGATGAACCTTGAAAACATAATAGTAAATGAAAGAAACCAGTTACAAATGACTCCATTTTATATGATTCCATTTCCTACAAAGTGTCTAGAATAGGCAAATTTATAGAGTCAGAAAATAGACTAACAGATGCTTAAGGTTAGTGAAGGACATAAGGTATGCGGGTTGATAGCTACAGAGTACAGAGTTCCTTTCTGAGCTGATGAAAATGTTCTAATATTGTAGTGATAGTTTCCACTATCTGTAAGTAGACAAAATCGATGAATTGTATATTTTAGATGGGTAAATCATATTGTACTTGAATTATATATCAATAAAACTGTTAAATAAAAATTAAAAAAACTTTTAATGATCTACACAATAAAGCCCTATCAAATCCCATCCCATTCTGCGCTTTCTGCAGGTCTGGCTGCTTCGTTGACTCCACAAATTATGTAATCAGTCCTGACTAGATGTTTCATCCACATGCTGTCCCTGGACATTCCAGACTTCTCCATGTGTCCGATTAACTCTTGCTCATGCTGCTCCCTCTGCTTGAAATGTCTTCCCAACTGTCCCTTCCTTTCAAGGTCTGCCAGGCAAACACCTACTGATCATCCAAGTCTATTCATTGGTCACCTCCATTTTGAAACCTTAACCCAAACTCCCCAGGCTGACTTGGCCACTTTCTCTTTTTGCATTCTCTTCTGCACCTTATACAAACTTCTGTCACAGCATCTCTGGTGCTTGTTTGCCTGCATGTTTCCTTCTCCCTTTTCAGACTGTGAGATTTTCAGTGGCAGGGATATCACTGTGTTCTTTTTCTCCTCCCTCCTTGACTCTGTGGAGTTGCACACACCTACTATCCCTTACCTACCATGTACCAAAATTGGAGCTTAGGACAGAGATCAGACAGTCCTATCTTGGTTTTATTCACATCCTGCCCCAGTTGCTTTGTGGTCCTATGCCCTGTGACGCCTGCAGAGAGCCTCTCTCCAGATTCTCTGTCCAAATGCTAAATCTGAATGTTGAATCCTGATGGTGCCACCAAGGTTTTGGCTATGCTGTGCACACTGCCTGGTCCCTGTTGGACCTGTATCTCTGGGAGTTGCAGCCTCTATACTGGACTGTGAACCTTGCTAGGTCTCTCCAGTTTAACTAGATAGCCTACCTTCTGACTTCTGCTTCATTCTGAGGTTGATGAAATTGAAAACTCTAAACTTGTGCCTCGCCCACACTGTTCCACCCCAGCACCTGATTCTGTCCTTCCTGATCAACCTTATCCTTTGTTAGCTATGCCTTGGCATGCTTTTCACTAATCCTAACACCACTCTCTCCTATCAGCATAGTTCTCTCTGACCTTTTCTCTTTTCTCTGCATGCCCAAAGCTTCCTGTGCATACACAGGTGCATATGGTTACACCTAATAGACTGTCCTGCAATTGTCTATTTGCAGTGTCTCTTTCCCACTTGACTTCCAGGCTAGAGCTAGTCAACTTTTTCTTTTTTTACTTTGACTCATGATATATGAATTTCATTTGTTGACCCACCCCCATGGATTTATCCAATGATGGACCACAGCAAAGTCAAGATAGGATGTGGATTATCAGCAGTTTGCGAATCATAACTCTACCCTTTCTATTCTACTCAGAAATGGGCATGATGATGCTGGTAAGTGAGTACAAAGTTATTATAAGGATAACTGAATCCTTTCCAATCTTTTAAAGTAACTATTTCACTAACTTTAGTACTTTGTTAATAGCATATTACTTACACTAGCCCTACAAGGTGGCTACACTACACCAGTGTTTTACAAGGGTCTCTATTTGGAATCTTCAGTTCCTGAGAACTGGAGCTTTATCACAGTTGTGTCTGTAAATCCAGTGTCTAGCACCCTTTCCAAGAATAACAGCTGCTCAGTATGTGTTTAGTTGGTGACCAGATGATAAAGTATAAGATGAAATTAATTTTATTTTATTATTTTTTAAAGATTAATTTGTAAAAATTCCCTGCGTTTGCATCAAAATAAACAGGAGAATGAGGTATACCATCTCCAGATATTTCCAACTGTTTAAACGAAACTTCTAAAGCCAAAGTTCTCTAGAATTGGGAATTCTTTCACAGGTCATGATAGAGGTTACTGTTCAAAAAGAAATTTAAGAAGTTGGTTCACTCCTGGATAGTTACTTTTACATACTGGTGAATGTTTTCTAGTCTGCTATTGTTGATATTTTGGGTATCCACATGGAACCCACTGGGTGAATCCATAAATCTATTTCATAGTCTTTTAGCCTAATGCTCACAAAACAGTACTTTGAGGGTAATATTCCACAGAGCCCATAATTATAAGCACAGTGGAAATAGTTTTTGTCTTAAAGAACATGATTCTGATATGATGTTCACTTTCTTCACAACTATTTTTTTTAAATAGTTTGTTGTCAAGTTGGTTTCCATATAATACCCAGTGCTCATCCCCACAAGTGCCCTCCTCCATGCCCATCACCTCCCTTCCCCTCCCCCCATACCCATCAGTCCTGTTTGTTCTCAACATTCAAGAGTCTCTCATGGTTTGCCTCTCTCCCTCTCCTCCCCCCCCCAATTTCCCCCCTCTTCTCCCCCACGGTCCTCTGTTAAGTTCCTCCTAATCCTCCTATATGTGCAAACATATGGTAGCTGTCCTTCTCTGCCTGACTTATTTCGCTCAGCATAACACCCTCAAGGTCCATCCATGTTGCTACACATGGCCAGATTTCATTATTTCTCATTGCCATGTAGTATTCCATGGTATAGATAAACCACATCTTCTTGATCCATTTCTTCATTGATGGGCACTTAGGCTCTTTCCATGTTTTGGCTATTGTTGAGAGTGCTGCTATGAACATTGGGGTCCATGTGCCCCTATGCATCAGCACTCCTGTATCCCTTGGGTAAATTCCTAGCAGTGCTATTGCTGGGTCCTAAGGGAGTTCTATTGTTAATTTTTTGAGGAACCTCCACACTGTTTTCCGGAGGGGCTGCACCAGTCCATTCCCATCAACAGTGTAGGAGGGTGCCCGTTTCTCCATATCCTTGCCAGCATCTCGAGTCCTCTGATTTGCTCGTTTTAGCCACTGTGACTAGCGTGAGGTGGTATCTCAGTGCGGTTTTGATTTGTATTTCCCTGATAAGGAGGGATGCTGAGCATCGTTTCATGTGTCTGTTGGCCATCTGGATGTCCTCTTTGGAGAAGTGTCTGTTCATATCTTCTGCCCATTTCTTCACTGGGTTGTTTGTTCTTTGGGTGTGGAGTTTGGCGAGTTCCTTATAGATTTTGGATACTAGCCCTTTATCTGATATGTCATTTGCAACTATCTTTTCCCATTAAGTCAGTTGCCTATTAGATTTATGGATTGTTTCCTTTGCCATGCAGAAGCTTTTAATCTTGATGAGGTCCCAATAGTTCATTTTTGCTCTTGATTCCCTTGCTTTTGGGGATGTGTCAAGTAAGAAATTGCTGTGGTTGAGGGCAAGGAGGTTGTTTCCTGCTTTCTCCTCTAGGGTTTTGATGGTTTCCTGTCTCACGTTACGGTCCTTTATCCATTTTGAGTTTATTTTTGTGTAACTTCACAACTATTTTGAAGCTCCATAGTCTTTGTAGCAATAGTTTCTCTGATGTCTTCCATGCCTTTTTCAAGCCCAGTGATTAATTTTATGACTATTGTTCTAAATTCTTGTTCATTTATATTGCTTATATTTGTTTTGAGCAGTTCTTTAGCTGTCATTTCTTCCTAGAAGTTCTTTAGAAGAGAGTTCTTCCATTTCGTCATTTTGGCTAGCTTTCTATCTCTTGTTAGTTTTAAAAGCTTGTTGTGCACTCTGCACCTATGAATACTGCTGTATTAAAGAAGGCTCTTTGACTGTCCAGGGCCCATCTGTTCAGGAAGTGTTCTTTGAATGGTGTCTCTTGGTCTCTCTTGTTGAGATTTTGGTTATTTTATTTCCCTACTCATAGTGGTATTTGGGACTCTCCACCATGTGTACTTTGGCTTGTTTCTTGAGGTAGCCCTGGAAAAGAAACAGACAGACAAACACACAGGGAACAAAGTCACACAAACGCACAGATAAAGCCAACAAACACACGAGCCTAAAGGGAACAAGAAAAAGGAAAAAAAAAAAAGAGGGAAAGAAAAAGAAAAGATAAAAAAGAGGAAGGAGGAAAAGCAAATACTAAAAATAAAAAGGAAAAAAGAAGAAAAGAAAAAACCCAAAAGACAAAGGACAGTCTAAAGCATAAAAACAGAATTCCCAGCTACAAATAAAGAGCCTGGTGTATGCAGTGCTGATGGAAGAGCATATGCAAAGAGAGAAATGACAGGGCGGGGAGGAAGAGAAATTGGACAGTGACCAGGCAGAGAGACCAAGAGGCTTAATTCAGAGAGAGAAAGAGGAGAATGTGGTAAGAGGTGAGAAGAAAGAAACGAAGATAATGTTACTCAGAGAAACTGTATAGTCTGATTACTCCAGAGAGAGAGATAGAAAGGTAGTGGTGGAGGTGTAGAATATACATCTAGAGAATGGATTACATGTGACTGTTTAAGCAAACCAGTGACCAGAGTGCCCAGTCCAGCAGAAGGGAGGGATACGGATGAGAGAAGGGAAAATATATCTGAATAGAAAGAATTGATCTAGAATTAATCACAACAGTGCATCCATGTTGGTCTTGCCCCTGGATCCAATAAAAAACAAAACAAAACAAAACAAACAAACGAAAAAACCACGAAAAACACGTAGTTTGGTGTAGGCAGGTGTTAGCCTCCACTGTGGTCCTGAGAAGCTGCCTTGGTGGTTGTGGGGAGAAAAATGGTGGTGCCCCAGTCCCTTCTCAAACCAAGACCAAGCATTGCAACTCACTCTTTTGGGTCTGTTCTCCCTGTGCTGCAGCATAGCCAAGGTGGGCCTGTTCTATGTCTCAAGCCCCGCCTCATTTCCAGATCTTAGTCCATGCGCTTTATTGATACCACCTGAAATATAAACCCGCAGGCCTAGTCCTTCCGAGCAGTTTCAAGCCAGCCATTTCCCCCCTGGGGATGGAGCCAGAAGAGTGGCAGAGCCCCCCTGATGGAGCTGGAGAGCAGAGGAGCAGTTTCTCCTGGTGCTGCCTGGGACGGGGTGTCCTGCTCAACGTCAGCTCCACAGCTGGAATCCGGATGACTCTCTGTCCCAAGCGGAAGTTTTTCTCTTCTCCAGGGACAGGGACAGTTCTTTGAGCAGTTTCAGCCACTCTTTCTTTTCCCCTCAACTCACTGTGGCTCCTGTGAAGGGAGCTCCCTCCCCTCTCTCCGTGTCTCTGCTTCCCTGGCCCCGGGCCGTTTTTTCTTCCCCAGTTCGCACTCACGTACCTATAAGGTTGTTTTCTCAGCGGACTCTTCTTTCTTTTTCCTCCCAAACTCCTGCGATTCTGTAAGGGTTCCTATGGCTTCAGGCCTTCTCCGCTGGAGAGATGGGGGCGAGTGAAATGTACGGAGCTCCCTTCTTCTCCACCATCCTGCCTCCCGAACATGGTGTTCACTTTAAAATGTGTGATGTTAGCCTAGTCAACTCTTCTTTGCTGAACCTTTAAAATGGGAATGAATGAATAATTTCTAATCTCTTCATTGGCTCTAAAGTTCTTGATTTTAACAAGTATCAGAAGAATTTAGAAAGTATGTGGACAAGTTGTCTTACTATAAAATAAGAATAGAATGTTGTAAAGGTTGGTCAAAATCTTTATTTGCCCTTCCAAGGAGGAAAGCCTGGTGCCTCAATCCCCACATCATAGGTGATACAGGGCTTCTTTGCCAATTCCTATACAAAATGGGTACCTAGCATGAGGTGGAGAAACAGGATTTCCAGGTTTGCTGCATGGCTGGTACATATGGATTGTGTCTTGTGGTAGTTCCATAATTAGATCCAGCCAGACATGATACTTCAGGGAAGTATAGTGGGGTTTGGATGACATTATAGCTTAGACAGAGCAGTACTTCTTCTGGCATTTGGAATCCATGAGCCTATAGGCATCCTCACCAGTCTGTATGATTTATGAGAGGCACACTGCCTAACATGCAAGAGTGATGTGATGGGTTTCAGAGTCCAATGGGAAGATTAACCTTTGAGGAGCAGGGTGACGCATTTTCCATTGTAATGGGAAGAACGGTGGAGAAACAGGTGTTTACACAGGTAGGTTTTATATTTGGAGGTAAGGATGTGAGAGTTTCCATCTAATGATGTCTACAGTATAGAAGGTTTTGGTGATGGCAGGAAGTTTGAAATAATTGTCTTACAGAGTGGAAAAGTGCGGTTACTAGGGAAACATAGTAGACATTCCAGGAAATGTTATGTGACCATCTGAAGCTTATATTCATGAATTTAAATGATTTTCTCTAGCCTCATTCAAGACACAGGAAAAGTGGATATTCATGGTCAGTCAGGGTTTTGTTAGAATAGTATACTTGAAGGAGAGTGTGTCAAGGGATTGACAGTGCTAATGGACCATAGCATCTAAAGTTGGAAAAAAGGTAATTGGAAATATTTCAGCAAAAAATAAAAGGCCAAGATGAAAAATTGTAGCAGTGGAAGAGGTTGTTAATAGAATAAGTAAGCTCAAAGAAATGAAAGGTAGTGACCAGAAATGGTATATTTGAAACTGAGATTATGGAAAAGATAATACAGTACCCACAATATGGTTATGAGAATGGCTGGCCGAGATGGTGTGGAAGAAACAGTCCCTGCAGTAGAGGCAGTTAAACTGAGATGTATGATGGGTCATCCAGGATTTAGTCTTGTCAAGAAAAGGAAGAGAATAACTTGGAGTTGAGGTGATAATATTGAAGAGATAGAGTGGTTAACATAGCTGGCTGGCATGAGCTTCAGCACAACAGAAATGAAGGGGAAATGATTTGAGGTTGCTGTGGAAACATGGAGGACAATCTACCTTCTAGCTCTTTTCTTTGTGGACATGTGAGAGAAGAGTAGCCTCTACTTGAGAAGATTGCTAGGGAAGCAATGTTCTTAGAATATAACCTGGTTTCATTTTAGGGAAAGAGGAGAAGGGTATGTTCAGAAAAGATGTTGAAGGTACAATATTCACTGTTTAAGGATTTTAGAGAATTCAAGAAGATCATGTGGAAGGGAAGGTGATGGTGGGTACTGGGTCAGATTCAAGGATGTGGGGGGAAAGCAATGATCATGGGAGACCTGCAGATTTCCAAAAAAAGAGGAATAGAGTCACTAATATGAGGTCTCCACCCTGAGAAAGGCCAAGAGGATCTCAGAACACTTGTCTCAGTGATGAGGTATCTTGGGAGCCTTACTATTCTAAGCATTAGAATTGTGAAGGCTTTTAGGTAAGAGGAATAGTAAAACAACTTGGGGGCATGCACTTAATTTCAAGTTATAATTAGGAACTTGTGGGTCAGGGAGAACTTGTTTAATAAATATACTGGTAGAAGCATTTAAAGCTTGGAAAAGAAGATGTTGACATTTGAAGTTGACTAGTTGAAAAGTGAAAAATGTCCCCCCACTCCATTATAAGTTCTTCACCTTGACCAGTTTTTCTGGCAAGAGGATCCATAACTTTCATCAAATTCTCAAAGTGGTCTTTGATTCCAAAAGATTTCCCATCATTGGTCTACATGATCAGCCAAACATTGGGCAAGTTTCTTTTTTTCTGAACTAATTGAAATTAGACTGGGTTTACCAAGCTTTTTGTTATCACTTTGACACAGTCTGAATCTTTAAGTTTACATAATTGACTTCTCTGTGAACTCTTGTTACAGTATAATGAGAAATACTATACAGAGGAAACTTAATAATTTCCCATAATTACTAAGAGAGTTTTTATAGTGTATTGCATTTCACAAATCATTGAGTAAATAAACAAAGAGAAATAGTAAACAGACAAGGGCATGTTGTCCCTGTAAATATACTTGACTGTGTAATAAAAAAGTCCCTGTAAATTACTTGGGATGTACAGTAATGGTTTGAAAAGCACTCTGTGCAAAAACAAACACCTCATTAACAGACTTCATTGGAATTGGTGATAATTCTGACCTGCAGAATGGAGTGGGAAGATAACTCTGCATTTAAAAACACAGGTTTGATATGAATATTAATCATGTAAATAAAGAAAATGGGTAGCTTATTTGAATGAAGTCCCTTAGTCCAATAAGCTATTTTCAAAAGCTTATTTATAAACCATGTTTATAGTATTTGAATAGTACTAATGAATATATTAATGACAAATGATTAATTATTTATTAAAGAACTCATGAACATTTTCTAAGACCTGCAGCCCCGTTTTACTCCCTTGCCAGTCAACATTGTGACTATAGGTCTGTATGCTATGAACTCCAGACTTGCCCTCCCTTCAGTAAATTTATTACATTTAATCCAACTTTAAGTTTTTCTTTCCTTTCAAATTCATAAATATAAAAATAGTTGGGAGTTCTATCATAAGAGCCTATTTTGACACAGGTATTCAGGCTTATGAGTTGTTGAAACTAATAATTTCTTTTAGCTTGTGGTAATTTCAGATGACGTGAAATAAATGATGGGTGGATAAATTGAAGTTTTTAATTATGGTTTCATTTTCTTATTCTTATTACAATGGAAGGTAAATTTAGTTATACAAAATCATGAGTTAAAATAGCAAAATTTAAAATACAAATATGAAACTACCATCTATAAATTCAACTCACTTGTAAATCCCATGATGTCAGATACCATATCTGAGTTTTATCCCCAATACCTAGTAGAGGGCCTAGCTCATTGTGAGTGTTCAACAGATGTTTTCTTTCATGAGTGAATAAGACCTGAGAAATAATTGACATAGTTTTGAACAGAAAACTCTGACAGTTTGGAGGGACATTGTATTATAAGTCATTTTCTTGTGGCTCAAACTGATTGAAGGTGCATATTTAAATTAACCTGGTATATAGAATTTATGAGATTTTGAGCTGGTGCACATTTTATGACTTAACTGTATATGATGAGTACACAATTATTTACTCACTGACATATGAATGTAGAACTACCAAATAGTCAAATAAACCATGGTGCATCCAACTAGATTTTATATCCAAATAATCTTGTGCAAGATAGAAATAATCTAGTACAAGTTTATTTCAAGGAAGAATAGGGGGAAATGCATTTAGGTTATACGTATTAGGAGTGAAAATCTTAAATTCATGTTTTCTTATTTGGTTAATTAGGTCTGCAACTTGGAACCACAAGCAATTGATTAAAGACCAAGTTTTCTTAGAGAATTAATAGATGCAGGCAGAATATGAAACATCACCTTACCTAATGTTGATAGAGTCTCTATTTCTATTACTTTCTGTCCTTGTTTGTATGGATTACTTTAACAGAAATGTATTTGGGAAATGTACATAATAAGTGCTTAATAAATATTAAGTAAACAAATGAAAAAATAATAAGTTTTAAAAAATATTTTATTTTTAAGTAATCTCTACACCCACCATGGGGCTCGCACTCAGAACCCTGAGATCAAGAGTCCTAAACTCTACCAACTAAGCCAGCCAAACACCTCAATAAAAATAATTTTTATGAACTATTTTTGCAATTGAATATTCTGGTTCATTCATATAGCAAATATTTATTGAGCATGTCTATGCTGGGCACTCTCCCAGGGCTGAGACCAAGATCCTACCTTAGTTGTACAGATATCCTAGAGTATCTAACCCCAATAGAGTGCTTAATTGGTTCTAGGCAGCTTTCTCCTACATCACACATATTAACTGTTGAATCTTCATGAGAGCTCTAGTCAGTAAGTGCTCCTGTTATCCATCCTTATTTTACCAATAAGGAATCTGAGGCTCAGTGAGGTTAAGAAACTTGCCTGTAGTTGCACAGTTAAAAAGAGTGGGTAGTTTTGGGGCACCTGGGTGGCTTAGTCGGTTAAGCGTCCGACTTTCACTTAGGTCATGATCTCGCGGTTCGTGGGTTCGAGCCCCGTGTCGGGCTCTGTGCTGACTGCCAGCTCAGAGCCTGGAGCCTGTTTCAGATTCTGTGTCTCCCTCTCTCTCTGACCCTCCCCTGCTCATGCTGTGTCTCTCTCTCTCTCTCCTAGAAATAGAAAAAAAAAAAAAAAAAAAAAAAAAGAGTGGGTAGTTTCAAACCAAGGCAGTATAGATCCAGAGCTGTGTCTGTGATGTATTCATGACTATGGGAGAAAATGAAATAGGAATAAGGTTTGGCATTGGAGATCTAAACAGGCAACTGTTTTACAAGTGGGTCAAAGTTTTATGGTTATTTAATGTTCATTGTCAGTCAAAGATCATTTCACATGTATTGCTTGAATAACTGAGTGACTTTTACTAGAATACTGCGTGAAAGATTTGGTACAAGAAGTGAATTTGGACCAAATTTTCTCTTTCTAGACTACCTTGATAATTCTCACTGTCACGATTATAAATTTTTTAAATAAGAAGTGTGATAATATATCCCATTGATTTTTTTTTTTCACATTTTAATCCTAAAGATTTGAAAGAGAAGAGGTCTGAGTGAAGAGTAAATAGAAGGACATAATGCCTCCTTAGACATTCCTGAGTGGTAATAGTGGGAGAAGAAGCTTTCAGACATCATATTTAAAAAGGAGTTCCATTAAATCCATTTACTGTAATATAAATAAATCTGCTTTTGGTTATTTTTTCATACTCTGACCTGAACCAGAGATTGCTTATTCATATAGTCTATAAATACCTACAGTTTTAGAGCTGTAGTAAGCTGCTGGCACTGTGACTGAAGAAAGGAAGGGTGGAGCTGGACTATTTGGTTAATATGTAGGCAGCCAGTGTGAACAATGAGGGGACAAATGAGGGGACAAGAGAGGACTGATACTAGTTTGAAAAAGTAGCCTGAAGTCTTAAAAGACTTAAAAACAGATGTGTGAAAGAGAGTAAAGAAAGGTGCTGAAGAATATATATTAATTAGAAGGTTATGAGCTAGAGGCGCCTGGATGGCTTAGCTGGTCAAGCATCCGACCTGATTTCAGCTCAGGTCATGATCTCATGGTTCCGTGAATTTGATCTTCATGTTGGGCTCTATGCTGATAGTGTGGAACCTGCTTAGGATCCTCTTCACCCCCATATCTCTCTACACAAACAAACAAACTTTAAAAAAAAGGAGAAGGTTATGAGCTATTAGGTGAAAAGGAGTGATAGTATCCTTAGATAAGCTTTTCTAGCTCTAAAAATCCAGAGCGCTCACGGGGGAGCAAACTATTGTTGAAGCAGGGAGCTTGATGCCCCATTTGCATCTCTGCTCATGAGCAGAACTGAAGAACTGGCTGGCCTCTGGTTCTATAAGCATTTGGGACTGAGCTGGCAAGAGGCTCAAAAATGACTTGCTTGAGTCCAGACCAAATGTTTTCATTAGTATTTCAAATAGAATTCAAAGTCCTTAAGACTATATGTAGCCTTCAGTAGATTTTCAAATGTGTGGCCTTTTAGGTATGAGTCCTTCCGCATGCATTTCCCATGATTGGGCATATTTATGAGAACAACTGAGACTTCAAATCTCGTTCTTTAATTGTCAGTATAAACAGCCGAAATGACAGCAATAAAAAGTCTTGGCTTCTATTTCTGAATCAGTGACCAATCCTTTCATATCCAAGTAAGCTCATCTGACAATAAGCAGTGGTCTGTAGCACCATTATCATTAAAGGCCAGCCAGCAATTTTGTTACAAAATCTTCTGAGGCAGCTTGTAATTTGGCTGTTTAATTAAACCTCACCAGCCCAGATTGCAGAGGGAAAGTACTGGGAATTTTCCACTTAACTGTCACTCTAAAACTGTGTTCTACTATGGATTTGATGTCAGAAATCATAACAATATTTAATGCCAGATAATTGGCATAACAATGATCTTGAGTGACAGCTTACATGCTTGGGAAGTTAAATTAAAATTGATGTGCTTATTTGTCTCTCAAACTGTCAAATCAATACATGCACCTTTTGCTTCTCCAGCATGGCTACATCTTCGGGCAGTTGTCTGCAATCAGTGGTTAATTCTGTGTCTATTAGCAACACAGTGGATTTTATTTGATTTCTTACTTTTTTTCTTTTTTAAACTTAGATGAGCATAATGAGAATAATGCTGATAGCAAATTTACCAAACTGAGGCTGTAAGAAGTTAAATTTCTAGATGAGTATTTTCTTGGCTTAATTCATCTGTCCGGGAAGTTTATGACATGTAAAGTAGCTAATAATGGAAATGGCTACCATTATTGAGTGTTTACTCTGTGCTGGGTACTAGGATCAAACTCTACCATTCCCTCATTTAAAACTTAGAGCCTCTCTATAGAGGAAGATAATAGCACCACTTCATAGATGAAGAAACTTGCCAAGACCCATAGCCAGTAAATGGTTGCTCTGTGATTTCAGGGCAGGTCTGCCAAACTCTGGAGGCCATGTTTTAAACTATGATTATATCATAATGCTTTCCATCACCAAGTGCACCCTTCTCTACCAAAAATCAAATTCTTTTCCTAAAAGTCTAAATTTGGATGATGTTTTGCTTGTATTGCCTTTTGCCCAGAAAAAAAAATATTTATTCTAGAGCAAAATATGAAAAAATGTTTGAGATAAATATAAAACATTTGACTGCTTTTACCTTAAGAATAGTTTAATAACTATTAATATAATTTTACAAGAGTTAACATTTTTATTTCACTTTTAAATATGGCTAGATAAGAGAGAGAAGTGAAGTGAGGAAAAGAAATGGAAAGGAAGCACTGGGAATTGAAGGGGGAGGAAGATCATTTGCAATGAAGAGGAGGAGGCATGGAAACAATTCCTAGATACAGTAAGGAGAGGTCCTAGGAAGACTCTTGTGTCATTTTGGCCATCACCCCTAGAACATTCTCCTATGATTCTCTTTTAATCCAGGTCTTTTAACATGGTTGCTTTCTTCCATCCATTGGCTTTATCTTTTTTGCTCTCAAAAGTACACAGTTCTCTGTGTAATCCAGTGAAGAAATGGGCAAAAGATATGAATAGACATTTCTCCAAAGATATCCAGATTGCCAAACGACACTTGAAAAACATCACTCATCATCAGGGAAATACAAATCAAAACCACAATGAGATACCAACAACAAATGTTGGCAAGGATGTGGAGAAAGAGGAACCCGTTTGCACTGCTGGTGGGAATGCAAACTAGTGCAGCCACTCTGGAAAACAGTATGGAGGTTCCTTAAAAAAATTAAAAATAGAACTACCCTATGACCTAACAATTGCACTACTAGGTATTTATCCAAGGGATACAGGTGTGTTGCTTCAAAGGGATATATACACCCCAAAGCTTTATCTTGAAATTGTAAGCTTGGCTTGCTATATTTGGGGTAAGCCACTCAATAGGAAGTTGAGGTTCTATTCATGTTAAGTCATATCTTTAGGTCATAAATTTCATTCTTTTACATCTGGAACATACCTTCCAGTGATGATGGTGCCTCTCCTGAAAGGAGATAGTGTCTTTATTGTGTGCAATTTAAGGGGGGACAATTATTTTATTTTTGATTCCTAGATCAGGAGAAGATATGGACTGCATAAATCTAATTTTTTAAATATTCAATGACTTAAGCCTTTTAGCTCTCTGGATATAAGCCGAGTGTGTGTGTGTGTGTGTGTGTGTGTACTTTGATAGAAGTAATCTAAACTGAACTTTAACTGTCCAATCTACCTTCTCTTACCTTAGAGTGAAACCCACCACACTCCCTGGATTTTACTATAGGAATCTTTCTTCAATAACAGTGTCTTCACCCTAATGGCACAAATTACCTGCTGAAATATTATTTGTGTATTTTAAAAAATTAATTTATCTTTAAATTTACATCAAAGTTAGCATATAGTGCACCAATGATTTCAAGAGTAGATTCCTTACTGCCTCTTACCCTTACAGCCCATCCCCCTTCCCACCACCTCTCCAGCAACCCTCTGTTCTCTATATTTAAGAGTCTCTTATGTTTTGTCCCCCTCTCTGTTTTTATATTCTTTTGCTTCCCTTCCCTTATGTTCATCTGTTTTGTATCTTAAAGTCCTCATATGAGTGAAGTCATATATTTGTCTTTCTCTGACTAATTTTGCTTGGCATAATACCCTCTAGTTCCATCCACATAGTTGCAATTGGCAAGATTTCATTTTTTTGAAATGAGTATATGTATATATGTATACACACACACACACACACACCTCACTTCTTCTTTATCTATTCATCTGTTGATGGACATTGGGCTCTTTTCATACTTTGTCTATTGTTGATAGTGAAGTCCCAGTGGTTCATTTTTGCTTTTGTTTCTCTTGCCTTTGGAGATGTGTTGTATAGGAAGTTGCTGAGGCTGAGGTCAAAGAGGTTCTTGCATGCTTTCTCCTCTAGGACTTTGATGGTTTCCGGTCTTATGTTTAGGTCTTTCATCCATTTTGAGTTTATTTTTGTGTATGGTGTAAGAAAGTGGTCGAGGTTCATTTTTCGGCATGTCAGTCTCCAGTTTTACCAGCACCATTTGCTGAAGAGACAGTTTATTACATTGGATATGCTTTCCTGCTTTGTCAAAGATGATTTGGCCACACATTTATGGGTCCATTTGTGGGTTCTCTATTCTGTTCCACTGATCTGAGTCTCTGTTTTTGTGCCAGTATATTCGTGTATTTCTGAACTCTACTTTGTGTTCATTATTATTTGTACTCATTATGGAGCTACTTATTTTGAGAACTGAGTATCCTATGAAATTGGTTATCAACATTATCATGTAGATATTTTATCTTTGCCCTCCACTATTTAGAATGACAAAACTTAGCTGTCAAAAATTATTCTGCATGTTTTGCTTACTGATATAGTAAAGAGATTTGGATTATGTCTATATAAAGAAGAAGAAGAAGTTGAGAAAAGGGAACACTGTTACCGTGAATCCATCTATGACACCAAAAAACTGATTTGGCAGACTTCTATTCTATTTTTATTGATTTCTTTATTATAAAATATAGTTTTATATATCTACCAGCTCATGATTGATTTCTGATTCATAACCCTGCCTTTTCTGACAGTTTGCCTTTAGAAATTTCCAACAGGAATGAAAGCTTGAAAAATGAGTACTAGCTAATTTGAAGAACCTGGAGCCCAGATGAAGGAAATAAAGCCAATTTATATAATGAGATTTTAATTCATTCAACTTTAAAAGACTACAGAACATTTGTGCTCTTGAATTCTTTTTTTTTAATGTTTTACTTATTTCTGAGAGAGAGAGAGAGAGACAGCATGAGCAGGGGAGGGTCAGACAGAGAGGGAGACACGGAATCCAAAAGAGGCTACAGGCTCTGAGCTGGCAGTCAGCACAGAGCCCGACGTGGGCCTCAAACCCAGGAACTGTGAGATCATGACCTGAGCCGAAGTTAGACGCTTGACCAACTGAGCCACCCAGACACCCCCTCAATAATTCTTTTTAAAAAGATTATTTACTTATTTATACTTTATTTTAGAGAGAGAGAGAGCTTGAGAGAAGAAGAAGGGCTGGGGGAGGGGAGGGAGAGGATCTTAAGCAGGCTCCATGCTCAGGGTGGAGCTCAACACAGGGCTTGATCCCATAACCCTGGGATCATGACCTAAGCCAAAATCAAGAGTTGGACACTCAACCAACTGAGCCACCCAGGTGTCCCTTATTTATTTATTTGTTTTTAAGTAATCTCTACACCAGCATGGGATTTGAACTCATGACCTTGAGATCAAGAATTGCATGTTCTTCTGGCTGAGCCAATCAGGTGCCGCTGGGCTCTTCAATTCTTTTTTTTTTTTTTAATTAAAAATTTTTTTCACATTTATTTATTTTGAGAGTCAGAGAGACAGAGCATGAACAGGGATGGGGCAGAGAGGGAGAGGGAGACACAGGATCTGAAGCAGGCTCCAGGCTCTGAGCTGTCAGCACAGAGCCCAATGAGGGCCTCGAACACACAGACCGCAAGATCATGACCTGAGTTGAAGTTGGACCCTTAATCGACTGAGCCATCCAGGTGCCCCAGCTTGGATACTTAAGAATATTAGACTTGGTAGAAAATATACACGTTTAGATTCATTACGTATATTGTTATTACATTCATTATGTTTGTGTATATTCATTATGTATAGACCAGGTGGGGTCTCAGTTTCAAAAGTCATGGGTAAAGAATGAAAAAAGAGCATATGTGAACTATAATTTCTATGTAACTGTTACTAACAATAGTTATTGTTTCAGCTGCCTGTCAGAGTCAGGATAACTCTCCATTGTCAATATAAAAAAAAATGCAGTCCCTGGCAGGTTATATCAGTCAGGATATAGACAGGAAATAAATGGCTCACTTAGAGTAATGGAGAAGAGTTTAATGAAAGAACTGTTTACAAAGTTGTAGGCAAGGTCAAAGTGAACCAGCAAGAGATGAAGCACTACAGGGCTAGAAATAGTAGAGAGCCACTATCATCCTACCTTGAAACAGCAAGACAAGAGAGAAGTTACCAGAACCCCAGAGAGAGAATGCAGTTGTAGGTGAATCTATCTGACAGATGTTGTGGCCTTTGTTAGAGGGAAAGAATCAAACCATAGCCAAGCAATCAGATAACTAGTTTCACTCTCCTCTCCCTTACTTTGAGCTTCTACTAGTGCCTTCCCTTGGCTGAACACAAACTGGAAGCCAGAAGATAATACAGCCCATTGATGCACTTCATATAAGTCAGCCACCAGAACAGAGAAAAAGGAAGAGAAGTTTGAAGAGTGAATTTGCTCTAGAAGAGCAAGTGAAATATTTCCAGCTCATGGGCTAAGCTTGATCTCTTGCTTATGTCAATTCACTTGGGGTCTTCACTCTTATTGGTCTAAATTCTTCACTTTTATTGGTCTAAATTCTTCCCTTGAATGACACCAACTACTTCCTTCTTGCCATATCAAATGTTTCATTTACTCTCACACTTTTTCTTCCATTTATACATATTGGATGATATCCCCTATCTTTTTCCCACTCCAAATTATTAATTTCTAGACCTACAGCTCAAATCTCCATTCTAGTCCAGAAGAACATTATTTTTGAACTAGATGAGATGGCTTCTGAAACTCAGAACAAGCCACCCAAAGGGAATTGCAGCTCTATTTGGTGCTTCCCCCAACCCTTAAGAATATGTAAAATTTAGAACAGATTGTTTCCTTGCATGGACGGTTGGATCATGACTTCTGAAGTTCATGCATACTGGGAGTTAGAAGCATGACATATTGGCAGTATGCCAATGTGCACAATACTGTCTTTATGGATCAGTTCTCTTCTCTGACAACTTTTCCTGGAAACTGTCAGACAAATGGAAAAGGAGGGGGGAAGTCCTAATTCTTTCTGAATTTATGCAGGAACTGCTATGTCAGGAAGTGTTGAGCTGTTAGAAGACTTTAGTGGGTTTTAAACACACCTTGTAATAGTATCCAGTCTTACTATTTTTATCTTGATGTGAATAGAGTCTCATTGTGCATGTCTGCACACCCAGACATCTATCCACAGACAGACACACTCTATTCTACCATACTAAGCTTCCTTTTTAACTCTAGGTTTTGCATGTGTTCCTCCTGCCAATAACACTTTCTCTGCTACTTTTATTTTTCCCATCCTGCCATTCATCTTCTTGTATTACATCTGCTTACTAATGACGTCAGGCTGTTATTAGGCTGAGAGCAGGGGCTCTTTCTTACTTACTTGTCATTGAATCTCCAGGTCAGTGTCGGGCATATAATAGTTTTTTATTATCTGTTGAATTAATGAATGAATGAAGGAGATAGCGGTGGGAAAAGTTTATTCACCAAAATTTATCCTAAATTAGTTCTGTTTAGGATAATCTCGTTTGTAACTGGGAACAAAAATTGGAAAGCAGCTGAGTGTTTTACAAATACAAGTTCACTTTCTGAATAAGCAGCAGAGCAATAAACAGTGTGTTACACTGTGAGGGCCCCAGACTTGTAGACAGTTGTGAAACTGGCAGTTATTATAGTGATATTCAGATGCCCATCAGAATCCCTTCAGATTATTTGTCACAAGTACTGAAGCCAGACCATCTGCATCCCAGACCTTCTGAGTCAGCACTTCTGGGGGTGGGTACTGAGAGTCTGTGTTTTAGTAACTGTCCCCATCATCCTCCAAGTGGTGGTTCTGGTGTGAACTCAGGTGGGAGAAGCTTTGCTTGACCCCTGAAAGGTTTTCAAACTTCCTAAGGACCTGTGATCTTGTCATGGGCATGAGTCATCAACAGCTTTATGTTTGTAAATGATATTTGTAAATATTCACAGTTTTACATTTTAATTTTTTATGACTTGGAGGCTTTCCCCTGGGGAGATGTTTAATTTTCTTTTGTTGTTTTGTATTGCAGGGTCTTATTCACTTGATTAATTTTTAATTGAAGAATCATGCTGAGCTATTTCCACTATGAGTGGAAGCAGCTCTATACTGCTTTTTCCAGTAGAATTCTGATTAATGCACTTTCTCTGTGGTCCCTGTAGACCGTCAATTACCTCATCCCCCAATTATGTCTATTCTCTTGAGAGGAAGGCAGAGAGTTGGGGAAAGGTAACAGTTGAGCAATGTTGAGATGTGCTGGGTGACAATGTTGAAACCTACTTTTGCATGCCCATAGGTACAAATTTACCTGCACATTTCCATGGAATCATCCAATGTAGTTCTGCTTCTTTGTTTTCACAGTCACTTGCTTTTATTAGAAAATTGTTTGCTCTAAAATTGAGCATTTAATTTCATCTGACACGTCTGTTAAAACTTCCTAATAAGCATCCCAATCTAGAAAATGATTATTAGAGTCATTTTAGTTAGCTGGTTCTGCTGATTCTTCTATTTAGACTTGTTATTGAAGCCAAGTGAGTCATTTTCCTACAATAGCTCATTGTAATTCCACCAATGATCATTCTTCAGAATGATCAACAGACCTCTCCTGAAAGTCACCTGATGGTCTTATTGTTTCTCCTTGCAAGCCAAATTTGGGTCTTTGTGTAAAGCTGCATGAAAATATTAGATATAAATGAGGCATGGCATGTAAGTTCCCAGAAGGATAGTATACTAGTTATATCTTGCAGTGTAACAAAATACCAGAGTTAGTGGATTAAATGACACTCATTTATTAGCAGAGTTGAGTAGGTCAAATATACGGCAGGAGCTCCTGTGAGTTCTCTGCTTGGGGTCTCACAGGCAGAAATCAAGGCATTTGTCTGTAGGAAAGGGAGATCTCTAATCTAGAGACTCTGGGGAAGAATATACTCCCAAACTCACTTAGGATGTTGGTAGAATTCAGTTCCTTTCAGCTATGAGACTCAGATTGCCATTTCTTTGCTCGCTGTTGGGGAGTGGGGGGCCTCTTTTAGCTCTTAGAAGCTGCTCTCTGGTCCTTGTATGCAGCCCCTCTACCTGCAAGCCAGGAGTAGTCCATCAAATTCTTTTCCATGCTCACATCTCTGGAACTTCACCCTTTACTACCAGCCAGAGAAAATGCTGCTTTTATAGGCTTGTGCAATGAGGTCAGGACTGTCCATATATCCTCTGCCTCTAAAGGTCAATTGATTTTGGGGGTTTACATCTTAAAAATCCCTTTATAGCAATATCTAGATTAGCAGCTGATTAAATAACTAGGTGACAGGAATATTGGGAGTCTGAGAGTTCTGCTTAAACATACAGGGACAATTTAAAATAAGAAAATTTTTATATTTATAAATATATGTAATCTGTATTATATATGCAATTTAGATTATTCAACTTTACTTGGCTAATAACGTGGCTGCTATCTTCAGGCAAGTTACTAGTTATAGCAGTATATAATGTCATTTGTACATTATATGAAAGCCAGAAATCAGACTATGAGGATGTAGGATCTTTTATTGAATTTAAAGGTACATTTTCTCTTGAGTTTTGGATGAAATAGTTCATCTGTACAGGTAGGACTTTCAGTTCCTCTAAATGCTCACTCCACTCCAATGCTGTAATCTACTGGGCATTTTCCAATAGTTACCTGTTAGGCCTGAGGGCTCCTTATTTCCTAAGTCTTTTGCCCGTTTCACGGACCATGATAGCTAATGCAAAACCTCTGTCATGATTGGTTTATGTTATGTCTAAACTACCAACATTGAGTGAAAAGTCCTTTGCCTGACCAAATCAGCAAGCCAGCTAGCACATTGTATCAAAAACTTAAAAATTTTATTAAATGTATACTTTTTCCCCTTTAATAGTATTTGAGTGGCAAGTGAATGAAATATGTTTAGGTTAATGTATTTAAAATCAGTGAGAGAAAATAGTGTTTACAGTGAGTAGGGTCATAAGAACTGAGTCAAAGATTAGCATGTATGGTTGAACCATGAATTTGCATATCAACATTTGACATTAGGATCAAGAACAAAAGTTATAGCAAAGTGTGCAAAGAAGAAAGTAGACTTAGGAGAAGTAGGAGACTAGCAAGGTGCCTAGGGGGATGGTGGATAAAGATAGACAAGGACTGGAATGAGATGAGCTGTCCAAACAGGCCAGAGTGAGACTGTGCTTCTATATCTGGGCATACCCTGAAGACTGAGTTTGATGCAAGGTAGTGAATAAAACTAGAAAGTATGTAGGAACCAGAAAAACACAGATAATGGAGATCAGTGATTATTAATTTCTAATAAAACATTTTGTTCTCCTTTCTAAAACACACACACACACACAACCACACACATACATAATTCTGAATTTAATTCTAGACCACATAGGGATTGCGACTCAACAGACACCCAACACGGGCTCTGGAACTTGGATAAAGATCCAGAGTTGAGGCCTTGTCTGAAACCTTCTGCACAACTATAATGGGGCAGCAATCAGCAGGCACCAAGGTTCTTGATTCTGAAGTTATCCTCTTCTTTCACCAAGAATCTCCTTATATACTCTGGTCATTCAGAAATCAGTGTTACTGTAGGACCCTGCAAGGTCAAGATGGAGTGAGGCTAAAGAAGATGAACTTGGGCATGTAAGACAGAAAGAAGGGTTAGTCCTAATATCAAGTTTATATTCTCAAGCAATTCTAATGGATACTTAGACTAGAACTACCTTTATTTTTCCCTTTGAAGATTTTTGTTCTTTTTGCACATTTTTGGCATCTATATCGTGTAATTCTTCAATCTGTACATCTGAGAAAATTGCTAAAAGGCTTTTTAAGCTGGACATTCACACAAGTTTTATTTAGTTTATATTTGTGAGTATTTAAATAATTAAGAAGGAGCCTCAAGAAATTGTCACATAAAATAGGTGCCTAATAATTGATGAAATACAAATGACTTTCAACTGGAAAGACAGAGCAACAGTAGAGTGAGCCTCCAAGAGAAAGCATTTAAAAATATATCATTAAGTTTTGTCTAGGATTATTTGTCAAAAGTCACTAAAGTTAGACTTCTAAGATGGCTCTTTCCTCTCTTCATTTTATCAAATCTGCAGCTGGAAAAACTATGTGAGTTAAGAAATTCATTGATTATGAGCATCTACACAGCATCCAAAGAGGCCTAAGAATTCTCTTGGTAGATAATGTTTCATCGGGGTGGGGTGGGGGTGGGGGGATTATCCTGGCCTATCTGCACATTGTACTAACACTAGGAATTCAGCACAAGCCTTGTTCTCCCTGACTGGTATTACCCTCGGTGGTTTATATTTAGTCTCAGAAAGGAATAGTTTGGGGAATTTTAGGCCACTAACCATATCACTGCAGTCATAACTGGACTATGTTCTCAGTTTTTTCTCTTTAGGAAGGAGACTTTGCTCATAACTCTGGACATCCCAAATGCTTGAAATTTCTTCTTAGGTAGGGGATTCATGTACAAGGACAGATCTAAGGAAGGGGCCCTGGAAAGGAGGCTCTGTTGGGGAAAATCTATTATAAACAAATGTGTTTGGAAAGATCGAGCTACTTTTACTTCTCATGAGTAATAGTTTGCATTGAACATGAGTTAATTGAGTGTAAGTGGTAAATATAATTCATAAATTGTTTCATTGTTATCCTTTGTGAGCATATGCATATTTATAAACAAACCACATATGTCTTCAGAATGCAGTGTTCTTAGCTATATTTCTTTGATGCTTATAACACTATGAAGTAGGCAGGAAAGTTGTTGATATCCTTAGCATTAAGTGGTGTATAACTGAGGCACAGAGGTATAAAGTTACATGCATTGTAAATGGCAGAACTGGGACTTGAACTTTGTCTTCTTACTGTTGCATATATGTAGATGCACTTCTGTTCCTCCATCCTAAGGAGAGGTATTCTGTGATTGTTTTACCAGAAGCAATGATAAGATTGTGCTTTATAGTGATAGCCTTTGCAGCCCTAGTAGCAATATTCATGTCAGTAGCCTATGCTACTCAAGTTGGACTTTTCTTCAAGTGGCACTTCACTGTATATTATTATCATCAAAACCATGTTTTATTCAGGTTTAGTAGATAAATGCAATCCAACTCCAACAAAAACACGTAGAACAGTGCCTGACACTTGGTAGACAAATAAAAATATTTGTTGAATTGATTGTTCTTAGCATCACATAACGATTGAAATTTTTATAGGGTGGGTTGAGTCAGAAGTGCTTATTCATGTATTCATTAATTCAGCAAATATGTAACAAGTATCATATTGTCCTTGGCACTGCTCAAGGCTCCAGGAATTATGGCATGAGGGAACAAGGTCCCTGTTTTCATGAAATTTCTAGTCTAGGATGGAGAGACAGAGATTTAATAAGTAAGAAAATGTCATGTATGATGTGTCATCCAAAGAAAATTTAAACAAATAAGGTGATAAAATGACCAAGCTGTGGCATGGGCAGACATTTCAGAAAATTCTTTCCTGAGGAGGTGACTGCTGGCCAGAGATCCAGATGATGAGTTTTCCGGGAGAGAACTCTTGGAAGTTAATAAGCTAGGTGTGTTTGAAGGAACCCAAGAGAGGGCCAATAGAGCTGGTGTATCTGCGCTGAGGGGACAAGGAGAACAAGATGAGGATTAAGAGACAGAGCCTTAGGAACTGTGATAGAATTTGAAATTTATTGTAATTGTACCCTGAAGTTGGAGGCGAATTTGAAACAGGGTAGTCATAAAATCTGACTTATATTTTAAATGAGTCAGACTGTGTGATGAGTGGACTGTAGGGAGCAAGGGAAGAATCAGGGTCCAAGTGAGAGATGTTGCTGGTGGGATAGAAAGGGCATCAGTGGGGGTGTTAAGAGGTCATTGGGTTTGATTGTATATATTGGATGTAGAACTTGGCTGATTTGATGGGCTACGGAGGGGGCAGGAAAAGAGCTCAATCCAGGATGATTCTAGGGCTTAGCCTTGAGCAGTAGGTGAATGGTCTTGCCAGCTTCTGAGGAACAGGATTTGTGCTGTGTGGGTGAGCATGGAGAATAAAAAACTACTGTTCAAGAGCACCTTTACCACCAAGAAAACTCTGCCTATAAAGGGAAAAGATGAGAGAGAGGAATGAATGAAACAAGGATGCAAGAAGATTTGGCTTTCTTTGATTTCTCCCTACTGTGGTATTAGGTCTAGGAGAGTATATTCATAGCTCTTTTTTCCTATTTCCTCACTTAATGAGTGGCAGGATTAAGTACTTAAAAATGCGTGTGCACAGTCACCTTCCCCAAGTGTTTGGAGCGCCTTGGGTTTCAGTGTTATACAAGTGTAAATGGTTCCCCAAAAGGTCAGCCAGTTTATCTCTTTGAGCGTGATTTATGTTCGCCGCTCTGGTTGTTTATCTCTTCAGCAGCTCTGCTGCCAAGAATAGAAAGAAAATCCTGAGACATCTTATTCTTCATTAGGCGGCAGGGAAAATGGTTTAAAGCCGCTGTCCAAGTTATTAATTAACCACTTAACTCAGTTCTATAACAAAATATAAGGAATTCTTTCTTCTCGTCTTAAAGGAATATTGAAGAATACAACAATATGTAAACTTAAACAGGAAGAGTGGTACAGGTTACTGAAAAATAAGACTTGTCTCCTCCGGGTAAGGCTTCAGTCTCCACAATAGTTTGAGCGTCCATTAATATTTGGCTATAATTTAATCGACTTTTTCATTCACTGGGTAAAATAAGCTGTCACTAGGAGATAATACTTGGGTGCCAGCAAATGACTTCTCTAATTTCACCAAGGATTTTAGATGGTCTTTATACTGGCACTAATAATAGGAGTAATGAGTGAAGTTAGCCAGAATGATTATCTCCCATACACTCATGTGATTTTTTTTCCTTCTTCACATAGTTAACAAAGACTGCCAAACATTTTTGAAACCCTTAACTTATGAGACTTTTTTTTAATTTTTTTTTTTAGTGTTTTATTTATTTCTAGGAGAGAGAGAGAGAGAGACAGCGTGAGCAGGGGAGGGTCAGAGAGAGAGGGAGACACAGACTCCAAAACAGGCTCCAGGCTCTAAGCTAGCTGTCAGCACACAGCCCGATGCAGGGCTCTCGAACCCACGAACCGCGAGATCATGACCTAAGCGAAAGTCAGACGCCCAACTGACTAAGCCACCCAGGCGCCCCCTTATGAGACTTTTAACAGCTGAGAATTTGAGGCATTGAATGGGGTAGAGGGCTTATCTAATGGTGCACCAGAATTAGATTCTGAAGATCTAAGTATATAGTGGATGGATGAAAAGGTAGAAATTTATTTCCAAAGACTAATGTCCCCACTTTCCTTATCAGCTTTATTTCCCACCTAGACAGACCAGGGCCTTACTGCATATGCTTTCTAGACCGCTGTTTCAGAAGAAAAGCTTAGTTTTAAGGAATTCATGGTTGAATCAGATTGGTGACAATTTAAGTATATTCCTCCATAGGGAATTTGAATTTTTAAGAATACTCAGAGAAATGCTTCACTTAAGGGGGAAAAAGTTAGTCTCTGATGGTGGACTTCTAGTTATGTGACCTCTGGTTGGACATCTGTTTGAGGCCAGGAGCATTTTCCTCAAGTCATAACCAATCAAAGATTGCCTGCTTTGTCACGGTGAAGACTGGTCCTGGTGTGGTGTCCATTGATTCTCTGAAGCCTAAGAAGCAGCAGAGCCCAAAATAGGCTGCTTTCTATAAAATAAAAGGAGTATTTTCACTCATGTACTCTCTGTTAAATATTATTTACATACATTTATTTGAGAAATAGCAAAAGCTTTCTTAAATTCTCCTTTCTGCCATGCTTCTTCCCTTCTGCTGGTACATAAACAAGAGATAGCTGGTTGAATTAAATCCATTAACTGATTGCATGTGAATGATGGAGAGTTTACCTCTGTATAGTGATTCTTAAACTTGATTGTGGAATGAGTATCAGAATCACATGAAGGGCTTGTTGAAACACAGTTGCTGGACTCCATCCATGGACTTTCTGATTCAGTAGGTCTGGAAGGGGTGTTAAGTTTCTATGTGATATTGATGCTGCTGATCTGAGGACCACATTTTGAGATCTACTAAGTTAACCTTTATTCTCATCTGACACCCTGTCACTTAATTCTCTGTTGGAATAATGAAGAATCAACATAACAGTGACCGGTACTGTTCACTTAGCACCAAATGAAATTAAGCCTTAAAACAACTGCTAAATCACTCCCCTCCCCTTAGTTTTATCAAGAACATCTACTTCACAAGACTTAGGTTTTTTCTAAATTTTTTCTACCATTTATTCATTTTTGAGAAACAGAGACAGAGCATGAGTAGGGAAGGGGCAGAGAGGGAAGGAGACAGAATCCGAAGCAGGCTCCAGGCTCTGAGCTGTCAGCACAGAGACCTATGCAGAGCTCGAACTTGCAGGCCACGAGATCATGACCTGAGCTGAAATCAAGAGTTGGACACTTAACCAACTGAACCACCCAAGTGCCCCTCACATAACTTAGTTTTTAAGCATTAAGAATTGTTTACACTTGGACAATTCCTTTAACTGGAGGACCTCTCTCAGTTAAATCACATGCATCTCTCTCTTCTCATACACTAAGTTTCTTGAATTTGTTGGAAATTTGTGTTACCCATCCACTTTTCTCAAATGTTTGGCAATTTTTATGATGTTTATTCCAACAGATGTAATAGATTTTGTTGCTAGTATCAGTGAATAGTTTTCTCATTATTTTGTGGATTGGTTAATGCCAACATTCAGGAAAGCCAGTCACTTCTGTATGTTGATCTTATATTTGGCCATTTGATAAAATTCTCTTATTAGTTCTCATAGTCTTAAAAATACTTCACAAAAACTACGCATTCATTGTGATAACTGATAAGCCAAAGCCAGAACTTCACACAGGGGTGCGCATATGCACCCAAGTGTGTGTGCATACACATAAACCACATGAGTGTACAAAGTATGTTGCAGAGAACTTGGAGCCCTCAGCAGACATGCAGGGTTTCAGTCTTTCTGGCTCAGCTTCTAACAAACCTTGACCTCTCTCCCTGTAACAATGAGATCCCTGCCAACTCAGAGCCAGGGTGACATACCATTTGGCTCAAGTCATTCCCTACCCTTCAAATCATCACCTCTCTAAAAACTGCAGTGTTTTCCCTATTTGAGTTTTCAGTAGTGCTGTTCATGCCTTTCAAATTCCAGAAGTCAAAAGCCTTTCTGTCTTGTCTTGGATACTCTAGTTTAAATCCCTTGGTTAAACCAGATCTCCTAATCAGAACTTGATTCTCCCCAGGGTAGTCAGTACTTGAGAGCTAACTTCTTCTTTACTAGTTTGGAGACAAAAAGCTTCATCCCAGTTTGGGGTAAGGAAAACTTGGGCTGTGGCTTGGCTATCCTCTTGAAAAGAGGTAAAACTATCTTTTATTCCTATCTATTGTGTCTAAAGGAGTGGGAACAAGACTCACATTAATTTCTTACAAAGCACCCTATTCTCATGTTATTCCTAGATTAGTGAGATTGTTCCAGAAATAGGTTTGAGATTTTTTCAACTCCTTTTCAACCTCTATTGCAAGAATTATATAGATTTTCTGTTTTTCTGTTTATAAGGAATTAATACATTTCCCATTGTTTAACAATTTAGCCACTTTTGAAGTTCTCCTTGGTCATGATATATTATTCCTGTAATACAGTTTTGATTTGTAATTTTTGAAAAATATTTTTAGGAGTGCCTGGGTGGTTTAGTCAATTAAGCCTCCAGCATGGGTTTGGGTCATGATCTCGTGGTTTGTGAGTTTGAGCCCTGAGTCAGGCTCTGTGCTGACAGCTCAGAGCCTGGAACCTGCTTCAGATTCTGTGTGTGTCTCTCTCTCTGCTCCTCCCCCTGCTCATACTGTCTCTCTCTCTCAAAAATAAATAAACATTAAAATAAAAAAAAGAAATATCTTTTTTATTTTAAAGGTATTTGGGGGCAGTCTTCACTCAATTTGGTGTTATACTAGCCTTAGAGAACAAGTAAGGGAATATTATATCCTATGCACTGAAACAATTTAAATAAAACATGGAGGGGGGGGCAGGAAATATGTCCTTTAAGGGTTGTGTAGAATTCATTCATAAAATGGTCTGGGACTGATACCTTTTTTAAAGAGTAGATTCTTTTAAAATTATGTTTTCAGGTTTTTCTATGGCTAGTTATTCAGTTTTATATTGTCTCTAATAGTATTATGATAATTTACATCCCAAACAAGTCTTTTTTTCTAGAATGTTAAGTTTAGTGGTATAAGTGTTAGATGTAATTTTTTGGATTTTACAAATATTATCTGTATCTTTGGCTATTTTTTAAATGTTTTTTAAGTTTATTTGTTTATTCTGAGAGAGAGAGAGCGCAAACACATGTGAGCAGGGAAGGCGCAGAGAGAGAGATTCCCAAGTAGGCTCCCTGCTGTCAGTGCAGACTGGGATGCACGGTTTCGTCTCACAATTGTGAGATCATGACCCGAGCCGAAATTAAGAGTTGGACGCTTAACTGACTGAGCCACCAAGGCACCCCTTTGTGTATGTTTTAATTCTTATTTCTGGTGTTATTTCTCTCTCCCTCTCTCATCAGAATTACCAGAGGCTTGTGTATTTTACTGGGCTTTTCAAGCAACTAATTTTATTTTAATTAATCCAGTCTGTCTTTTGGAGTTATTTTCTATTTAATCTATTTCTGTTTTTATCTTTTTAAATTTCTTCCTAATTTTTTTTATTTGGTTTGGTTGTTTTTTCATTATCATGAGGTTGAAAGTTTAATGCATTTATTTTCTGTTTTTCTTGTTTTCTAATAAATGTACTTAGAATGTACATTTCTGCTGAGTATTGCTTTGGCTGCATGCCACAGATGGGAAGTGTAGGATTCTGCTGTTCATTTTATTCATAATTTTGGATTTTTGCTTTAACCCAAGAATTATTTAGAAAAATGGTTTAAAATATCTCAAAATGCCTTTATTTTGCCCTCACATCTTTTTTTTTTTTTTCTTGAAGATAGATAAATTTATTTGTGCTCTTTGAATGTCACAGACAGGTCTTAAGTATCATTCAGTATCTCATTGTTTCCATAGCTGGGCAGCTCCCAGATGTTATTAATCTGCCCACTGTATTTTTCCTTTATCAGAGACAGATAATATCCAAAACCTTTCTGATATCCTTGTTTTTAACCATTATGACTTTTTGAATTGAAGCAACTGAATTCAGCACAAGCACAGAATTGTTTCCCTCAAGAATTAACTCATCTTTCTCAGCTTGAAATACTGAACAAGTAATGGCCTGCCTTATCCAAACCTTGTGGATATGTTTTACACCCAAGCAATTTCTCATTTCCAGAAGAGGCCGAGGGGTGCCTAGGTGGCTCAGTTGGTTAAGCATCCGACTTTGGCTCAGATCATGAACTCATAGTTCATGGGTTCAAGCGCCACCTTGGGTTCTGTGCTACAGCTTAGAGCCTGGAGCCTATAGGATTCTGTGTCTCCCTCTCTCTCTGTCCCTCCCCCACTCGTGCTCTGTTTCTCTCTCTCAAAAATAAATGTTAACAACAACAACAACAACAAATTAAAAATAAGAAAAGAGCCCCATTCTCCTGAATCATAACGTTGTGGGAGAAGTAAGCATGCAGAGGCCTCGTCCTGTAATGAAAGACTAGTGTTGCCGCCTTATGATGTTTGTACATGATGACATAGTGGGAACTACATGTAGCACGTTCCCTTTTACCTCCCCACATTGTCAACTAGGGCCTTATTCTTGCTCTTTCCAAGGAGACTGAGTTCTTCTCCTTTTTTTGTTAAGTAAATTTGAACCTTTTATCTCTTTATTTAGAGAGAAAACTGTGAGTGGGGGAGGGGCAGAGAGAGAATCCCAAGCAGGCTCCACACTATGAGTGTGGATCCCCCAGTGGGGCTTGAACTCAGGACTTGCAGGATTCCTGACCTGAATCAAAGTCAGATACTTAACCTGCTGAGCCACCCAGGTGCCCCAGGAGACCAAGTTCTATACTGATGTGACTGAAGTCCCTCTGTAATAAATGTGCATCCCTTCAGGTTAATACACTCTATGCTTTTGGAGTTAAAAAGAAAATACAGTTCCTAAAAAGAAAAGAAAATAATAGCAAAGGGTGCCATTCTCTCATCTTCCAAGACAGGAAGACTTGGGCACCTGCCTGGCTCTTCTGTAGCTTCCCAATTGGCCAAAAGAATAGGGGGCCAAGGATCTCCACAGGCCAAAATTTCTCTAGAACCCTCAGCTACTGGTTTGCCTTCTTCCTGCTGGTCTCTGGGTGCACCTTATGTTCATCTCTCCACGTTAGGACTGACCAGAGTCGCAGCATGCACACATCCTCCAAGCCCAAGGCCATTTGGCTGGAAAGTAGTATGGCATTTGGATCAGAGGTGGAGCCAGCGAACATGAGAGCAGAGGCCTGTTTAAACCACTACCTTCCCCTGCCAGAATTTTGTGTTTCTGTCACTCTCATGACCATAAAGTGGTGTTTCATTGTGTTAATTCAACTTCCACTAACAACTAGGAATATTAAGCATCTTTTTATATGGCCATCCAAATAAATGGCTGTTTAAAGTTTTTATTTATTTTTGAGAGAGAGAGAGGCAGGCAGAGAATCCCAAGCAGTATCCATGCTGTCAGTTCAGAGCCCAACATGGGGTTCGAACTCATGAATAGTGAGGTCATGACTTGAGCCAAAATCAAGTGTCACATGGTTAACTGAACCACTCAGATGCCCCTTTATACAGCCATTCAAACTCTCTTTTATAAATTGCTACTTTTATATTCCTTCCCATTTTCCTGTTGAGTTGTTTATTTTTTCTAATAATTTGTAGAAATATATATTTACACATTATATATGTATTTTGTAATGTACTGTTTTATATTATATGTAAAATTATATATATAATTTTTTACATAATATAATATAAGTTTATATATATTCTGGGCACTAACCCTGTGCTGTTAAATTTAACCTGTGCTGTTAAATGTACCTCAGTGTTATCTTTCTTCATTTTGTAGTGTCTTTTGTACAAAAGATTTTAATGTTTAAGAAGCTTATTTTTTTCTTTTCAAAGAAGGAAATAAAATTGACTGAGGATGTCCTATCTTCCCCACTGCCTCTAATTCCTAAGAAAATGTTGAAAGGGGGAAATTGATGATTCACTTCTCTGACTATGATAATAAGTAATAGGTGATGTTAATAGGAAAAAAGCCCAGGCTGTTTTAACATTTTTATACTAGAGCTTTAAAAAGCTGCTTAAATGTCAATTTGTGCTAAATGACAGGCTTTAAAAGAGGCCCACAAAATTAACTGTCAGGGTTATAAATCCTAAGAAAAAACCCAAACCTTAGGTCACATGAATGTCTGCCAGGACTGTGTAATTTTCACTTTAACCGCTTTTTAGTTGACAGGAGTAATCTGTAAATGTCGAAACCTTATTATTTACAGGACAGGGTGGCTGAGTCATCTTGATATTCAAAGCAAAGGGTTTAAGTGTGTTGTGGATCATCTTAATGCTGTAATATTAATGGGGAAGACACATCTATAGAAGGAACAGAGTTGAAAACAATGGGTCTAAAACATTACTACTGACTTTTATCTTTTATGAAAGGAAGGTCTCTGGCTGCCATGGTAACGGCTTTTACTTGTGAACTCGCATCACATAAGGACACAGAGTAGACTAGAAAAAATAAAGGTGGCAATTTTTGCATTTCAAAACCAAAAGTGAGTCCTCTCATCCAAAAACAAAAGTGTCTTTGTGATTATATATCTAATGGGCCCAAATCCTCAGCCAAAATGCATATTTAACTCTTGATAAGAGCATATACTTTTTCTAGTTGACTTATTAATTCTGAGAACTTGCTTATGACATTTTTAACAATTTAGTGGCTTTTTGCTACAAATGGCATTTAAAAGAAAATTTTAAAAACTTTTTAATGTTTATTTATTTTTGAGAGACAGAGGCAGAGCATGGGCAGGAGAAGGGCAGAGAGAGAGAGAGAGAGAGAGAGAACATGAAACATGTTCCAGGCTCTTGAGCTGTCAGCACAGAGCTGACATGGGGCTCAAACTCAAAAACCATGAGATCATGACCTGAGCTGAAGTCAGGTGCTTAACTGACCAAGCCACTCAGGCACCCCTAAAAGAACTTTTTTTAACATTTATTTTTGAGAGAGAAAGAGAGAGTGAGCACAAGTGGGGGAGGAGTAGAGAGAGGGAGACAGAGGATCCAAAGCAGGCTCTGTGCTGTGAGTGCAGAGTCCAATGTGGGGCTCGAATTCATGAACTGTGGGATCTTGGCCTGAGCTGCAATCAAGAGTTGACTGGCTGCTTAACTAGCTGAGCCAAACTGGTGCCTCCTAAATGGCATTTTTTTATATCAATTCATGACAGGAAAAAAACCTCAAAATAATCAACTTGAGCTGGACCCCTCTTAAAGCATCAGTCTTTTATTGGCTCCATTGTTGGGGGACCTGCAGACCAGATGCACCTGGGGTTGGACAGCTGTCTCCTGTGTTGGTTCAGGTTGCTGATCTGGTACCTGATTGTATGTGACCTTCATCCTACTTCCATCTTTAACTTAATCCAGGCCTTCTTCATCTATGACATCCTTGACTTGTGACTTGGACCCTAGGCAGTGCCATGTAGCCTCAATTTTTTTCCAGATGGTTCTTGTTTCCAACCTTGTCATCACCTCTTAGCCAGTTCTTCCACCTGTTTATAAAGATGTTCTTCTCTTATGATAGTTTGTCCTTTTTAGTTAGAAAAGTTGATGTGTTGATGGGAATGGGAAACAAGCGCCCCTTTCTGCTCCTTCATTGTTCCCCATCTCCTTCAGTTCGGCTGTTTCTACCTCACTCGATGCTAGGAGCTCTTTTCCCTCAGATAGTCCAGTTCTGGGGGCCTCAGCCTTTAAATCAAAAGCTTCACATTCTCCCCCTCAGATTGAGAGAAATCCAAAAATTCTCCAACCCCAAGCTACCCTCTTGGAAGGGAAAAGAAAAATACCTTTTTTTTTTTTTTAATATTTTTTATTTATTTCTAGGAGAGAGAGAGAGACAGCATGAGCAGGGGAGGGTCAGAGAGAGAGGGAGTCACAGACTGAAACAGGCTCCAGGCTCTGAGCTGGCAGTCAGCACAGAGCCCGACGCGGGGCTTGAACCCACGAACCGCGAGATCATGACCTAAGCGAAAGTCGGACACTCAACCGACTAAGCCACCCAGGGGCCCCGAAAAATACTTTCTTTTAAGGAGGGACAAGACTGAGTAGAGTGAGGGTGGGACACCCTAAGCAGCGTCCCTAAAAGATACAGACTATGTAGTGAGGTGTTCTCATGATTGCTGTAGTTATTGTTATCATTGTTAGGGTTTTCAGTTTATGCACAAACAACTTGTGTTTCCTGTTCCAAATGTACCTGGGCTTCCAGGGTAACAACGGTTAAAATGTGTTAAATTCTCTCTAAAGGCTTTATATGCAATAACTCCATTTATTCTCACAGCCACCCTATGACACATAGTCTGTGACAATTAGCATCCCCATTTTACAGGTAAAGACCCTGAAGTCTAGACACGCTAAGTAATTGCCAAGGTCACAAAGGGGGTGATGCTGGAGGCACTTCAGAAGCCCCTATAAGAAGAGCCCAGAGGCCATCTTGTTACTCCCAGGACAATGTCTTGCAGCTGTACCCTGGAACCTAGCTGCTCTTCTAGCTGAATCTGGCCCCATGCCAGACTCTTCCTTCTCTAAGGAACGATTCTCTCTAAGGGGCTCACCTAGATTCTCTCAGCTCCTGATCACCTGGATTCTTGCCTGGTTCATCAGATGAGTCTTTGGAATCTGTACATCTGAATTTGATTTATGGTTTAAGATTTGTTTTCCCAAGAGGTTCCCTAGTGCCTATAAAGGTCAGAGGATGGGAACCAGTATATACTTGCTAAGCAAATCCAAGTTCTGGGTATGGTCTAATCAGAACCTCTGCTACATGTAGGAATCATGGTCCTGAAATGCAGATGCTTCTCCCTCCTTCCTTCCCTCCTCTCCTTCCCAGAAGCTATATATCTTTCCTCCTGCTCCCTAGGTCTACAATGCAGGAAAGATACTACCAGGTGAACAGGTACACGTGGATTGCATTTTTAGCATGCATATAAAGATTTGGTTTACCAGAAGTATGAACAACCCACCTTTACATTCAAATCAGCTTACCTATATTTTCATCTTTTTTCTTGTAGAGCTGATATTCAGGACGCATGAATTGGTCTGACCATACTGGTTATTTGTATCCAGCTTCTGTCAGGATTAGCTAATGCTGAACTGGTTGCGAAATATTTTGACTATCACTTGTGTGTGAGCACATATGTGCATGTGTGTGTGTATAGTCACAGAATCTATCTCTATTAAAAGACCAAATCCATAAACTCAGAGTTGTACAATTTTAGGTCTTACATTTGCACACTCTGAATGATACATAGAGAAACAAACCATTAATGGTTGTGTTGGAAACCATAGAGCTTTCGTAGCTTAGCTGAGAAGACAGAACTGATAAGAGACAGAATCAAGCCTATAACCCAGATCTGCCAAGTCTCTGGTTTATATGCGCTCTGCTGCTGCCTGTCGACAACTTCCATCAGACATCAAAGATTAAAGAAAGATAAACTTCTGGGTACATTTGGGAAAATTGTTCTCTGCTTTTTGACAGAGTCAATCATTTTTAGTCTAGGCTCCAGTTCTCCTTCCTGGCCGTAGTGTCTTAACTATTGCTAAAACCAGTGAATGTAAACATCTTAAAATTTTTCCTTATTGATGCCACTTTCCTCATCTTCCAGCTCCTTCTTCCTGGCTTCCTCCCTTTTAACATATCTAGAATTCCCATTCTGTGGGAGGTATCTTGCTAGTAAAATGTTTTCCCAGACTTGTTTGAGTAATCTTCCTCTACTTGAATTCTTATGCTTAATTTGTTCCTATCCAAAGACAGTAATTCTTTCTTCTTTTTTCACATTGCCTTCCATCTTAGTTTCATTTGCTTTTTTCCATTATATATTTGCTTAAGATTAACATATTATGGTTAAATTTGCTTATTTAACATTTTCGTCAGTGTACCTTTCCCAAATTTTTGCAGTCTCTCTCTTGCCATTTATTGGTTTTGAAACAACTTTCAGATCTAAAGTTGCAGTATCTCCCAGATATAACTCTAAAAAGTACGTTTAAGAAAGTATAATAAGATTTCAATGCAAAGGGTTTCTTCACATAAATTTCCTAGTCTGATAATTGAACTGATTTTGTACTTAACAACAGATTCCAGAATGCTTAAAGCTGTTTAATTCTGAATGGGAGATTTTCATCTTGATAAATCTTATGATTTAATTCAATTTTGGCACTTCTCCCAATGATTATTGTATTTGTTTTATTTTGGAGAAATAGAGCAGGAGCAGGGCTGGGTCAGAGAGAGGAGACACAGAATCTGAAACAGGCTCAAACTCACGAACTGTGAGATCATGATCTAAGCTGAAGTCAGATGCTTAACCAATTGAGCCACCCTGGTGCCCTTGATTTTTGTATTTTAAAATCACTATCAAAATGTTTACGGGGAAGGGCATTTTCTTCTTTTCATTTTGGGGAATGGAAAATGAGCACTGCCAAGTATATAGCGACATGGGGAAGGGTAGCTTATGGAAGAATCTATTAGGACTATTAAAAAATTTACTAGAAGAATTAATAGAAAGATTACCCCTGAGGAAGGTGAAAAAGCCTCTTCTTATCTCAAGGAAGGTGGGGTTGTCAGATTTTTTTTATTGTAAATACAAACAAGTTTTACAACATTGTATATACCTTTAAAATTTTAGAATTGTGCTTAAGAAGTGTGTTTATTTATTCTTTGGCATTAAACTCTTATAAAATATCTTTGTAAACTCTGAACCATACAAGAGAAGTAGAGGACTGCTTCTTGTACTTAAGGATATTGAGTTGGGGCCTGGGTGGCTTAGTTGGTTAGGTGTCCAACCTCAGTTCAGGTCATGATCTCACAGTTTGTGTTCAGCTGTGCTGACAGCTCAGGGCCTGGAGCCTGCTTCAGATTCTGTGTCTCCCTCTCTCTCTGCCTCTCCCCTGCTTGTGCTCTGTCTCTTTCAAAAATAATTAAAAATTCAAAAATTTTTAAAAAGGATACTTTTTTGAGTTTATTTAAACTCCTAAAATAAAAATATAAATACATACAAAACCATCACATCAACAACCTTTACCAAGTTCCTGCCAAGTCTAAGATAATATAATGTCAGCTTATGTCAAAATTGTTGCCTTCTTTTGCCTTCAAGACAATAGCAAATATTGATTATTTTTGAGAGCAAAGAGATTTTCAAATACCATTTCTTATGCGCTGAATTGTGCCTCCACAAAAATATGTTTAAATCCTAATCCCTAAGTGCCTTAAAATGTGACTTTGTTTGCATATATAATTAGCCAAAATGAAGTCATACTGGAGTAGGTGGGCCTTAATCTAGCATTAGGGATACTCTAGGAGGAGCAGAGGAACACAGGGAGAAGATGGCCATGTGATGATACAGGCAGAGATTGGAGTGAAGCATCTGAGGACTGAGGAACACCAAGGATTACTAGCAAATACCAGGAGCTTGAAGAGTCAAGGAAGGATTCTCCCATACAGGTTTCACAGAAGGCATAGTCTGACCAACATCTTAATTTTGGCGTTCTAGCCTCCAGAACTGTGAGACAATAAATCCCTGTTATTTTAAACCACCCAGTTTGTGGTCTTTTGTTATGACAGCCCCTGGAACTAACATACCATCTCATTTAACACTCTCAGCAAATATATGACGTAGGTAATATTATTACTCCAATTATAGAGACTAGAAAGTTAAGCAACTTGCTTAAAATTACATAGCTAGTAAAGGAACAAGAATAGAGCCAAGATTTGAAGCAAGACTATTTAATAACTATTGTCCTTAACTACCACCCTCAACTCTTCCCACAGATGTAAGACTTGACATTCTTTGCCACTGCTAGTTGCCAAAAGGTCATCAACTGGCCTGCACCTGCTAATTAGATGGAGCTGTTCTTCATGCAAACTTAACCAAGTGCATCACTGGAATATATAACTCTAACCTCCTAGCTCAAGCAATGGACTTTCAGGACAACAGTTTTATCTAATTTTCCATGGGAATTCATTTTTCCCATTAATAACAATCTAAAATATTTTAGAATAATTTATAGAAATACAAATTTCAGAGAAAAAACCCTCATGTGGAGATTTTGTTATTTCTAAAAACAATTAACTTTATTATGAATAATATATCTAGTCAATTCTGTGTTTTAGAAAATCTTTCTGGCTTTCTGATAAGTATCCAAACATAGTTTGACACATCCTTAGTAAACTAGTAGAGCCTTCAACTATCTTCCTGAGAAATACTACTTCCTGACCCTGCCCTTCCCCTAGACCCAACATTTCTAACATTTTCCTATTTCTGTAAAGCCCTATGTTCTCATCTTGTGTTCTCAAATTCTTGGACATACTGCAAGGCCCAGGTGCCATCTCATCCATTCAGCCTTCTCCAGTCTTCTTCGCCCAGGGGCCTATTCCGCCTTGATGGCTGTAGTGGGTTAAGCTATGTATCCTCAGATGACATGTCTTAGTCCTAAGCTTGATACCTGTGTATGTGACCTTATTTGGATATAGGGTCTTATAGATGCAATTAAGTTAAGGATCTTGAGATGAGATCATCTTAGATTTGGGATAGACCCTCAGTCAATAAATATTCTTATAAAAGACAGAAAAAAAGATGACCCAAAGACACACAGTTATAGTAGAAAGAAAAGGATGAAAAGGCCATGTGAAGACAATGGGCAGAGATTAGAGGATATCCACATGCCAAAGAATACCAAGGATTTCCAGTAGCCATAAGAAGCTAGAAGACAGTCATGGAACAGCTTCTCCTTCAGAACCTCCAGAAGGAACCAACCCTGCCGTCACTTTGATTGCAGATTCTGTCCTCCAGAACTATGGGAAAATAGATTTCTGTTGTTTCAAAACCCCAAGTTTGTGGGAATTTGTTTCCAAGATTGTCACTGTGGTATTTAAACAGTCATATTAATGAGACAATGCTACTCACTTGTTCTGGTATTCTGAGTGATTTTTATGATTTAGCACTGCTGTTTATAAGCTATTTATTAGCATTTGTGAATTATAGTTTAAGAATATTAAAGCAGTCCAAGTTGCAAAATGATCTTGACTGCAAGTAATGGCAACATTATTTTCCTTTGTTAATGCTGCAACAAAGAGCAGACATATATACTGCACGGTTTCCTCATTCTAAGTAGGATTATTTTAAATTTAAATAATTTAGTAGATGGAATGTTTCTTTTTAAAGATTTTAGAGTCTCAAACTTGAGATATTTTAAAATAGAAAAGCTGAGATGGAGTGATATACTGTCCACCTTAAAAGTTCTTTTTAGCTTTTTGATTATGAAACAATATATGAAAAAATTCTTGTTGAAAATGGAAACAGTATAGATGCATATGGAATAATAACTGAAAAAGTGTGTTTCTTTTCATGAGTATGTGCTCTTTATGTATTATAGATGCATATCCTCATCTGTTCTATATTGCTAAATATTCTCTGATAATTTGTCCTTGCTTCTCCCCTTTTTAAAGCTTTCTTCATGGTACCTTTTACCATATGGAAGTTTTAAGTTTCAGCATAGTCCGATTTTTCAGCCTTTTTATTTATAGTTTCCGGGTTTTGTGTCTTGCTTTTGAAGTCTTTTCCCTTCCTAAAATTTGAAAGTTTTTCTCATTTTTTTTTCAAATCTTTTTTTGCTTAGATATTTACTATTGGTAGGGAAAAGAGATTTAATTCTCCTGCAGTCTATAGTATAGCCAGTTGTTACACCATATTTAGAAGAGTTCATCATTTCTTCAGAGATTTTAGACAGCAATTTCTTTGAGTATTCCATTTCATATATCTGAAGAACAATTTCTGGACTCTTTAGTTTATTTCCTTGATTTGTTTTTGTATGTCTCAACTCTTTCTTTGTTGTCAGGGATTCATAGTATATTTGAATAAGTGTTAGGGTCATTCCTCTCTTATTCTTTTTCTTGTGCAAACATTTTCAATATTATTGGGTATTTTTTTCCTCCAGATGAATTTTAGGCTCAGTTTGTTAATCTATATACAAAACAAAATTCCTTTTGGGATTTTGAATGAAACTATATTAAATGAATAGACCAATTTGAAGAAATAATTCAGGAACAAGTTGGAACCTGTATTTATTTGGATATATTTTTATATCCTTTCAGTAACATTTTGAACATTTTTGATGGTGTTTTCCTATATATTTTACATTTCTTTTGCTATTATAAATGGTAATTTTTCTACCATATTAAAACAATTGATTATTACTAGTATATCACAGTGCTATAGAATTTTATACACCAATCATATCTGCCTATGTTACTCAACCCCTTTAAAACAGTTTATCAGTGGGTTTCTCTTGATTTTCTTAGCAAGCAATCATATTTATTTGCAAAGAATGACAGCTTGACTATGTTTCTATTATTTATCTCATTTATTTAGTTGTCCAATTGTGTTGGACAGACTCTAATGTTCATGGCTGAATACATAGCCCTTGTGAGGGTGAACATTTCTATCCTGTTAGAGATATTAGTGGAAGTACTTCCAATGTGTTTACATTGAGTATGATGCTTGTTCTCTGTTTTTGGTAAATATTTTCTATGAATTAAAAAAATATCCTATTTCTAGCTTGATAAGATTTTGTGTTACATTGTTTTTAGTCAATAAGAGGTGTTGAACTTCATCAAATGGTCTTGGGTTGTATAATCTTTAGCTTTTCTTTTTAAATGCGTTGCTATAGTGAATCACATGAATCGATTTATTACCATTAAGTTATCTTTGTATCACTTGGATACATTCTACTTTGTCAACACAGTAATATATGGTTTTAGTTACAAGCAATGAAACCAACTCATGCTAAGTTAAGTAGAAAAGCAAGTTATTAAAAGCTATCAAGAAACTCTTGGAATCTCTGAAAGTTAAAAAAAATCATTCTTGTAGGCTTTTGGTCCAGAACAAAGTCTCACATTATTTTCTAGAACTGGTCCAGCAAAGACATACTGTAGAAACAACTGACCACTGACACCCTAACTTTTGTTACCTAAGATGAACAGATGATATGCCCTTTGGCCCCACCATTTTTGTACTTGGATGTAGATTCTACTGTCCAACAAATGGATTCTAAGCAATCCCTACTTCTTCATGTCAGTTGCGTCCAACTGAAAGTCTTCAGTGGTGGTATCTGATGGGCAAAGCTTAGGTCTTGTACCTCTTACTTTAACATAAGGGGAAACTGGGAAAGAAAATATATGACATGGGCAGCCTTTTTGATGGAAGATTAGGAATTCTCTGAACAACAGAAAGATACTGATTAGTTAGATACTGAGTTAGATACTCAGTAATAGTTTGTTAGATACTGAGTAAGCCAGAAGGATGACTGGTGTCTCTGATAGTTCTGATATATTATTGAAAATATAAGCTGCTGGATTCAGTTAGATAATATTTCATTTAAAATTTTATAATTGCATTTTTAAATGAGAGTATAATACTCTATTTTGAGCTATCCTTATTTAATTTTGATATAAAGTTAGGCTATTCTTATAGAATAATAAGGAAAGATTTGCATGCCTTCTATGCTCTGAAAGAATTTGCATTACATAGTAATTACTTGCCCTTTATAGCTTTAGTAAAACTTATAAAACCATCTGGGACCAGAGCCTATTTTTAGGTGAGAGCTTGGATAACACTTGCAATTATTTTTACAGTTACTGCTATATTTATGAATTTTTCCTATTTGATAGTGTGTATTATATATAACAATATATAACTTATATAATTTCAATTATATTTTCAAATTAATCAGTATTAGAAAGTTGAGTATTCTTTTAGAGTTTAAACAATGTCCTCTCCAGATACATCTCTTTTCTTGTTATGCTTAGTGTTTATTTTTCTTCTTTTATTCTCAGAAAAGATTCAAAGCTGTTTCTATTTTATGGGACTTTGTAGAGTGTGATCATTTGATTTTATTGACCAATTTTATTCCTTTATGGTTTCTATTCCATTCTTTTAAATTTAATCTTTTATATATTTCTTTTTTTCTTTATATTTTTTTATATATTTCTTTTTTTTCTTTCTCTTGAGGTATTTTATCATTATTTTTCTACCTACTTGATATGAGCTATTAGCTTAATCACTTTATTTTTTCTTAAAATTATAAATTATTTCAAGCAAACAGGAAAGCATAGAGAAGAATATATTTATATTCTCCATGTAACTTGGACAAATCCTAACATTTTGCCAAATTTGCTTCAGATAATTTAAGGAATAAATGTTTCAGGTATTAAGTCCCTTATGAATCCCTCACTCGAAATAACTACTGCCCTGAATTGTAGTAGAAATGCCTTTCTATTTACTACATTTATATGTGCCCAAAAGCAACACTGAACTTATGTAGTTTCTAAAACTTATGTATTTGGATCATACTATATTTGTCCTTTTGGAAATTGCTTTTCCTTTTGCAAAGAGGGGGGCAGAGGATCCAAAGCTGGCTCTCTGCTGACAGGCTGACGGCAGTGAGCCCAATGTGAGGCTCTAACTCACAGACTGCAAGATATGACCTGAACTGAAGCTCGACTAACTGAGCCACCCAGGGGCCCCTCCCATTTCTTTACCTGTTGATAAAGATAAATAACTGCCTGGGTGATTCAGTCAGTTAAGCCTCTGACTCATGATTTTGACTCCAGTCATGATATCATGATGGTGAGACCAGCACCGCATTGGGCTGTGTGCTGAGTGTGGAGACTGCTTAAGATTCTCTCTCCCTTTCTCTCAATCTCTCATTTTCTCTATCTCTTTCTTTCTCTGCCCCTCTTACACTTACATGTACACATTCTCATGGGTGCTCTTTCTCTCAAAAAAATAAAATATGTTTTTGATTATGTTTATTGAGAAATTTTTTTGTGACATTCAAATGGAAATCACTTAGGTAATGTGATTAATGCATTAAAGTTCATTTTCATTTAGTGGTGACAAACTTTTGTAAATTCTGTTTTTCCCCCAATTTAAAATTAGGAAAATAGAAATAATTGCAAAAAAGGTTGAGTTTTCTGAGGTTACAAATAACTTAAAATGATACTGATGAATCTGTTTTGTTTTTTATGAATATGATAAATACTGTCTTAGATTTCTCCCTCCCCCATCTTTCACACTCATCCTTACCTCCTTAACTGAATATGGTACAGCACTAAAATACTGAATGGCTAGATGTTATCTGTTCTAATTTTTAATGTAGAATATTTCTTATTCCCCCCTGCCCATTAACCCTCAGTTTGTTCTCTGTATTTAAGAGTCTCTTATGGTTTGTCTCCCTCCCTCTCTGTAACTATTTTTTTCCCCTTCCCTTCCCCTATGGTCTTCTGTTAAGTTTCTCAAGTTCCACAGATGAATGAAAACATTATATCTGCCTTTCTCTAACTTACTTATTTCACTTAGCATAATACCCTTGAGTTCTATCCACAGTGCTGCAAATGGCAGAATTTCATTCTTTGTAATTGCCAAGTAGTATTCCATTGTATATATAAACCACATCTTCTTTATCCATTCATCAGTTGATGGACATTTGGGTTCTTTCCATAATTTGGCTATTGTTGAAAGTGCTGCTATAAACATTGGGGTACATGTGCCCCTATGATCAACATTCCCATATCCTTTGGATAAATTCCTAGTAGTGCTATTGCTGGGTCATAGGGTATTTTTATTTTTTATTTTTTGAGTAACCTACACACTGTTTTCCAGAATGGCTGCACCAGGTTGTATTCCCACCAACAGTACAAGATGGTTCTTGTTTCTCCACATCCTCGCCAGTATTTGTTGTTTCCTAAGTTGATAATTTTAGCCACTTTGACCTGTGTGAGGTAGTATCTCAGTGTGGTCTTGATTTGTATTTCCCTGATGATGAATGATGTTGACCATCATTTCATGTGCCTGATGGCCATTTGAATGTCTTCTTTGGAAAAGTGTCTATTTATGTTTTCTGCCCATTTCTTCACTGGATTATTTGTTTTTATGGGTGTTAAGTTTGGTAAATTCTTTATAGATTTTGGATACTAACCCTTTATCCAATATGTCATTTGCAAATATCATTTCCCATTCTTTCTTATTGCCTTTTAGTTTTGTTGATTGTTTCCTTTGCAGTGCAGAAGTTTTTTTTATCTTGGTGAGGTCCCAATAGTTCATTTTTGCTTTTAATTCCCTTGGCTTTGGAGAAGTGTCGAGTAAGAAATTGCTGCAGCTGAGGTCAAAGAGGTTGTTGCCTGCTTTCTCCTCTAGGCTATTGATGGTTTCTTGTCTCACATTTAGGTCTTTCATCCATTTTGAGCTTATTTTTGTGTATGGTATAAGAAAGTGGTCTAGTTTAATTTTTCTGCATGTTGCTGTCCAGTCCTCCCAGAATATTTGCTAAAGAGGCTGTCTTTTTTTCCATTGGATACTCTTTCCTGCTTTGTCAAGATTAGTTGGCCATACATTTTTGGGTCCAATTCTGGGTTCTCTATTCTATTCCATTGGTCTATGTGTCTGTTTTTGTGCCAATACCAGCTTTGTAGTAGAGGCTAAAGTCTGGGATTGTGATGCCTCCCTCTTTGTTTTTCTTTTTCAACATTACTTCAGCTATTCAGGGTCTTTTGTGGTTCCATACAAATTTTAGGATTGTTTGTTCTAGCTTTGAGAAGAATGCTGGTGTAATTTTGATTGGGATTGTATTGAATGTGTAGATTGATTTGTATTGAATGTGTAGTATTGACATTTTAGCAATATTTATTCTTCCAATCCATGAGCATAGAATGTTTCTCCATTTCTTTTTGTCTTCAAATTCCTTCATAAACTTTCTATAGTTTTCAGTATCCAGATCTTTTACATCCTTGGCTATGTTTATTCGTAGGTATTTATGGTTCTTAGTGAAATTGTATATGGGATTGATTTCTTGATTCCTCTTTCTGTTGCTTTATTATTGATATATAGAAATAAAACAATTCTTTTACACTTATTTCATATCCAGTGACTTTGCTAAATTCATGTATCAGTTCTAGCAGCTTTTCGGTGGAGTCTTTGTGGTTTTCCATGTAGAGTATCATGTTGTCTTGACTTAGCTACTTCAATATACATTATCCCCTTGCTACTTAGTAATAAAGCTCCCAATTTAGAGCTGAGCACATGGCTGTCCAGAATCAAGACTAAATTGTCCAGCCTCTCTTGCAGTTAGGTATGGCCATATGACTAGGTTCTAGTCAGTGAGATATAAGTGGAAGTATTATATACAACCTGAGGAAGTATCCTCAAAGAGGAGTATGTCCTTCTTCATACTTCTTCCTTCCTGTTAACTGGAATGCAGATAGTTGAAGCTTTTTGGGTGTGGCCAGGAGTGGCCATTTTGGGTCCATGTCTTAAGTATGATAAATCAGTAGGACGGGAGGATATGAGCAGTCATGAAAACAGCATTCAGCCCTGAATAGTTGTTTGTTTGTTTTAACTTCCAGTCTTTATGAGAGAAAAAACCAGTTGGCATGCCTGGGTGACTCAGTCATTTGAGCTTCCTACTGTCAATATCGTCTCAGGTCATGATCTTACTGTTGTGAGATGGAGAGCTTCAGGTGGCTCTGTGCACACTGAGTGTGGAGCCTGCTTGGGATTCTCTCTCTCCCTCTGCCCTTCCCTCAGTCATGTGCATGCATACATGTTCTCTCTCTCAAAATAAATAATAAACATATTAAATTCTAATGAGTTTAAGTCACTGTTATTTTAAATTTATATTTCTCATAGGTAAACCTAATCCTGACTAATACAGGTCTCTGTCCCTATCTTGGTAACAGTACCTGCCCATATATCTGGTTTCATTCCCCTTTCCCACCAACCACTATTGTATCTTCTTATGAAGCTTCTAAGAGACTTCTGACCACAGTCCATTTACCTTGCCTTCAAAGCCTCAGAACAATCATGCCCTGGATTTGGCTGATGTTTTAGAAAGTACAAGGGGATTTTGAATAGGATAGTAAGGTTTTCTGATTATTAAGGATTTGTTGTTGTTGTCCTGCAACTGGTGGACAGTCTATTTGGAGAGGGCAGAGGTGAGGAGGTGGGGCAACTTTGTGACTTCTTTACCTTTTGGGTTATATTTCTTTTGTGGTCATAGGTTGTGTGAACTGGTTTCTTGAGAGTAAGATGATAGCCATGCCTTATCCTTCTGTCTTAATGAGCGTTCTGGTTCATGATCCCTTGCTGTCGAGATTGTGGGCCTACATTCTGACTCTCCAGTATTGTCAAGCCTTTTGATATCTTAGCTTTCTTATTTCTTTTTCTCTACAGTAGAGGTCCTCAACCTGGGATTCATGGATCCTTAAAGCATTGGCTAGAGGTGGGGGAGGTTGTGAAAACTTCTTGCATTATATGGAGACTTTATGGATATGTGCATGGATGGATTTCTCTTTTTTTTCTAGGCAAAAACTTGCATTTCACTAAGTTCTCAAAGGAATTTCTAACTATGAAAGCCTAGAGATTCCCCATACGTTAAAACTTGATTGAGTCAAGTACTTAGAGAGTTGCAAACATGGGACATATTATTTGGCATCATAGAGACTTTTTTTTACTGAATTGCTTTCTAAAACTAAAAAAAAATTATTGAAATATAATTGACATATAACATTGTGTTTCAGGTGCACAGCATAATGATTTGATATTTGTATATATTGCAAAATAATTACAATAAGTCTACTTACTACCATCACCATACATAGCAATAATTATTTTTCTTCTGATAAAAACTTTCAAGATCTACTTTTTTAGAAACTTTGAAATGTGTAATTAAGTATTATTAACTGTAGTCTCCATGTTTTACATTATATCTCCAGGACTTATTTATTGTATAACTGGAAATTTGTACCTTTTGACCACCTTCACTCACCCTCACCCCTCACCAACCATCTCTGGCAACCACCAGTCTGCTCTCTTTAGGAGTTCAGTTGTTTTTTAAACTGGGTTTTGCTTTTGTATTGTTTTAGATTCCACATATAAGTGAGATCATATGATATTTCTCTTGCTCTGACTTATTTTTCTTAGTATAATGCCCTCAGGGTCTTTTCATGTTATCTCAAATGGCAAGGAAAATATCCTTTTTTATTGTGTGACTAATATTTCATTTTATGTATATACCACATCTTCTTTATCCATTCATCAATCAAGGGTCACTTACATTGCTAATGAAAATAGGAACATGAGAACACCTGGCTATTGTAAATAATACTGCAACAAACATTGAGTGACATAAACTTTTCAAGTTAGTGCTTTTGGAAAAGTGCGCAGAAGTGGAATTGATGGATCATATGGTAGTTTAATCTTTATTATTTTTCAAGAGGCTCCATGCTGTTTTTCTTAATGGCTATACCAATGTACATTTCTACCAACAGTGCTTGAGGGTGTCTTGTTCTCCACATCCTTGCCAACACTTGTTATTTCTTGTCTTTGATAATAGTCGTCCTAAAAAGCATAAGATGATTTCTCTTTATGGTTTTGATTGTCATTTCCCTGATAATTAGTAATGTTGAGCACCTTTTCTTGCACCCGTTGGCCACCTATATGTCTCCTTTGGAAAGGTGACTTTTTAGATCTTCTGTCCATTACCAAAAAAAAAAAAAAAAAAGATTTTATTTTTAAGTTTTATTTTTAATTTCAAACTCACAAATCTGAAATGAAGAGTCACAGACTCCACCAACTGAGCCAGCCAACTGCCCATTATTAATTGAATTATTTTTTTTCTATTGAGTTAGAGGAGTTCTTTATATTATGGATATTAACCTCTTATCAGATTTGTGATTTGCAAATATACACTCCCATTTTGTGGGTTGCCTTTTCCTAAATGAAAGTATTGATAGTACTTTTTGTTGTGCAGAAGCTTTTTAGTTTGATATAGTGGCACTTATTTTCACTTTTGTTGTCTTTGCTTTTGGTTTAAAATCCAGAAAATCATCATCAAGACCCATGTCAAGGAGCTTTCCACCTATGTTTTCTTTTAGGAGTTTTATGATTTCAGGTCCTACATGCAAATCCATTTTGAATTGATTTTTGTGTATGGTTTGGAAACAAAGTGGTCCATTTTCATTCTTTTGTATGCACCTTTCCAGTTTTCCCAACACCATTTTTTGAAGAGACTCTCCTTTCCACATTGTTTATTCTTTGCTCCTTTATCATAAATTAAGTGACCATATATTCATGGGTTTACTTCTGGGTTCTTTTTCGGTTCCATTGATCTTTATGGTTAAAAAAAATTTTTTTTTTAATGTTTTATTTATTTCTAGGAGAGAGAGAGACAGCGTGAGCAGGGGAGGGTCAGAGAGAGAGGGAGTTACAGACTCTGAAACAGGCTCCAGGCTCTGGGCTGGTAGTCAGCCCAGAGCCCGCCGCGGGGCTCGAACCCACGAACCGCGAGATCATGACTTAAGCGAAAGTCGGACGCTTAACCGACTAAGCCACCAGGCGCCCCTAAAAAATTTTTTTTAATGTATATTTACATTAAATATGTCAGGGGAGAGGCAGAGAGAGAGGAAGACAGAGAATCCCAAGCAGGTGCCACACTGTCAGTGCAGAGCCCAGTGTGGGGCTCAAATTCACAAACTGTGAAATCATGACCTGAGCCGAAATCAGGAGTCAGATGCTTAACAGACTGAATCACCCAGGCACCCCATGTGTCTGTTTTGAATGCCAATATTATACTGTATTGAGTACTTTAGCTTTGTGATATAGTTTTTTAAAGGCTTTTATTTAAATTCCAGTTAGTTAGCATATAGTGTAATATTAGTTTCAGGTGTACAACATAGTGATTCAATACTTCCATGCATCACCCAGTGTCTACAGCAAGTACACTCCTTAATTCCTGTTACCTATTTAACCCGCACCCCCACCCAGCTTTGTAATATTGTCTGAAATCAGAAAATGTAATGCCTTCATGTTTGTTCTTCTTTCTTGAGATTGCTTTGGCCTGGTGACTTCTGTAACTATCAAGTTTCTCTTATTTTTACTGCACAAAACTCAACCACAGTTTGTGGCCCATTACCTATGATCATATCTTATTTTTCACAACCCAGTTTTGTAATCTCATTTTAAACCTCTTGTGTATATTACATTGTCTTAAATTCTTATTTTGAAAAATATATGATAAAAATAATTATAACTTGAAGTATTCATCATCAGTTTCTTGAGACAGACTCTTATGCTGTGCTAAGGGTTGCAATAGCCATCTATACCCAACATTAAACCTAACTTCCCCACCCATCTTCAGAAGCTCTTAAAGCAATTGTGACCTAAGATGATATCAATCTGTAAGTATCTGTGGTCTACATAATGAGTGGAGGATTGTGAAGTTTAGGATTGAGGAAGATGATAGAAAATAATTAGAGAGAGAGCCTGGGAAGATGACATAGATTTTGAAGGAGAAAGTGATTATTTCTTATGAAACAAAAGATAAAAAGGATAGAAGTAAGGGAGAGATTTTAAGTTACCTGCATGAAAAGAGAGGGATAGGATTAGTTCTGATATGAAGAGCTCCATTGGGGTGAGAGGAGTCAATAAAAGACTAACAAAGAAAGCAGGAAAAGAAGGTCATTTCAACAGTTCCAACAAACTTCTCTGAGCATTACTATGTTACGATACTGTGTAGGCACAGGGTCAGAGAAGATATAATCCCTTTCTTTGGGGTTTTCACTCTAAACGGGAAAGTCACCATCAGGGCCCAGTTGAAAGTATATGAACAGGAGATATTAGCATAATCACATGATGATCTTCAGCAATGCTTGCTGGATTTTGCAGGAGAGGAGGTGGATGGGGGGCTGGGCTGTGAAGATTCGGGTTTACTAACAACTTCATAAGAGTATTCAAGGCACCAGTGGTGATCATGGTGTTCAGACTAGGAAAAGAGATATGTAGAGTAAGGGAAAGCACTGCTCTTGTGGGGAAGGAGCACCGAGGGCACCAGGAAAAGTGGTGCCACCTTTAGGGGAGTCATCAAGTAAGACATCCTTCAAGTGATAAAAGGCCTCCCAGTTAAGTCCTGTTGGTGGGTCACTGAGACAGTGTGAAGGGACATGGGTGAGTAAAAAGTGTTGTAAAGATGTAATAAGGGCTTACACATGTCATAATATGATTAAACAAATAGGAAGTATACAGGAGTTGTGAGGAGTTGGGTCCCCACAAATCTAAGAAAGACCAAGGCACATAAGATCCAGCTCATCCAGGAAAGTCTCGAAGTACAGAGATTCTGATTCTCAAGTCACTTCCATTTACATTGGTTTATCTTTTTGAGACACTTAATTGCTGCTGAGTGGCCTTGCTATGAAGATTTCTTTCTTTTCCTTAGCTCTTCTTTTCTTTGGCCTGTTATCTACCTCAGGTAAGACTTTAGTAATAATTAGGGAAGAGCTGATACAAATGACAAGTCTCTATGTAATGACATAACAACCGTTCATGGTACGTTGTAGGTGCTCTAGACTGTTTTGAATGAATAAATCATTGTTACTTTATGAATGACCCCTGGAGAATAGAAAAGAATTTGGAGAATTCCAGGACTCCATTTCTATTTTATACTAAATCTCTCATCTCAGCTATGAAATAGAATCTTAGATTATTTCTAAGAAAAGGATTTTAGATTATTTGCTTTGCCAAGTGATTTTACAAAATAATTTTGAGACCTTGAGCTCAGGTCCTCTAACTCTCAGAACACCATGCAAATTTTATTTCCACTGTCATGTTTCTCTACCTGTTATGAGGAAAGTACAAATAGTGTTCATTTCATAGAGTTGTGAGTCTTAACTGTGTTAATCCATGTAAAGAGCTTTCAAGAAGTACGTGACAAATAGTAAGTGCTCAAGAAACATTAACTATTATCATCATCATAACAATTTTCACCTCTTTTTTATTCCCTTTGGTAATTTTTTCCATTCATTTCAGAATATGCTGAATCAAGATGAGCCCAGATAGAACTATGCAGTTGTTAATCTTTAGAACTCCAGGTGCTCATGAAGTGATAAAGGCCTGATGGGGTTAAGAATGGAAAGGAAGGGTTAGAGGAGAGAGAGAGAGGATATCAGGAAGATGAAAACATCAATGACGTGGAGGTGAGAAGGAGCAGGAAGATGGCACCACTGATGGCAGAAGGGGGTTAGGCTGAATCATGTAGAAAGTTTTGGTCCCGTTAATAGAAATGTGAATGCAAGAAAATGAAGCTGGTTTGGGAATGAAGGCAGTTAAGATGATTTTAGAAACGCTTGCTTTGAAGTGACAGCCAGACCTCCAAGTGGAAATAATCTACTAGACAGACAAGCAGAGATAGGAAACCAGGAGAAAGCTTGTGGCTGAAGATAAACATTGTGGGATCTTCCACAGAAGAATGACAGCTGAAGTTATGTGAATAGATTAGTACTCCGAGGATAATTCTTTCTTTTTCCTTTCTCTTTCTCGCAGGCGTGTTGGGCTCTGAGCACGGTGATGATAAGTGCTGTGTGTTAGTAGAGAACAAAGGCAACACAGAAAACTACCATTCTCTTTTCTTCTATATTCCTTCTCTCTCCTTTTCACTCTTCTTTCCACCTTACTGTCTCTCAACAAATATTTTTCCCGTTCCTGAACATATAAGGAAGTTTACAAGTTGAATATAATACATTTTAAGCTAAATAATTAGTAAGAAGATTCAGACAGAGGACAAGCAGAGGAGAAAAAAGAAATTTGAAATAGTGGTGATATTGTGTCCCAAAATGATCCCTGGGTGAGTGAGGTAGCTGACAGTGGGGAAGAGAGGAAGTCACTGACCTGGATTTCAGTTTGAAACATCCTGAGAAACTGCCCCTACATGTCATGTACCTGCTTGTCCTTACCTGCTTTGAATGGCAGGATGTCCAGCATGTCCTTCTAGCATAGCGTGATCTTCTAAGAAGTACAGTTCTGGCCTTTCTTCTAGGATCATCCAATAATGCCGGGCTTATTTAATGCAAAAGAAGTTCAGTCAGTCTTTTATACCAAGTCAGGAGTGACTGGAGTCCCTGTCAGTTCCTTCTAAGATATATTTTTAAACCTGATTAAACACTATTTTGTTCCCATTGACCATTGCCACTGATTCCACAAGTTTTTATATTTGCACTCTTTTCTAGAACTTTGTGAATATATCCACAAGTAAATGTAGTCCCCTGTGTTTGCTTATTTGTTTATCTGTCTGCTTAATTGTAGGAACTGAAGATAATTATGTGGTCACTAGCTTCCTGGACTGTAAAAATCAAACACTGTGCAGTTCTCCAAATGAAAATGGAAACTGTTCTGATGTTAACAAGGAGGTTGGAATATGTGTCTTGCGTTTTAGAAAAAGTACAAAGCAACCAACCATAAAGAAATAGAACATTAGGAAGACAGTACAATCAACACCCTTGTCTTATCAAAAAATAAAGTCTGCTTTCTCTCCTCTCTCTTTTCCTCTCTAGTGACACATTTATTTCTTGACAGCTTAGACAAAAGTTTATCAAGGAATTACAGTGAGAAAGCCAACATTAATTTCATCCAGACCGGACAGAGAGTACAGATGAAGAAAACAAAAGAAGACCTGTTCATTCAGGGTTGGGGTGGGGTTTGGAGGAGTATGATGTGTGAGGGGAGAAGATCTGAAGGGGCATTCCCGGTATGTGTGTGTGTGAGGTGTGGAAAGGGCAGCTGGATGAGAGGTTATCCTGTTTTACTACATATTGTGAATGGAGTCTTCACTCTGTTTTGCAGATTTGGGTGAAGTCTTAATTTGATTTTAATGATTATTTTTGGCCCACAATCTTTGATTGTGACAGGTTAGTATTTGTATCCTAACCTGAGGTTTCTTTCCCTGACCATAGAAGCCACATCTGAGCTCTGGGTCTGGTGAGACAAAAAAGGAGCCTCTGAGCCCAGGACTCCTTTCCACCCCGCTGGAGCCTCAGATGCCCACCCTTCCTGCACCGCAAGGCTGCCCTCCCCCAGTTCCTTGTCCACCAAGATTCACTTATTTCCTCTGGACAGCTTCCCTCCGAAACTGCTTCCTGGCTTTTTAGGAAAACCCAACATGATGGAACATTTCTAATTTGGGTAGCATAGACTGCCCACCCATGCAGAAGTATTTGATTTTAAATAGGTAGCTTAGTGGTAGCAGGTGACCTTCAGGCTGTATAACCAAAGTGAAGAAGGTCAGGCAAATAAGCGTCTACCAATCAGGGCGCTGGCCAGAAGCCAAAGCGTTGTTGGAGACTCCCAGAGGTATGAGCGAGCGGGGCAAGGGGATCAGGCGGCAGACAGGGCCGGAGCAGCTCCCAGGGAAAGCGGTGCGGGGAAGAAGCCTCCCACTGGCAAGCCTCGCCTGAAAGGTGGAGGGAGTTCCTAGCAAGGAAAAAACGAGTGGAACAACACAGCTTTGTCTTTTCTTATTAATAGAATGGGGGCAGCAGTAAAGCTTATAACTGGTAATATCGCTATGGCTGTGTTTCAAGGAAAGAGTTTTTGTTTGCCTACTTGTTTTAGAATTCAGATTGCGCCTGCAGGGCCTGTCTTAGGGGTCTCCGTGTCCTCCCCGAGGGGCCCTCTCCCCCAGCCTGGCTCCTGCCCCTCCCACGTGAGCTGGTCCCTTTGTGATGCTGATGTAAGTTCCCAGAAGGGGCTGTGACAATGACGACTCCCTGTCACCTTTCACCCCAACTCTTAGTCTCCATCTGCCACCTGCCCTGGGCAGACGTCCCTGTCAAATATGAGTTACATGTTCCTGTCCAGCAAGTCTATGGCAGTGGGCGAGACAGTCCCCACTCCGCCAGTCGCGGGTTCCTGATCAGCCAGCACGCGCTGCTGATGAGGTGACCCGTGCAGATCGGACCCCAGGGACGGAGTGGAAGCCCCAGTGATGTGAAGGATGCAGGCTGGGCCAGCTAGGCGGTTCCAGTCCCCGCGCAAAGCCCTGCTGCCCTGTAGATCATGATTATAGCCCTAGACGCTGTTTCCAGTGTCATGTGTGCTTTAGAAATGGTACATTAAAAAACATGTAAAATGTACTGTTCACACTTCTCACCTCTGTAAATGTATCATTTTCTGTTTCCCTACTTGTTCGCCACCCCATCCCCACCCCTCAAATGTCCAGAGATGGTTGCACTAATTTTCCAAATGGCCTCCCAGCCTCAGACTTGCTCTCAAATTCCTTCTTCATTGTCCCACCAGGTGTGTGTGTGTGTGTGTGTGTGTGTGTGTGCGCGCGCGCGCATGTGCACGCACATGCATGTGAGAGAGGGAGGGAGGGAAAGTAGGGACAGGGAGAAGAGGAGAGGGAGAGGGGGTTCAATGTCTTATCTATTTCTTAGCGGGCAGGGAACTGAATTTTATATGCCCAGATTCATGTGTTTACTATGTATACTCAGAGAGGACTCCTGAGTATATGCTGTACTTATGGTCTCTGGGAAATGAGTGCCACAGAGTCCCATGAGCCTTGTTGCTTTGGCAAGCCAGGGTGCACCAAGGTCCCAGCCCCTCAGTCAGCAGGGCTGACAAATTAGAAAGAATGGATCACTATTCTTGTGGCCATGTGGTAAACTGGATGCAGTTGTAAGTGGTACACTGCTCACCCCCCACCCCACCATCCCCATAAAACAAACAGTAACAACAAACAATGGCAAAAACAACCAGGCCGGGCACCTGGGTAGCTTAGTCAGTAAAGCCTCTCACTCTTGATTTCTGCTCAGGTCATGATCTTACAGTTCAGTTTGTGAATTCAAGCCCCACATTGGACTATGCACCGACAATGCAGAGCCTGCTTGGGATTCTCTCTCTCTTTTCCTCTCCCTTGGCCTCTCTCTTTCTCTCTCGTAAAATAAATAAGTAAACAAAAAAAACCCAGCTAGGAAAAATCATAATAATTAATATTTCTTGTACTTAATGTGAGATAGGTAGTATTTACCACTTGTGTACAGATGAAGAAACTGAGGCAGCTGAGAGGTTGAACCCACGTGGGATCATGAGGGTTGTGAGGGATGATGTCAGGATTCAAATCTGAGCAGAAGTCTTTACCCACTCCCCAAAGAAAGCCGCTAGACTAAAAAAATGTATAACTTGAAAGTAGAAACTTGAAGCAACATTTAGTGACTAGAGCAAGTTCAAAACAGGCCAAGCCGACCACCTTTGATTGAGTGAAGATTGGAGGTCCCTCATCTTCTACACACAGAGGCATGTTGACCTGTTAAGTAGAGTATTGGGGAGTTAGCAACAGCAACAGGATCCACAGCTAACAGAGCAAAAACTGATTTTAAAATGTGGGTCCATGTAAAAAAAATTCCTTTCAGTTTGTAATATCCCAAAAGGACTCAATTAAAAATAGAAATACAAGAGACTACAGTCTCCTTTAAGAAAAATAATTTATGTACTAAACCCAGAAAGACATCAATTGGAATAAACCCTGATCTAGTCATATTAAGATTAGACAATGAACCCTAATGGCTTTCAACTTAACCACAATATATTCAGGAGTGTGATGCATTATTCTTGGGGAAACCAGAAAATAGAGTCCACATCAGTATATTTATATGTGAATTTATACTGATTGACAAAGAAATATCTTAGGCATTGCTTACACATTTTTCAAGCAGTATTTAAAACATTTAGTAAGATGATTGTGAAGTTCCAAGCTAAATTTGGAAACACCAGTCTTGAGTTTCCATCCTGCTGTGCAGTATCCTGGCAGTGGCCGCTGGAGGAGAGATTCTTAGAGGGGCTCTGCTTAAAGCATCCGGCTGAACAATCTTGGGACCTTAACACAGAGGAGGAAGGAGATACCAGAACCTGCGCTTATTAAAAACTGGGAAAAGAAATATGTTTTGATTTCAATTTAATTCAGCAGGTTTTTTGGGTATTTTTGATGTTTGCTACATAGTCCCAGTTTAAATACAATTCTGCATTTGGGAGTCTCTTGGGCTCATTTATGTAACATCACCATTTAGTCTTCATAATGTGAATTATTTTAAACTGTTGCCTGAGACCATGCAATGACATTTTTATCAACCAAGTTGACCAAGATTGTAGTGTTGATGAGGGGAGAGGAAAGTTGGTATGATATTTCTGGAAAGCTGTCAGTCTGAATCAAAAGGCTTTAAATGCTCTTTAACTTAATAATCCCACTTCTAGTTTTATATAGGAAATAAATAGAAGTCTGGCCAGAGATTGGGTTAGAAGTGTATTTATTGCAGGTTTTCTGCTTTAGTTGCTCTCCTGTCATGGCTGACTGCAATGTTGGAGTTGGTCATTCTTCCCGTTCTCCTCTTTTCCAAGTCTCCTTCACCTTGCCCATAATTTCTATTACCTTCTCTTTGTAGAAGCCTACAAATTTCCTTCTCTTCTCACAGAGCAGTGAACTGACTGACATGTTTACCTGTGTATCTCAAAGACATTTCAAATTCAGTAGTCCAAAATGGAGCTCATGTTTTTCTACTTGGTCCTCTTCCAGTTTTCCGATGGAGAAATAAATCATATCTTTACTAAAGAGACTTCAGTGACTTTTCATTGCTCTTAAAATAAGGCTCTGCCATGTAATTTCAGGGTGAAAATAAAATTCTAAAAATTAATATGACCAAGCCAATAAACTCCCCCCTTTCTTTCCAATTTTAGGAAGGACTGGACCTTCTAAACCAAGTAGAAATATGCCAGATATCCAACCATGACATTCCTTAGGCTCAGCTGGTAATTTTGACTGTCTTGTAAAAGAGTCTTCTTAGGGTTAGTAATAAGATGGTGTTTGAAAATAGAATTGAATTTCTGGAATTCAAGTCTGAAGTTCAATTCGAAGTATATATTACGATTTTCATTATTGAGTTTTGTTGATTGTTATTATTCTAACAACTATCCTAAGAACTAGGTCCTAAGAACTAAGAGCTGTTATGGGTACAATGTAGGGTTTTTTGGTTTGTAATTCAGAAAAACCACTGAGACTGGATCAGAAATAAATGTGTTATTTGTAGGCCTCCCTTAAATAATTTATGCCGCATTATTCTATTGGATTCACCTTTGCAAAGAATAGAACAAAACAGAATTCAAAGTCGTAGACAGAAAAACCAAACCTATCCACTCGGCTCAAGGAGTGTATAATCGGCTGAGGCTGATAAGCATACAAACTTTGTAGTGTTGGGACCACCAGCTCTCCAGGGCAGGGCTTCTTGTACAAGGTTCCATGTTCAATTGTCCTGGGGAGCTTATAAAAGTTTGAATATCCTGACTGTATGTTGGAATCTCTGGAGCTATGACCCAAGATGAGCACTTTTGAAAGCTCCCGGGCAATTTCATTGAGCAGTCAGGTTGGAGAATTAAGTATGAATGTATCACCTTGCTAATGAATTTTATTCTTCTAAACCTTGAAAAAAGCCATTTAAATATGAGTCTGAATTTAAAACAAATGCGAATTTTAATGTGGGGATTACAGAGCAGATTTAGAGTTCCTTTAATACTGTTTCACTGACTGAGAAAGGGGAGTTAGGAACCAAGATAGTGTGACTGTTAGGCAAGAAAGCAGTGTGTAAAAAGATTCTTAATTCATTGTGATACTTCAAAACTCAATCTCTTAGATAGGGGGAAAGAAACATCTGAGCAAACAAACTTGTTTCTTGGTTGTTTCTGGAAACGTGCACACCGGCATCCTTGTAACCCGTGAAAAGAAGTCACATCAAGTCCTGTTGTATTTCCTGTGTTGGCACTACCAGTGGTGATTTTAGAAGCACTCACCTTTTTGAGGGGGCTCCAGATGATTTTCATTCATTCAAATGTTCAGGTCAGACTAACTCTTCTGATTAACTCATTTTCTTCCTCCTGAAGATACTGAAGAGGTAGAACAAAAGCTACACCGAGTGCTTGAATGTGTACGTTAAGAACTGTTTCTGAGTATCTTCTGTGATGAAAACTTTCATTTTGCCAACCAGCACTTGGCTTAGCATCTTAGTGGTATTCCTCCTCGGGAAGCCGCCCCCCTCTTTCAAGAACTCAATAGCAGAGATGGGGTTTTCATGCTTCTGAGATTTGACAGGTATTCAAAAGCTCACTGGAATAGGCCATAACAAAGCACAGATCAGTCCCAAGGCCTTTTCCAGTTAAGGCTCTCCCAGTCCTCCGAACCAGCTTAACCTCACCTAACCATCTTAACAAATCATCTTCTAAATCACTGATTACTAAAAATTAACTGGAGATTTTGGATTCCTCTTTTTTATTAATGACTGTAAATTTTGTTGATCTCATTGTTTTTTAGGGAAGAATAACACACCCATCTAAATTTATTAGGCAGTACGTATTTAGAGGATTTCTTTAAACTGTACTGAAGTTGTAGTTTCAGAGATTGAAAGAGATTTAGTATGCTCTGCGAATAATCGGTTTCTATAACTATTGTTCCAAGTGGCAATGATATCTGATGGAAATATTATAAAACAATAAAAACGGCAAGTGTCATGCTTAAATAGAAAAGATTATTTGCAAAGATTATTTTGAACAACATTACCAAAACCATCTTGGGCCTAACCAACTGTTGGACGGTGGTTGAATTGTAGGTCAGATTTAAATCTGGCTTTCTGTTCCTAACAGTGATAAGGGATATTTTTCAGAGATCATAATTGCTTTTCATAATATCTAAAAAGGCTAAGCTGTCTGATTTCCCTACTTTTTTTATGCCTTGGTTATAAATTTATCATGAATTTTCCTAGCCATTTTCTGAATCAGTTTATATTTTTAGTTTAGACTACAGGTTCAATGTGGGAAATTAAAATGTACAAAGAATACTTTCTTCAAATATCATTTTCTCAAGATTTATATGATGTCTAAACACATAATCCATGATTTAATGAATTACTGTACAATCTTCTATTTTTACCAAGGTAATATTTGGCTATAGTGTTTAAGTGAAATACTGCTATAAGATTTTTAAGGAACAAAGAATAGTCTTTAGTTATATCTCATCCCTACCCTGATTCCTGCTCTTAGTCTTTCTATCTAATGATTTCTCCTAGCATTTACCTCTATATTTCTCAATAGGATGCTTATGTCACTATTTTTTTAATGTTTCTCTTATGGACATTACATATTGGCTTTCTACCCTAGGAGATGTTGACTTAGCTCTCTTAAATCATCTCTTTCAGATACAGATGATCTCTCTCTCTCTCTTTCTCACTCTCTCTTTCTCTCTCTCTCTCATACTCCGTCTCTGAGCTTCACATATTCTGCATGTAATGCCCTATCTCCATTCTCGCAATGTAGTTATTTCAGTTTTTTAGTTAAGTCTATATTTAGTATTTGCATCATTAAGACACAAATATTCACAGATGCCCCACACATAGTTTATAATTATTACATTTCCTTTCTTATAGGGCTTGTTGTTTCTCCTGGCATTAATATACTTCAGTGTTTTTGTTTGCTTGGTTAGCAATTTTTTTTACTAAACACTTAGTATATGGCAGACACTGTGCTAAACACTTTACAATGTAGCAACATTTTATCTCTTGCATGTCTGCTATGAGGTAGGTATTTTTATAATCCCCATTTTACAACTGAGGAAACTGAGTCACAGAGAGGTGGAATAACTTGTTCCCCTTGAAATGTGAACACAGGCATCCTGACTCCCTTTTAACCACAGCAGAATTACAAAAAAATGTCCAAATCTTTTTAGTCTAGAGGCCTGAGATAAGAATAGTGTCATTAGTGAAAATGAGAGAACTGGGGACATGATTCAGCCTGAAATTTTCTTGGCAAGTGGAGAAGAAGAAAATATGAGAATGATATAAGTCAGGATATAAAGATATCTCTCCTCTGGACAGTTAGACACATGTGATTGGGGTAGAAACCTGCACTGTGCGTAGGGGTTGGAGAATCCTTAGCATGAAAAAGGTAGGCTAATAGATAAGAAAGTATAATTTTTTTCTAAGGAAGTGCATTTGTAGAAAGAAGAGTAGAGAAAATGGAGTTGAACTTTCTGGTAAAGGACATAATTACAGATGGGAGAAAAGAAAAGAAAGCTAAAATCTGCAATAGTCATAAAGGTGGGAGGAGAGTCAGAGGAAGGCTGAGACCCTGGCTAGCAGACACTTGCCCAGAAGATGAACACAAAATAAAGATGGCTGGGGCACCTGTGGGGCTCAGTCAGTTAAGCGGCTGACTTTGGTTCAGGTCAAGATCTTGCAGTTTGTGAGTTCAAGCCCCACATTGGGCTCTGTGCTGACAGCTCGGAGCCTGAAGCCTGCTTCCAATACTGTGTCTCCCTCTCTCTCTACCCCTCCCCTACTCACGCTCTGTTTCTCTGTCTCTCAAAACTAAATAAATGTTTAAAAAATAATAAAGATGGTTAAGTCTTTCAAAGAAACGGAAGAGAGTAATGAATGAGAAAAAACAGATTTGGGAAGTAGGTGGTAATTGATAACCTCCACAAACTGTTATTAAGTATAAATAACAGTAAATAATCCTATACTTCATTTTGTATTATTTGTTTTTAAATTTTGTTTTGTTTTGTTTATGCTATTGTTTGTTTTGGGTAGACAGAAAGAGTGAATTCTTGCTTCTCTAAGTGTTTCTGGGTCAAGCCCCCAAAATCTTACCCAGAACTTCTGTACCAGCAAAGTCTGAGAACCGCAGAATGTCAGCAAGGAGAAGGACCCCAGGAATTCATCCTGGCTCATTCCGTCTTATCTGGGGGTTGGGGAGAAACTTGAGGCACAGAATGTTTGAGTGACTCCCAGCAGAAAAGCTTCAAGTTGGGCATGGAGGTTTGAGTTGGATCTATGTCTCCATTTTTAGTCTCTCTGTGGCTTTGGAACAACAGATAGGGTCAGCTGAAAGCCTTCCACTTTCTTCTGACTTCCATAGACTCAACTTGCACCAGTGCCATGTCATGAAGTGAGACCCTGGACCAAATGAAGAGGTTTGTTTATTTGTTTTAAATCCTCCATGAGTACAATGAGCCATGCCTGGTTTATTTGGTTCAGTGCTTTGGGTGTTTCAATGCCTCAGATATAATAAGAGCATATTTAGAATCAGTAGTGTCAGAAAGAAATACATATTCCTTTTGGAAATGGAGATCTATTTAAAGACTTTAAAATTGTGACACATAACTTGCAGCATTGAAAAATATTAAAAATAACAGTGGTTGAGATTTTAAGAATGAGTTTTTGCATAATTTGCGGTGGTTTAGCCCATCACCCTAGAGACCCACTGCGGGAGCTAGCCTTGTGGTTTTTCTACCTGTGCTGCTCCTGTAGGAAGTGTGTGTCAGCGTTTCAAGAAGGAACTGGAAGTTCGTTTGTAATATAAAACAATGAGACTACAGTTTCCAGCTACTGAGCTCCTAGACTAGTGAGGGGGCTGGGACTGCAGTGTGCAGGGGCCTGTGTCAGTGTGATTGTAGAACCAAGCTTGCTTCAGCCTGTGTGTCTTTGGACTGGTCTGTTCTCGGTGGCATTGGAGAAACTGAGGCAACTTAAACCTCATGTCATGGATGATATTAGAAAAGGGGCAGAAAGATATCTGGTTTTTAAAAATGTTTATTTCTTTATCTTGAGAGAGAGAGAGAGGGAGAGAGAGAGAGAGAGTGTGTGTGTGTGTATGTAGAGGAAAGGCAGAGAGAGAGAGGACAGAGAATCCCAAGCAACTCTGAGCTGTCATTGCATAGCCGGACAAGGGGCTCAATCTCATGAACCACAAGATTATGACCTGAGCCAAAATCAAGAATCAAATGCTTAATGAATGGACACCCAGAAATATCTGTTTTGTAGTTTAAACTTAGCCTAAAGGTTGCTACTTCAACACACACACACACGTGTACACGCACACACACACAATGAAACAAAACCAAACTCCCCAAAAACCTTAAATATTTTGACACCATTTTTATCTTTTTGTTCTATGTGAGACATTTTCATCTGGCAGTAGGTCTGTAAAACCTGAATTTCCACAAGAAAGCCATACAGCAATTAAATGCTGCAAAATTGCCTCCATCCCAAAGGTAAACCTGGAGAGTTATTGCTTAGAGTTTTCAAAAATGTGCACATTGTAGAACTATAATGTGCTGGTTTTTATCACAGCACATTTATTTGAAGGTGACTGACAGCCAATATGTTTGCAGCAGCAGTACATGACATCATGTAAAATACATGAAATACTCCAGGCCAGAAACACAATAGCCTGCTTGGTTCTCATCAGGCACTACCATAAACCATTTTTCTGAATATTTTATGCTGCCTTATGTTTTTTTTTAAGTAAATATTTTTCAGCTTGTAGAGGGCATATGCACTGTGTGTTAAGAATTTGGAAAATGAAGAAAGGTACAAATCCTACCATCCATAGCATCATCTGTGTTCCCTAAAGTGATGATATCACTCTCAAATATGTAAATGAGAAACTTTTGTTAAGAACAGAATTTTTCTTTTGTTTTACATTAAATATGTGTCTAATACTATAAGCTTAAGGAGGAATTAGCCCTTCTCACTCTTCTCTACTATCATTTTACTTACATTGATATTATTACTATTAATAATAAACTCTTTTGCTGAGCACTTAGCACATCTGGCAAAGTGCTAAACACTGCACATGAATTATCTCTCTTAGCCTTCAAGAGAAACCTAGAAGACTGGCACTATGGGCTAGTGGAAACACAGAGTGATATATAATATGCCCAAGGTCGCACAGCTCATAGTGAGGGAACTAGGATTTAAACTCACTCCTCTGAAATCCTTATACTACCTTATGGTGAAAGGAGCAGAGTCGGGGAACTAACTAAATTATTGAGTTTCTCCATTATGTAAGGCACTGTGCTGCTACTTCTCTTGTGGATCCTGTTTGGTCCTCACAAGATAAATATTATTGTCATTTACAAATGTGGAAACTAAGGCTTAGGGGGATTAAGTACTTTATTAGAAGTCACATAGCTGATCAGTGGTGGAGCTAGGAAATAACTCAGCTTTCTGTTTCCAAAGCTGTTATTTCTAGTCAGCCACAAAGAAAAATATTTTTATGGTTCTTTTTCCCACATGGATTTCGAAGATAAAAACTGTTGCCACGTTTTATAAATTTGTACAGAGGGGTGTCTGGGTGGCTCAGTCAGTTAAGCATCCGACTTCGGCTCAGGTCATGATCTCATGGTTCGTGGGTTCGAGCCCTGTGTTGGACTCTGTGCTGACAGTTAGCTCAGAGCCTGGAGCCTGTTTCAGATTCTGTATCTCCCTCTTTCTCTGACCCTCCGCTGCTCACATTGTCTCTCTCTCTCAGAAATAAACAAAAAACATTTAAAAAAAATTTATACAGAATAATACACGAAGTGGATTTGAAGACTCTTTAGCCCCACAGATTCATGCTGACTCAGACTTTGATGTCTAGCTTAGAGAATTTCACCAGACTCAACATCAGACCCAAAGATTTTATTGAATGCACAGCCTAATGTCTTGGTATTTTGATGTTTAACCTCAATTTCATATGAATTGGGAAGAATAGATTGGACACCCAGACTAAAATAGAACTTTTAAACTGTGTAGGAGGAACTCAAGCATATTGCTAAAGTTATCACAGTCAAAAATGTTCTCTCATTTAAGAATGAAATAACAAATGAAAAATAAACAGGTTTGTCATATTATGTAGACTATATTTTTGTCTATTAAATAGTTTTTAAAGGAAATTATGAATAGTAGAAGAAAGTGATAGGGGAAGCCTGGGTTGAGAGTGGTAGCACAGTTTCTCCAGTCAGCAGAAATCTATTGAGTATACTTTTCTAGGTGCTGGAGATACAGCAATGAGAAAAACAAAATCCCTGCTCTCATGATTACTTTCTAGTGGCACAATACAGACAGCAAGCATGAGACAAATTGATGCTAATTTAAAAGGCAAAATAAGTTGATTTCCACTTAAGGAAAATTATTGAGAAGGTATAATAAAAATGGGTGTTTTTGTTTTTATTTTAGAGAGAGAGAGCACAAGTGGGGGAAGACCAGAGAGGAAGGGAGAGAGAAAATCCTTAGTAGGCTCCATGCTGTGAGTCCTGAGCCCGATGCAGGGCTTGATTTCACAAGCCATGAGATCATGAACTGAGCCAAGACCAAGAGTCCAATGCTTAACCTACTGAGCCACCAGGCACCCTGAAAATGGTACTCTTATACTGTGCAAGTGTGATGATGAATAATGCCACCCTCTTGAAGAGCAATGTGGTGGTAAAAATCAAGATTCATAAAAAGATGCATAGTATTTTAACTAGCAAGCCAATTCATTGAATTTACCTTACAAAGCTAAGCTAAAGTAAGAGGGAGAATCTTGCTGAGGAAAATGTTCATTGCAGTATTCTCTATAATGGCCAATATATCCAGCAATAATATCATACTAGGTAAATTAGTGTAGACCTACTTGTTAGAAGATTGTGTAACTAGTAGAAATGATAGGGAATGTCACATAGCAACACAGAAATGCCTTACATAGAATGCTAAGTGAAAATATGACATACAGTGTAGGCTGTTATTACTATATACAATTATGTAGAGAAGACCAAAAGAGAACATATAAAATAGTTTGTAACTTATTTAAGGATAATGAAATTACATATTTCCCCCTCTATTTTTCAAATGTTCTGCAATGTTGTTAAAGTGCTTTAATAATAAAATTCTTAATTTAGAGTGTATAAATTATATGCTTCACTTATTTCCAGAATGGCTCTAGTGTTGGCTATAAATATGAAACTTTCTTCCCCACACCAGTACTTTCAAGAACAGCATATTATCATGTAGTATGCATCATTTCCCTCTGAACTGGGCTGTATTTTCAATTTCCTCTGTGAAATTAAGTTTCCACAAGAGACCTTATGGTCCCTGTACAAAAGCAGTAATTAACAAAAAGGCATTATTTTGAAATGTCAGGTGCTTCTATACTAAGATATTTGTATGCATTTATAACTCACAAACAATCAGCTTGATTAAAGCACCAGGATCTTAAAAACCCAGAACACACTTAAACATAGAGGTTCAAGCACAGAACTATTTGTAAAGGAGGTCATGGTTTTGTTTTGATTTACCACAGAAAACCATGCTATGTGTGCCAAAAGAGATGCACTTAAATCCAAGTCTTTCATCCCTTGGAAGATGAATGAAGATCACTTTGTTTCTATCCTTTAATTCCTAGATCTACTAAAACCTAACTTGGAGAGAAATCTGTTTCTTGGGTTAAGCAGAGAATGGTGTAAATAGCTTGAGTTCAAACCCTGATGCCATATCCAATTTCATACAAGATTCCACATTCCTGAGCCTTTCTCCTCAACTCTGCAACTCTTCCTCTGTTCCTCATCTTGATTCATAGTTCCATCTTTAAGGAACTAAGAGAAACACCTCAGAGCTATTTCAGACTCCCCACTCCTTCATCCAGAGACTCTCACCTTCTGTCAACTAAATCTTTAAAATGTTTCTTTAGTTGATTCCTTCTTTATTTCTACATCTGGACTGTTGTATTAGCTTTTGATAGTCTTGCACCAAAGTGATCTTTCCCAAATCGTACTTAGAACTTTTTTACTTTCAAGGGTGCCTGAGTGGCTCAGTCGGTTGAGTGTCTGACTCTTCATTTGGGCTCAAGTCATGATCCCCGGGTCCTGGGATTGAGCCCCACATTGGGCTTTGTGCTGAGTGTGGAGTCTGCTTAAGATTCTCTCTCTCCCTCTCCCTCTCCCCCCCACTCCCTACCACCCTCTCCCTCGGCCCCTCTCCCCCACTCACACTGTCTCTCTCTTTCTCGAAAACAAAAAGTGAAAAATATTTACTTTCATATAAAAAAAAACTTTGGTAGCTTTTTACTGCCTACAGAAGATCTGGATTTTTTTTCAATGTGAAAAATTAAAAACTAGTAACTAGCCACCCACCTTTAATTCTCTTAGTTTTATTTTTCAACTTTGCCTTATGCACTTCATTTCTGATTCAAATAGAGCAAACTATTTTAATTTCCTCAGTCCAGAAAGCTTTTGCTTGAATATCTTTTCTGTAGCATATTATACACATTTGGCTGTTACCTTCTTACATCTGTCTTCCTCACTAGAGTGTCAGTCACTCAGGACAGAGACCATGTCTTGTTCATCACTGTATACCAAGCAGATAATAGAAGGTAAGGACTCATGGTACACTAGTCGAGTGAATGAATGATTTAGTGGGTTCTCTACATAGGGTAGAGTGTAGATAAAGCTGACATGATGCTCCAAAGAGATGGCTCTTTGGTTTTCATAGATGGGAAACTTTAGGAGGGGAAAAGTTGGGAGGGGAGCTGTCTTCAGATCTGGCCCAGATTTGAACTACAAGCAAGTATTGAGCTCTGATAAGTATTCTAAAGTTAGTGAGGAGGAATTCAAACTGGGAACACGGTAGGGGCTGCACTTGAGGTCAAGAACCAGAAACCAAATATATGAATTGAAACAGGAATAAAATGGAATATAATTAGAGGAACACAGATTCTGTGTTATCTTTCCTATAGCTTCCCATAGAAAGCTCTCTTGTAGCAGATGGGCCTAAGTTATATTTTCTGCTAAGATCCCAAGATAGAAAGAATCTGTGTAGGTAGAGGAGAACCCAATATTTTGACAGGCAGTTGAGAGTGAGCAGAGAGCAGAGCTGACTTCCACTCCTGAGTATTAACCATCTTAACCAATGCATGCATGCACAAACAGTTCGGAGTGGACCAAAGACATTCCAGTTAAAAGAAACAGAATCAAAGAAGAAGGCTCAGAGATGAAGGATTTCTAATACTCCTGTGTGGTGGAAAAATAGGATCTGAGCAAGCAGTAGAGAAACTATCAGGAACTCTAGGAGGCTTTGTTTGTTGTTTCTGTTTGTTTGTTCAGTTTGTTGTTCTTCATATATCTCAATGGTAGCCAAACAGAAAAAAGATTATCTTGGAAAGATCTGCGGGTATAGCTTTGTCTTATGGAATGAGCCCCATTGAAATCCATGGGAGACACACAAAATTTTTGAGAAAATTATTTCAGCAGAAACACTTCCATTTTAGGTGGAAAGAGAGAGTACAAGATGAAAGGAGGCTGTTAGACTCCCAACATTCTCCTGTCAGCAAGTAGACTGATAAAGCTACTTGGCTGTAAACATTGGCTTTCCTTTATGACAAAGGAAAGATGATTCGAAGGGCAGAACCAAGATCCTAGATGACTGGACCATGGAGAATTATTGAAACTTAACAAAGGAACTCTTGACTTTTGTTTGGCTAGATTGATTTTTAAACTGCTACGGGCCAGTAACTCTTTTTTTACCTTGCATTTCCCCCCTTTATGAATAGGAATGTCTAGACCTGTTTTTCTACACCTATCTGACTGTTGCATGTTGGGTATGTTGGGACAAATAGCTTTAGTTTCACAAATCTAGATATGGAGAAGAATTGTTTCTCAGGAGTTGTACTTAATAGGTTGTACCCAGGAACCTAGTCTGTACCTGGATCTGATTTAGATGATGAGAGTTTGGACTTTGAGTTCATGTTTTAATGCATTGAGACTCTTGGGAATCTTAGTAAGAGGAAAATGTATTTTGCATGTGGAAGAGATATGAATTATTGATAGCCAGAGGCTAGACTGTGGCAAATAGACCCTAAGGTGGTCCTCATGACCCCCATTTCTTGGTGTTACTATCTTTGCAGGACCTACGACTTGATTCTAACCAGTAGAATATGGTAAAGAAAATGGAATGTCACTATAATGATGATGTTACATTTTACTTGATTCTGTCTTGCCAGTAGACTTTCTCTCTCTCTCTTCACTTGCTGTTTTTAAGCAAGAAAGCTTCTGTGAATCCTGTAGCTGCAAGGAAGTGAATGCTTCCAACAGCCACATGAGCAGGGAAGTAGATCTTTCCCTAGTTGAACCCCCAGCCTTGGCCAGGATCTTTGTATTGCAGTAATTAGTTACTCAGTGATAGATGCCTAATACATTAGCCTAGGAGGCAAAAAATCCTGATAATCTTCACTTTCTTCCCCAGAAAATACAAACAGTTAATGTATTAAGTTTTGAGAGGGAAACAGGTGTATTTTATCTTACTAAGCTTTGTCAAAGCTTCCTCAAACATTTTATTAGTTTTCTATTCAAAGAAGTAAAGAATTATTAAAGCCAGTTTTCCACTCAGATTAATCATCTACTTTCTTCTCTATCCCTTCTAAATCTGCCTATCTTCACTTCCAGTGCAAGCTATGTCCAGAGCTACCTCTTCTGCTCTAGTTTCAGGTAGTAGGCCCTTTACTGCCACCAATTGCTTTTAGATTACTCCAGTGGCCCATTTTCATTTTAACAGCTTTTTCTAACTTCAAAAATGTGTGAGATTTTCAGCATGTCCTGTGGTGACTTTCAGTGAATTGTAACCACTTATGAACATGTTATGTAAATGAATATTAATCAGAATATTGCATGCATTTATTATCCACTTTGTCCTTGACAATAAAATGTACAGAGAGACTATGGAAAAATATTCTTGACATTCTCTATATTGATTTAGGGCAAGCAAGAGAAGCAAAGCTATTTCTTTGGACATTCTGAATCCAATCACTGACAAATTTTAAAAGTAAAATAAATGTCTAATAATTCCTATTCTTTTCCTTAGCATCTCTGCTTGCTATTTTTTAGATATTGTTATTACTTCTTCCTATTTTTATGTATGTCTGTGCCACTGTCTATCTCTTTGACTAGTTTTTAAGTCAGTGGAAATGGTGCACTTTGGAATACAAGAATGAAATTAAGGGAGAGTTGAGTAAGTTAAAAATTATTATAATCAATAACATTATATTATACATTGACTTCATAAACTGAGCCTTTAAAAACTTTACTTGAAATAGATTGACAAAGTGTCACATTAACATTATTAACAATTTATCACCAGGCAATATATGCATTTTTCTAAAAAGACCAGCAGAGCTAATGAATGTAAAGAATGTAAACACATGGAGAAGGTCACTGTTAAGTCTGTAGCCTGAGAAGACTGAAAGATACCTGTTCCACTTTTCTCATTTTGCAGATTAGGAAGCTCAGATCCAGGGAACTGATTTATTAATCTGAGCTCTAGGGCTATCAGGTTGTACACAACACCAACATGGAGAGGCATTGTTCACATGGTCTAAGTTTAGACCAAGTGATTGGTGCCCCTCAGTTTCCAGGGCACAACCTGCATGACTGCAAATGAGTATAGCCCTCTTAGTTGGTATAACTCATTGGACAAAAATGATGATCTGTGAGATCCTGGAGGGGGTTCCTTCAGCTATGCTCCACTAGCCTGCCTGGCATCTTTTTCTGTTCTGATTCCATTTAAAAAAAAAATTTTTTTTTAATGTTTTATTTATTTCTAGGAGAGAGAGAGAGAGACAGCGTGAGCAGGGGAGGGTCAGAGAGAGAGGGAATCACAGACTCCGAAACAGGCTCCAGGCTCTGAGCTAGCAGTCAGCACAGAGCCCGACGCGGGGCTCGAACCCACAAACTGGGAGATCATGACCTAAGCGAAAGTCGGACGCTTAACTGACTAAGCCACCCAGGCGCCCCTGATTCCATTTTTTAAAAAGCTTAACAATTGACCACTTTTCTCATGATTATATTTTCCAGGATGTGTGCTGTGTGTTAAGGCTCTCATGTGGAATTCATGCAAAGAAAGCAAAAAGAGCCTTTTATGATTTGAACGATGATGGCCTTGGGTTAAATCCTTCTCATATTTGTATCTTAATATTCAGAGGAGTCATCACTAAGTCTACTATAGCTGAAAATAAGGAGTTTGATGAGAATGAAGATCATGAAAAGGTAAATGAATTTTCAAAAAGCTTTTGACATTATGAATTTTAAATTGATACATGTTCCTTCTATTATCTAAAGATTTTTTTTAAAGTTTATTATTTTCTGTGTGTGTGTGTGTGAGAGAGAGAGAGAGAGAGAGAGAGAGAGAGAGAGAACAGAGAGAGAACATGAGCAGAGGAAGGGCAGAGAGAGAAGGAGAGAGAAAGAATCCCAAGCAGGCTCTGTACTGTCAGCCCAGGGCCCAATGCAGGGCTTGAATTCATGAACCATGAGATCATGACCTGAGCTAAAATTCAAGAGTTGGCCACTTAACTCAATGAGCCACCCAGGTACCCCCTGTTACCTAAGGTTTAACCTTAACATGAAATGTGAGGTGAAAATTAATAATTATAAATTTAGGGGGAGAAATTTAGAAACCATTGTCTCATGATAGCATTAACCTAGACAAAAATGATACAACAGAATAAGAAGACCTTGCATATATGATTGATGTAAAGGTGTATCACATAAACTCTCAAAATGTAAAATACTAACATCCTTTGTTAATTTTAAGTATCTTTGAAAAATGTCTAAAAGAAACATTAATTTTTATACTTGTTACATCAGTGTCACACAGATGGTACCTGTCCATTAATTAAGCATTAAATGAGATGCAAATAGTCCTGTTTTTGCCACAAACCCACTTTGCAGGATATGAAACTACATTTTGGTATTGTGGACGTGATCCTGTGGGCTTCTCCTGAGCTCAACTGAAAAAACTTAGAAAGCTTAGACTTCTAGATCTTCAGTTTCAGTCCAATCTATTGCCACATAGTTCTTGTACCTGTGTTATTAGGTAGGCAGGAAAACCTCACATTTTCCTTTGCCACACATCTTTACATAGGGTTACTCGGTCTCACCACCACTGATATTTTGAACCAGTTAAGTTCAGATTTAGTGAGATAAAATTGACACAACACTATGTAAGTTTAAGATATACATTGTAATGATTTGATATATGTATATATGGCAAAATGATAACCATATGAAGGATAGTTAATACATCTATCACCTTACAGAGTTGAAATTTTTTATGTGTGGTGAGAACTTGAAAAATCTTTCTCTTATAAAAAAATTTTTCCCTTATCAACTTTCAGTATACACTACAGTATTGTAAACTATAGTCACCATGCTATACATCACATCCCCAGAGTTAATTCATCTTATAATTGGAAGTTGTACTTCTTGACCACCTTCAATAATTTCCCCCACCCTCACCCCCCATCCTTGGCAACCACCAATCTGTTCTCTATCTCTGTGAGCTCACTTGAGATCATACAATATTTATCTTTCTCTGTCTGACTTATTTCAATTAGTATAATGCACTCAGGGTTCATTTACATTTCATATTACGCAATTTCATTTTTCATGGCTGAATAATATTCCTGTGTGTGTGTGTGTGTGTGTGTGTGTGTGTGTGTTTATCCATTTATCCGTTAGAGACATTCAGGTTGTTTCCATGTCTTGGCTATTGTAAATAATGCTGCCATGAACAAGGGGGTGTAGATTTCTTTTCAAGATAGTGATTGGGTTTCATTTGGATGTACACCCAGAAGTGTGTTTCCTGGATCATATGGTAGTTCTATTTTTAATTTTTTGAGAAAGCTCCATACTGTTTTCCATAATGTGTGTGATAATTTACATTCCTACTAAGGGTATACAGGGTTCCCTTCCTTCACACTCACCAGTCCTTGTTAACTCTTCTCTTTTTTTATTTTAGCCATTCTAACAGGTTTAAGGTGATGTCTCATTGTGGTTCTTATTTGCAGTTCTCCAATGGTTCATGGACTTGAGCACATTTTCATGTACCTGCTGGCCATTAGAATATCCTTTTTAAAAAAATTTTTACAGTGCATGAGCAGGGGAGGGGGCAGAGAGAGAGAAAGAGAGAGAATGAATGAATCCTAAGTGGCCTCCATGCTCAGCATGGAGCCCGTCATGGGCTCCCATGACCTGAGCTGAATCAAGAGCTGGATGCTCAGCTGACTGAGCTATCCCTAGAATATCCTTTTAGAAAAATGTCTATTCAGGTCCTTTGTCCATGATGATGGTGATGGTAATTTTGCTTTTGGCTTGTGTGAGTTACTTTTGGGTTTTAACCTTTTATCAGATATGTGATTTACAAATATTTTCTCCCACTTTTAGGTTGCTTTTTCATTTTTTGGATTGTTTCTTTTGCTGTGCACAAGGTTTTTAGTTTGATGAAGTTCCCTTGTTTATATTTGCTTTGTTGCTCATGCTTTGTGTATCATATCCATAAAATTATTGCCAAGACCAATGTCAATGAAATTTTCCCCTGTGTTTTTAATAAGAGTTTTATGGTTTCAGGTCTTGGTTAAGTCTGTATCATGTGGGGCTTTCTTGTCCATTGAAGGATGTTGAGCAGCATCCTTGGATAACTCAGTAGATGACAGTAGTTCCCTCTCTCTCAGTTGCAAAAACCCAAAGTGTCTCTAGACATTGCCAACTATTCTCTGGTGGGCCATACTGTGCCCAGTTGAGAATCATTGTTTTTTTTCCTTTGTTTAGATTCATGTAAGGTTTTTGTAAAAGGATGTGTGCAAAAATAATCTTATCCCCTATTGTTTGGGATTTGAACACCCTATTACACTTCTTCAACCTTGTCAGTCCCCAATTCTTTTACCTCTTGCACACTGGCCAGTCCTTGTCTGATGTCATCTCTCTCTCATAATAATTTGCCAAAAAGTGGTATGGAGCTGCAAATGTATAATGACATTCTAGCTTTTTTTTAGCTGCTTCTCTTGGAGCTGTAGGCATGATAAGCATATGATTAATCTTCCAAATTATCACAGGAGACACTGTTACCAAAAGTTTTGCTGCAGCAGAACAAGAGTCACCAGAGTATGTGTCCATTCTTCCTGCCATCACAGTGCTAAGTCAATAGGATATTTTAGGCTTTGTTAGGACAACATTCTACTTCTGAGTACTAGTCTCTGTTACAGGTTTGAATGTCAAGAAAAAAAAAAGATTTTGGAATGGAGAAACAGCTACTGGACAGATGCAAGAGTAAGAGTATGTTTGATCTATTTGAGGACTAAAATAAAGCCAGTGTGAATGGAACTTAGTGGAAAAGGGGTGGAACAATCTGCGATGAGGTCATAGAGCGATGCAGAGGCAAGGCTTGTAGGCTTTCTAGTCAGCGTAAGAAGTAAGGATTTGGTCCAAGTGCAATGGGAAGCCATTGGAGTGTGTTAGCAGAAAAAGAGAAAAAGTTGGGCATTCTGGGTACCATGGGAGAGACGGACTATAGGGAAATGAGCAGGAGCAGGGAGTCTGATAAGAAGTTCACATGAGATCTGAGATTGATTAGATATGAACTCTAGTCAAAGAGACAGAAGAAAATGCCTGGGTAAAGGAAATTTTCAAGATAAAGCTGGAAGGACTCCTTGATAAATTGAATATTGAGTGTAATAAAAACAATAAATCAAGGATAATTCCTGGACTTTGGCTTATGTAACTAGGGGAAGAGTGTTTTAATTTGTTCAGCTAAAAGGACTCAATGATAAAAACAAGAGTTCTATTTTTTTGTTTTGTTTCTTCAAATTAAGTTTGAGATGTCATTAGTGAACCATGTGGTTATATTAAGTGGCCAATCTACCATATGATTCAACATTTCCTGGAAGATACAAGGAATAGAAATTTTGACTTGAGACTTATCAGCTTTTGAGGTTATCGATAGCCATGGTCCTGAGTAATGGAGAGTGAAGAGAAGGGAGTTTAGCATAGGCTCTTGGGCTTACCAACATTTAGCATGTGAGAATCATAAGAGGGAAAGTAAAGGCAACTGGCATAGGGCAGAGAAAGGAGTAGAAAGACCCAGAGAGACTGGATGTCAAGGATGAGCAGTGCATCTTATTTCTACTGCTGATTCCTAGTCCTCTTGCTAGTAGCAGTTTTGGAGATATACTTGCAGGAGGTGCAAGCAGGTGGTTTATACAAGGGATTTATATTTTTTAAAGATACTCAAATCCAAACAGGAAGATATAATACTGTTTTGCAACCTGCTTTGTTAACAGTTTGTCTTAAAGATCTTTCCATATTAACACACACTTGACCTTTTCAATGACTACATAGTATTTGCAATTTGTCTTCAAAGCCTAAGCAACTCTCCAATTTTCAGGTGTCTTATAAAAGGATGCTCTATTTCTGTTTTTGTCTCTCTCTGTCTCTCTCTAATAGTATTATAAAGAATAAGAAGCCACCTCAACATGAAACATTTTAATTTGAATTAATGAGTACTTGGAGCATCATATTTGACCTTAACTTTGAGATTTAATAATTGTCAGAATGGAGAGTTATTGAATACCAACAATGTTCTCATTCTGTAGAAGAGAGAGATGTGGAAAAACAAGAGAAAATGTTCCCTTGTGTAGGTTTCATGCACTCTAAAGTAATAGAATTAAATGAATACCCCCTGACAATGCAGTGGAATGGAGAGTTATTAAAACCATCCAATCATAACCCCTGGCCACCAAAATCCTGGCTTTGATTAATAAAGCAGCTTACTTTGCTTTTATTGAGTTATTAGTAGAAAAATTCAAACTGCTATTGTCTGAAAAAATTAGTAACCATGAGTGTAAAATATTTCTTCTGTATCTTTCTGAACAATTATGTTTCTTACTGCAATGAGCCTTATAAAAAGACTAATCATTGGATGTTTACATTATCATCAAATTATTCAGAATCATTTGTTAGATTGCCTGTAATTGTAAAACATCTTTTTGTACCACGGGAGACTTTGTATAATAATAAGTATATAATTATTCACCATAAACAAACTCATAACTTAAAACAGTAATGACTTTTGAGATAAAAATTTCTTACATTTTTGTTCACTAAGTGATCATTGCATTTAAGCATCATTAATGAAGTGTTAGCAATTCACATTCACACAGTTGAGGTGTCATTTTTTTTCTTTAATAGGTTTGTAAAATATGCCAACTAATAAGCATGTTGTGAATGTTACAACTTCAACAGTCCTGAAGTGGCTGATTCCTGTGACAAGTAAGTGCTGTAACAGATGAGAATTTAAGCTACTCAAAAAAATTCACTGTTAGAGTGAAATAGGCTTAATTAATTTTTTTCAATCTGTTGGGACAAACATGCACCCACACCAAGATCTGAGAGCCTGGGAAGGGAAGGAGACTCAGGCCTGGGCAGCTATATCCAGTCTGTGTTCTCTTAACCTGAAATTATGTGCCAATCCTACACAAAGGTCACTCTATAACTTGGGGTCTATTTTTTCTTCCTGGGAGGGCTCTTTCTTATCTGATTCATAGGTTCTGTGGCCTCAGGCCTTTCCCTTATTCTCATTTTTCTCCCATCTGGTCAAGCTTGTGTGTGTTGTCAAGATCATTATCCTTAAAACATTGTTCCTTACACCCTCTTTGCCCTTCTTCTGCTGGCAGAAGAGTCTGATGTTTTCCACCGGGGCTGAATCTCTATTTTGTGATCATAGGGAGGAAGGATTCATCGTGGTGTGTTTTTGTTTTTCTCACAGATTGCCACACTCCCGGCCTGGTATTTCAAAGTAGGGTTAACAGTTTGTTTTGGTTTTGTTTTACCAGAATTTTGTCTCCTTTCTTCAGTGGTTTCTTTCTTCTATACTGTTTTTCAGACAGGTTCTACAGCATGTTGGTTCCTGGCTTTTTTTTTTTCCTTTCACTTTGTTCTGGATTGTTCTGGTTTAAGATAATATTTCTCAAAATGTAAGGTCTGAGTTTGGGACCCTTTCCTATTGGTAGTGCTGACTGTTTGTTATTTGCTACTTTTGTTGTCTATTCACTTTGGCTTGAGGCAGGGGTTTCTTAACTTCCGCACCAAACTGCCGCTTACTGGCATGTAAGCCCCCAAGGGCAGGATCTCATTTTATAATCCACTCTCTGCCTGGTTCCAGATTATTTTGGAATAAAGTATGACTCTTTCACAATAGTTTCAGGTTATAACAGGTATCATACATCTCTGGAAAATGTATTCATTTGAGTGGTGTGGACCTACTAGTTTTAAACATCAGTGTGTATGTGTGTGTGTGTGTGTGTGTGTGTGTGTGTTTCCATCATAGCCTTCAGCTGCTTGTCCAGGTGGACAGTCCGTCTTTCCAGTCCACGGTCTCTTCCGCCTCTCCCACTCCCCACACAAGGACCTCTGGACATCTGCAAATCTCGGTAAGCCCTGAGAATTGCAGAGGATGAGTTTCATTTTAGGCACTTGAACTGACACAAATGAATGCTACATGCTAAATATTAAATATTTATATACAGTTCCTCCTTAGAAGATATAGAAGAGGCTTTTCCTCAATCATCTAATAGTTTTTCTCAATAAGAACAGTTGCTTTGCATTGAATAAACAAGGAGGTACATGGCTTGCCTGCTCTATGCCTGGCCTTGAGTACCAAATACAGTCATGACTAGGATAATCCCTGCCTTCAGAGGGCCTGTGATGTAGTGAGAGAAGAAAGTAAATATAATTATATATATTTGCAACCTGGTTTCATGGATTGGATTAAAAACATTGATAGAGATACACCCTGCAGGATCCAGTCATTATTGATAATAGATACAAAACTTCAGAGAAGTCTACATTTTATTACCCTGCAGACTGGAGAAATAGATTGGTGATTGTTTTTTTTAAAGCAAAATGCTTTTGAAATTTTGCCTGAAATTCAAATGGAAATTTTGCCTGAAATTCAAATGAAAATTTTGCCTGAAATTCAAATGAAAATTTTGCATAAAATTTCTGGGCTTTAAAGAGAAAAAAAAATATTTGGCAACCTAAGTTATCTTTACTTTTTTCTTTTTTAATGTTTATTTATTTCTGAGAGAGAGAATAAGAAGGAGCAGGGAAAGAGCAGAGAGACAGAGAGAGAGACTCAGAATCCAAAGCAGGCTCCAGTCTCCAAGCTGTCAGCACAGAGCCCAACACAGGACTTGAACCCACAAACCTTGAGATCATGACCTAAACTGAATCTTGCCACTTAATTAACAGAGCTATCCAGGTACCCATAAGTTATCTTTACTTAAGAAGCTTTTCATGTTCTCTCAGTATAGTGCTTAAAGGTTCACACCCAACTATTCAAATGGAAAATTCCCATTGAATCCAACAGTTTCCTCTTCTGCTTTTACCTACTAGTTTATTTTTCCCTTGCTCTTTTAAACAAATGCTGCATGCAAATTGCTAAGTACACTTGGAAAGGTGTAGGCATAAATGGTACTGTCTGGAATTGTTAAAATGCATTCTACCTAAATAGCTGTACCATGGAAGAAAGTTAACTTTTTTTTTTTTTTTACTAAACCAGGAAAACTTGCTGTGTTTATTTTAACCTAATATGTTTTCATGATTGTACTTTCAATGTTTTGTCAAGATTTTTGTAAGAGAAAATAAAATTCTGAATTATTTTTTCCCCAGTAAGCATGAGTTCTAATTTATTAAGATCTATTTCTTATACATTCTTGAAAGAGCTAAGCAAATCCATGTATGTATCCTTTAACTTAATGGAATAAGAAATAGAATAGGAATGCCAAGATTTGAGCATCTTTAAGATTTTCTTCTCTACTTTTTTATTGATCCCTACTATTTTAAAGCAGAATTCTTTCATAGTTCCAAAGAAATGCCTAAAGCAATGCCATGTTCTTATTCTAGATGACAAAATAAGATGGATGGTTTCACAGTTTCTTTTACAAAACAGAACTCTCCCCATTAAGGCTCATTACAGCAATAAATTGTGACCAGTAACATTCTTAAGCTTGGGGAATTTGAAGCTAATTGAAGCTACATTGAAAGAAACAATATTTGAATAACACATACTTCAAAAAATAAAAAGTATAAATATTCCAAAAAATTTTTCCTCAAACTTACACATTTCAAATAGGAGATATAGGACTAAGTACTGTGTTCCTTTCTGCCCTACCTCAGACGTAAATTCTACAATCACTAACTGACCTTTTCAAACAAAGTGAAGAATCTGCCTCAGGCCTCACTGGGGGCAAGATCAATGACTAGTCAGGGCGCTAGAATGTGCAGCGGCCACAGAAGTAGAGACAGGCCTGGCTGAAATTCTGGCTCAGACTTTCTGTTCTTTATCTTGCAAAGCCTGCTCAAATTGACATGGGAAAGAGCTTGCATCAGTCCCGTGAATCCTGGCCAGAAACTCTAGGACTTTCATCTTGGTGGCTTCATTGTGGGCTCTTAGGCCTCAAAGGAATTCAAATTCTTAGGATCACTGTAGAACCACCTATTGTTGTTCCAGGTACTTTTCCTTCATGACATCTTCGGTGATGAGCTCCCTGGGCTCACCAAATACCAAGTGCTTCCTTCCAGAATACATCCACATCAAATTCAAAACTTCCTAGACTTTTCTTTGGTGGCATAGTTGCCCTTCACGAAACTCATACCCAGGATAAGTATCAGGATGCTGGGCTTGGGCATGCCCTGTTCACCATGTGGCACCACATCATATGTGAGGCCCAATTAGATGAGGAGGTCATAGCAGCCATTGATGGGATCCACTTTCTCTACATCAAGGCCAAAGATCACCTCCATATTCTCAGAGGCTCTCAAGAGAATTTCAGTGAAGTGGTCTTCATATTCTTTGATGACAATCTTCAGTGTATCTGCCTTTGTCATTGGTTCTTTCATTTGATACCTGAGCCGTATGAAATTGACTGATGAATCTACTCTCTTACCTATGGGTGCATTCTTGAAGGCTGGCTCAGACTGAGAGGTGCTATCTTAGTTCTTCTTCTTGGCTATTGGATCCTATGCCTGATTTCCTTGATGAGGTAGCTGTGGTAGCACTGGAAGATGAGTGGAAACTCTGAGGATTCTCAGGAGTCCTAGTTATACTAATATCAGGAGCTTCCTTCATATTTCAGAGCTTTAGAGGATGGGAAGAAAGACCAGTCTCCTCCAGAGCCATAGAGACCTGTGCATCCTACAGGCCCTGGTCTCACTTCATGTCTGAATGGGTAGATCATGTAAGCATTGTGGACTCTTCTGGGGTAGAGGTATGTCTCTTGTGGATGGCAATGAGCAAGAGTATGGACGGTAACATGGGCAATGAGGAATCAGTGCCAAATGTTGGTAATGGTTTAGAGAAATGATCCACCCGTACATTGCTGCTGTGATGTAAAATGGTACAGCAACTGCTTTTTTTATTTACACACAACACCTAGTGCTCATCCCAAGTCCCTCCTCAATGCCCATCACCCATTTCCCCTCTCCCCACACCCCCATCAACCCTCAGTTTGTTTTGTATTTAAAAGTCTCTTATGGTTTGCCTGCCTCCCTCTCTGTTTGTAACTATTTTTTCCCCTTCCCTTCCCCCATGGGCTTCTGTTAAGTTTCTCAAGATCCACATATGAGTGAAAACATAGGATATCTGTCTTTCTCTGACTGACTTATTTCACTCAGCATAATATCTTCCAGTTCCATCCACATTGCTGCAAATGGCATGTCCTTCTTTCTCATTGCCAAGTAGTATTCCATTGTATATATAAACCACATCTTCTTTATCCATCAGTTGATGGACATTTAGGCCCTTTCCATAATTTGGCTATTGTTGAAAGTGCTGCTATAAACATTGGGGCACATTTTCTGTACCCGTATTTTTAGATGTATGATCTGGAACATAAAGAAATTAGAAAATAGAAGCATGTCAAAACAGTGCTTTCTTATCACCTTCCTTCTTCCGGTATCACTAGAGAGATTTAAACCATGTTCTATTTGTATCTGTTAGCCTGTCAATGCTTTTTCTGAGGGATGAGGAGCAGTAATTCAAGGTCATCCATATGTTACCAACAAATATTCTGGAAGCGCTTAAATCCTGTGAGGAGAGAGGGCTGCATGGAATGCTATCTAATGGGGTCCAGAGAAATGGCTAAGAAAGAATTCTTAAAACATCTTTGGTCCAAAAAAAGATGACTTTATTAAAGCACTGGAACAGGACCTGTGTGCAGAAAGAGCTGCACTGGGGTTGTGAAGAGTGTCTGGTTATATACTGTGGAGGGAGATAAAGTCAAGTTTCTTAAAGGGATTTTCACATGCTAAAGAAGACTCACAAATGACCAGAGGTCTAGATATTGTCAAGCTAAGCTTTTCCATCTAGCAAAGCATTATCATTAAGACAGAAGGGAGTTCCTAGAGATTAGGCTACTGACGGGATACCTATAAACTGATGGAGACTATCAGTTTAACCATTTGTTTTCTGTCCTTTCCTTTGTTCTTGGGCAGCCAGGAGTACCTGAGGAATTTCACACATATCCCATTTGGGAGTGAGGGGTGGTTTGCTAGTTTGTGCTTTGCCCTCAGCTTGCCTTATGCTCCCTTATCTCTACCCACAACTATGTCAGGTCCTGTAGATCTTTGCAGAACTACAAACCCACGGAAAGCTGCTCTGCACGTATTCCTCTCAGCCCTATATCTGGGTATCTGGAAAAATGTGCAAGGGAGACAAACTCAAACCTCTAGTCACCAGCCCAGGGTTCTGCATCTGACCTTGGTACCAAGGAAACTGGTTCCTTCCTTAATTTGTCAAGTCTTTATTGCACAGCTAGCTTTAGCTGCAGGGCGTAAAAGGGCAAGTAAAACCAGATGCAGTCCCTACTCTCATGTAGCTTACAGTCTAGTAGAAAAGAACTGAAATCAAATAATTAGAAAAATAACTGTATACTTACCTGAGTGAGTATAGTGCTATAGGGTGAGGAGCTAAAGAGTTCATCCTGGTTGCTGGACAAGAAAGTTATTAACAAAAGAAAAGACAGGATTGTTTCAGATAAGGTCACCTTCCCTTAGGGGAAAGGGCAGGAGGTCTTATCAAGTAGATTATCTCCCAAGTGCTGATCAGGATATTCCACACTGCTTGGCTTCAAATTCCATTCCTGGGACAGGGTGAAACTGCAATTAGGTTAGGTATGAAGTTGGTGGGACTTACTTAGCAAGTGATTCCATTTTGGGGCTGTTGTTTCTGTTTAACAATAGTCAAATCTATTTTTATTTTCAAATTAATAATGATGACTCTTTGAGTATATAAAGATAAATCTCAAATGGAGACAAAAAGGTACTACTACTACTGAGAAAACATAAAAATTTATAGAATTATTTCTCTAATGAAAATTTCTACTATACTGTTTGCCTTGATCATGCTGAAATTTTGCCCCTTTTAAGATGATAAATTGTATTCTTTTAGTGCCTACTTTATAAAACACTAATTTGTTTTTATCATATTTAAATTACTTTTATACTCAAGGAGTGTCCCAATCTCTTTCATGTTTGGACAATCTAAACCTTTAGTAATTTTTTTTTTTTACCCTTCCTCTCAGCTTTTATATATCTAGATGAAAGAGGCCATTTTCTCTGAGGATATTAATCTACAAGTCCATTCATCCCTACTTAGTCAAGTCTTTAAAGAAATGGAATCCCATAGCCAAATACTTAGTTGCTCATATTTCTCTGTCTTAGGACTTTCTTTTTTTTAAATTTAAATCCAAGTTAGTTAACGTATAGTGTAATAATGATTTTAGGAATGGAATTTAGTGTTTCATCACTTCCATATAACACCGAGTGCCTAGTGCTCATCTCAGCAAGAGCCCTTCTTAATGTCCATCACCTATTTAGCCCATCCCCCCACCCAACACCCCTCCAGCAACTCTGTTTGTTTTGTGTATTTAGGAGTCTCTTAGGGTTTGTTTCCCTCTCCGTTTTTAATCTTAAATTTGCTTCCCTTCCCCTATATTCATCTGCTTTGTTTCTTAAATTCCACATATGAGTAAAATCATATAATATTTGTCTGTCTCTGACTTATTTTGCTTAGCATGATACACTCTAGTTCCATCCACATTGTTGCAAATGGCAAGATTTCATTCTTTTTGATGGACAAGTAATATTGCATTATATCTATCTATATCTATATCTATCTTCTTTATCCATTCATCAGTTGATGGACATGTGGGTTCTTTCCATATTTTGGCTACTGTTGACAGTGCTGCTACAAACATTGGGGTGCATGTGCCCCTTTGAATCAGAACACATATACCCTTTGGATAAATACCTAGTAGTGCTATTGCCAGGTCATAGGGTTGTTCTATTTTTAATTTTTTAAGGAACCTCTATACTGTTTTCCAGAGTGGCTGTACCAGTTTGTATTCCCACTGCTAGGGGTCCCTCATTCTTCTCATCCTCACCAATATCTGCTGTTGCTTGAATTGTTAATGTTAGCCATTCTGACAGGTGTGAGGTGGTATCTCATTGTGGTTTTGGTTTGTATTTCTCTAATGATGACTGATGTTGAGCATCTTTTCATGTGTTGGTTAGCCATCTGAATGTCTTCTTTGGGAAAGAGTCTATTCATGTCTTTTGCCCATTTCTTCACTAGATTATTTGTTTTTTTGGGTGTTGAGTGTGATAGGTTCTTTATAGATTTTGGATGCTAAACCCTTTATCGAATATGCCATTTGCAAATATCTTTTCCCATTCCATTGCTTGCCTTTTAGTTTTGTTGATTATCAAAGATTAGTTGGCCATATGTTTATGTGTCCATTTCTGGCTTCTGTTCCATTGATCTAAGTGTCTGTTTTTGTTCCAGTTCCATACTGTCTTGATTACAGTTTTGTAATACATCTTGAAGTCTGGAATTTGTGATGCCTCCAGCTTTGGTTTTCTTTTCCAGGATTCCTTTGGTTATTTTGGGTCTTTTCTGGTTCCGTACAGATTTTAGAATTGTTTGTTCTAGCTCTGTGAAGAATGCTAGTGTTATTTTGATAGGGATTGCACTGAATATGTAGATTTCTTTGTGTAATATCGACATTTTAACAATAGTTTTTCTTCCAATCCATGAGTATGGAATGTTTTCTCATTTTTTTGTGTCTTCTTCAATTTCTTTCATAAGCTTTCTATAGTTTTCAGTGTTAGATATTTCACCTCTTTGGTTAGGTTTATTCCTAGATATTTTATGGGTTTTGGTGCAATTGTAAATGGGATGAATTCCTTGATTTCTCTTTCATTTGCTTCATTATCGGTATATAGAAAGCCAACCAATTTCTGTACATTGATTTTATATCCTTGACTTTGCTGAATTCTTCTATCAGTCCTAGAAGGTTTTTTGGTGGAATCTTTTAGGCTATCCACATAGAGTATCATGTCATCCACGAAGAGTGAAAGTTTGACTTCTTCCGTATCAATTTGGATGCCTTTTATTTTTTTGTTTTATGATTGCTGAGGCCAAGACTTTTAACCCTACATTAAATAACAGTGGACAGTGGTAAGAGTGGACATCCCTGTCATGTTCCTGACCTTGGAGGAAAGCTCTCAGTTTTTCTCCATTGACAATGATATTAGCTATGGGTCTTTTGTATATGGCCTTTATGATCTTGAGGTTCCTTCTATCATTACTTTCTTGAGAGTTTTTATCAAGAAATGATGCTGTATTTTGTCAAATGTCTTTCCTACATCTATTGAGAGGATCATGTGGTTCTGATCCTTTCTTTTATTAATGTGATATATCATATTGATTGATTTGTGGATATCAAACAAGCCCTGCATCCCAGGAATAAATCCCAGTTGATTGTGGTGAATAATTCTGTTAATATATTGTTGGATCTGGTTTGCTAGTTTCTTAGTGAGAATTTTTGCATCCATGCTCATCAGGAAAATTGGTCTATAGTTCTTTTTAGTGGGGTCTTTGTCTGATTTTGGAATCAAGATAATGCTGACCTCATAGAATGAGTCTGGAAGTTTTCCTTTCACTTCTGTTTTTTGGAAAAGCTTCAAAAATAGTAGGAATTAACTCTTCTTTAAATGTTTGGCAAAATTACTCTGAAAGCCATCCAGCCCTGGACTCTTGTTTGCTGGGAGATTTTTGATAACTAATTCAATTTCTTTACTGGTAATGGGTATGTTCAAATTTCCTATTTCTTTGCTACTTCTGTTTCTTTCTGATTCATTTTTGGTATTTTATGTGTTTCTAGGAATTTGTCCATTCCTCCAGATTGCCCAATTTGTTGGCATATAATTGCTCATAATAGTCTCTTACTATTGTTTTTATTTCTGCAGTGTTGGTTGTGATCTTTTCTCTTTCATTCATAATTTTATTTGGGTCCTTTCCTTTTTGATCAGCATGGCTAGAGGTTTATCAATTTTGTTAATTCTTTCAAAGAATCAGCTCCTGGGTTTGTTGATCTGTTATACTGTTGTTGTTGTTTTTTCTGATATCATTGATTTCTGCTCTAATTTTTATTATTTCCCTTCTTCTGATGGTTTTGGGCTTTATCTACTGTTCTTTTTCCAGCTCTTTTAGGTGTAAGGTTAAGTTGTGTATTTGAGACTTTTCTTCCTTCTTTAGGAAGGCCTGGATTGCTATAATACTTCCCTCTTATGACCACCTTTGTGGCATTCCAGAGGTTTTAGGCTTTCATGTTTTCATTTTTATTGGCTTCCATGTACTTTTTAATTTCCTCTTTAATTTCTTGGTTAACCCATTCATTCTTTAGTAAGATACTCTTTAATCTCCAAGTATTCATGGTCTTTCCAAATTTTTTCTTGTGGTTGATTTTGAGTTTCACAGCATTGTAGTCTGAAAATATACAGGGTATGATCTTGACCGTTTTGTACTTGTTGGGGGCTGATTTGAGATCCATTCTGGAGAATGTTCCATATGCACTTGAGAAGAATGTGTATTCTTCTGCTTTAGGATGAAATGTTCTGAATATATCTGTTAAGTCCATCTGGTCCAATGTGTCATTCAAATTCATTGTTTCCTTGTTGATTTGCTGTTTAAATGATGTGCCCATTGCTGTAAGTGGGGTGTTGAAGTCTTCTACTATTATGGTATTATTATCAATGAGTTCTTTATGTTTGTGGTTAATTAATTTATATATTTGGGTTCCTCTTCACTGGGGGCATAAATACTTATATATTTAGATCTTCTTTGTGGATAGTCCCCTTAATTATCATATAATGACCTTCTTCATCTTTTGTTACAGTCTTTATTTTAAAATCTAGTTTGTCTGATATAAGTATGGTTACTCCAGATTTCTTTTGATGACCATTAGCATGATAAATGGTTCTCCATCCCCTAATTTTATTTTTATTTTTAAAAATTTTTTTAATGTTTTATTTATTTTTGAGATAGAGATAGAGATAGAGTGAGCAGGGGAGGGTCAGAGAGAGAGGGAGACACAGAATCCGAAGAAGGCTCCAGGCTCTGAGCTAGCTGTCAGCACAGAGCCCAACGCAGGGCTCGAACCCACAAACCGTGAGATCATGACCTGAGCCGAAGTCAGATGCTTAACCGACTGAGCCACCCAGGTTCCCCTCCATCCCCTAATTTTCAATCTTCAAGTGTTTTTAGGTCTAAAATGAGTCTCTTGGAGGCAGCATATAGATGGGTTTTGTTTTGTTATCCATTCTTATGCCCTATGTCTTTTGACTGAGCATTTAGTCCATTTACATTTAGAGTGATTACTGAAAGATACAAATTTAGTGCCATTATGTTACCTGTAGAGTTGGAGTTTCTGGTGCTGTTCTCTGGTCTTTTCTAGTCTTTGTTGCTTTTGTCCCTTTTGCTATGTTCATCGTTAGTCCACTCAAAGAGTCCCCCTTAAAAAACCTGCAGGGCTGGTTTAGTGGTTACAAACTCCTTCAGTTGTTATTGGGTTTTTGTTTTGTTTTGTTTTGTTCGTCTGGGAACCTCTGTCTCTCCTTCTATTTTGAATGACCTTTGCTGGATAAAGAATTATAAGCTGCATATTTTTCCAACTCAGCATGTTGAATATAACCTGCCACTCCTTTCTGGTCTGCCAAGTTTCTGTGGATAGATCTGTTGTGAACTTGATCTGTCTTCCTTTATAGGTTGATGACTTATTTTTCCCCTTGCTGCTTTCATAATTCTTTCCTTGTCTGTATTTTGTGAATTTGATTATGTTACCTTTGACTGTATTATGTAAATTTGTGTTGCTGGTGGTAGGTTTTTGTTGAATCTAATGGAAGTTCTCTGTGCTTCTTTGATTTTGATGTCTGTATTCTTCCCTAGATTAGGACATTTTTCCAGTATAATTTGCTCACATAAACGTTCTGCCACTTTTTCTCTCTCTTCATCTTCTGGGACGCCTATGACTTGGATATTCTTCCTTTTTAATGAATCACTGAGTTCTCTATGTCTTGTATCTTGATCTTTTGTCTTTGTTTCCCTCTTTTGTTCTGCTTCATTTTTATTTATAATTTTATCTTTTATAAATATCTTTAATCTTTTATCAATTTATAATTGTTGATTTACTGCTCCACTTTGTCCTTGCTGTTGTGGCATCCATTTGAGATTACATCTCAGTTATGGCATTTTAAATTTCAGCCTGACTAGATTTTGTTTCTTTGATCTCTGCAGAAAGGGATTTTCTGGTGTTTTCTATGCTTTCTTCAACCCGAACTAGAATGCTTATTATCATGGTTCTAGTTTCTAATTCAGACATATTACTATGTCAGTGTTGATTGAATCCCCAGCTGTCATATCTTCCTATTTTTTTCTTTTGGGGGTGAATTCCTTCATTTTGTCATTTTGATGGAAGAAAAAAATAACAAAATTAAAAATAAAGATTTTAAAATTTAAAACAAAACAAAAAATTAAATAAAAGAAGCTAGATCCTAGGTGTAGGTGTGTTTCAGTCTTCTCATTGAAAGAAGCTTGATAGAATAGAGAAAAAATGGAAAGGAAAGAAAAAATTGAAAAATTAAAAAAATATAATAAAATATAATAAAAGAAATGAAATGGAGTAAAAAAATAAATCAAGGAAAGTAAAAAATAAAGTTTTCTTTTTCTGTATCTAAGAAAAAGAGAGAAGAGAAAGAAAGAAAAAAGAAAACGATTTAAGCAAAAACAGAAACAAAGAAAACGAACAAGTGAACCTACAAACATAATAAAACACAAATGAAGTTACATTCAGTTTCCCCTAGAACTGAAACTATGAAACTATAGAGTATGAACTACTCTATAGTCTGTACACTAAGAGGTGGAGTGACTTGTGTTTGTTTTCTGGGGGATGTGCTTGGAGGGCTCAGTTGGGTGGGACTTAGTGTAACAGCTCCATTCTCCACTAAGTGGCACTGCTTAGTTTACTGGGGTGGATCCCTTTGTATGTGCAAGAAAGGTGGAAATGGCTTCTCCCAGCTCTCTGTCTCTGGCACAGGAAGTTTGCACTCATCAACCTGCTATCAAGCACCCTTCCTTTGTCTTAGGTTTCTGTCCACTCCCTGCCTCTACCCTGTCCGTGTCCAAGCTGTCTGCCTGCCAGACAGCACCTCCCTCCAGAGTTTTATCTCAGATGGCATTGTGTTACAAAACCCACACTTCAGAGACCCCCGCAGCTTGGACCTGTGCTGACTTTCTGGGGGACAGTCTCACTGAGCAATGGCCAAGTGCTGTCTTGCCCCAGAAAACATTCATGCAATAGTGCAGTGGCAGAGGTTCAGAGAATATGGCAAATCACAACACACAGCTGGTGCCAGGTTTTGCTGCACTCTGGCATCTTTGCTCAATACCAGCAAACATGGCTGCTCTCTGGGGTCACTGGGACCTTTGCCTGGGGAGGCCCAATGGTCTCTACCAAATGCACTATAAGCAGGGCAACCGTTTATCCCCATGTGGCACATGGACTCCTCATACCACACTACCTGTTCCTGGGGATTCTCCCTACTTCCTCACCAGAGCACCACCAGGCACCGAGCTCTGAAACTTCAAACCCTCTGCTCCACTGTTTATAGAATCCTGGTGGTATTGAAACCCTCTGCTTTCTCCCCATGAGTGGTCTTGGGGAACAGATTTCTTGTTCTTTCCCCTGTGAGTGCTTTTACTCTTTCTCTTTCTTTTTCTCCAGCTACATTCAGGGGGAGTGCTTTTCTTACATGAGCCCAATGTACCACACTCTCCTCCTTTCTCTTTCTTTCTCTGTTCACTGTCTGTGAATAAAGCTCCCTACCCTCCATGGCTTTTCTCTCCCCCAGTTCACCTCTCTATACTGTGTACTTGTTGTGTTTTGTGGCTCAACTTATGCAGATTGTTGCATTAGTCCTCAGATCAGTATCCAAGTGTTCAAAATGGTTTGGTGTTGATCCTGCTGCATCTCAGGGATGATACAAGCTCAGGGTCTCCATGCTGCTCCACCATCTTAACTCCTCCTTTGTCTTAGGTCTGTCTCAATTCAACTTTACTGCTTTGTGACTAAAGGTCCAAATAGAAATACAGGTGAATTATCTGCAAATGTTCTATATGTAAGGAGGTATATCAGTTGATTGCAAGCAACAGGCCAATAAAAGATGATTGTATTAGAAGAATTTGCTCACGAGATTTCACATGGAACAAGAATCAGGGCTGCTTCAGGATCTCTATAGCGGTCTCATCAGGGGGTTTTGGAGACACTTTGCTTCATGTGTTTGAGAGATGAATACATTAATATCTTGTGGCAATGGCTTCATCTTAACATTGCATGTATAATTTAAAAGACCAAAAAGAGGGGTGCCTAGGTGGGTCTGGCTTTTGATTTCATCTCAGGTCATGATCCCAGAGTTGTGGGATGGATCTTTTGTTGGGCTCTGTGCTGAGCGTGGAGCCTGCTTAAGATTCTCTCTCTCTCGGGGCGCCTGGGTGGCTTAGTCGGTTAAGTGTCCGACTTTCGCTTAGGTCATGATCTCGCGGTTCGTGGGTTCAGGCCCCGCGTCGGGCTCTGTGCTGACTGCCAGCTCAGAGCCTGGAGCCTGTTTCAGTCTGTGACTCCCTCTCTCTCTGACCCTCCCCTGCTCACGCTGTCTCTCTATCTCCTAGAAATAAAATAAAAAATATTAAAAAAAAAAAAGATTCTCTCTCTCTCTCTCTCTCTCCCCCTACCCCCTCTCTTGTTCTCTCTCTTTCTCCCTCTCCAACAACAACAAAATGCCAAGAAAAGTAAAAAACCCAAACAAAAAAGCATCTAACACACAGAAAAGTACCTACTATTCATATTTTTGGAAGGCAACCTGACCATATAAATATAATTTGGAGAATTATCATGTCCTTTGATCAAGTAATCTTAACCTCATAACATTTAAAACAAAAAAGGATTTGTGTTAATAAGTTTACACTTTTGACATATTTTCAAACTGCAGTTGACTTTCATTTGGAGAATACCTTCATAAATTATGATTCTATGGAATTGAAAATTTAATCAACATTTCAAAATATTTTGGATAGCGTTGTGACCATGGGATTTAACACTTTCAGTCAAATTTGTGACTTAGGGTTGCAGCATCCGTCCCAAGGGGCACCATTCCTGAAGATGGGCAGTCTCAGTTTGTGACTTAGGCAGAAAACCTTAATTCACAAAGAGCTGCATTAAAGCCAGGTCTCTGAATCTGAGACTCACAAATACGCCTCTGCCTCCAGCTAAGAGTGCTTTCAACTTGGAATTGGAATCAAACTTAGCACCAAGTCTTATGAAATGAAAGGTCAGCTATTTAATGGCATAGTTTTAATTAAATAATAATGGTTCTTTGTGTTATATAAAAAGAAAGTAAGCAAGTTCCAAAATGGAAGACTGAAAAACTAATTCTAATGAGGAAATCAGACTTAGGAACAGACAGCAAAGTTCTTATTAATTACTTTTGTTAATGAAAATTTATTTTGTTCCATTTCCCTCTGCATTAACTTTTATAATAGAATGTATTTCCTATATTTATATTAAGTTTTTAATTACAGTAAGTGTTGCTGAGTCATCTTACACAGAATGTGAAAAATAGAACAGAAATACTGAAGATGTATTGCTATTGGAATTTAAAATAAACTGTATTGAGCATTAAAACCCACTTTTCAATACTCGCTATTTTAAAAACAAATTTTTAAGTTAGATGTAATATTAATTTAAAGTCAAAACTATTTTTGCTTCAGTATTGGCCATTTCTCTCTCAAACTGGAAATGTTTCTTGTGTCTGTAGATAGGGTTATAAATGTTCATTATCAGTTTATGGTTAACTATGGTTGGTTAATTTAGATAATAGGAACTAGAGCAGACTTGTGAAAGTAATCACTAAAGTGAAAATAAAGACTGAGTGATCCCCAAATTTAATATTCACATAAACAGATAGGCTGGTCCATTGTTTATGTTTGGGTGAGCTGTTACTGTTTGCTCCACTCTTTTCAACATTTATCTACCCACTGCCTCTATTTCTTCCTCACTCTTACCTGGTTTTAGCCAAATTACTCTATTGAAAATTTTCTGAGAAATCCAGTGATTTTCTAATTGCTAGTATCAGTAATTTTTAATATATTATTAACTGAAGTTTAACATAACATGTTGAAAATTACATAGATCATAACCATATATCTCAATGAATCCTCTTATCTAAAAGTAACCACTATCCTTACCTTTATGGTTTAATTTTGCCTGAGTTTTAAACTTCATGTAAATCCAACCACAGAATTCTGTCTTTCTGACTTCTTTGCTCCACAGTGTATTAAAATTTTTTTAAATATTTATTTATTTATGGAGAGACAGAGCACTAGCAGGGGAGGTGCAGAGAGAACAGGAGACACATGCTATCAAGCAGGCTCTAGGCTCTGAGCTTTCAGCACAGAGCCTGATGCGGGGCTCAAACTATTAACTGCGAGATCATGACCTGAGCCATAGTCAGTCATTCAACCAATTGAGCCACCAAGGAGCCTCTCTCCACAGTGTATTTTTAAAGTTCTATATTGTTAGATGTAGGTGTGTGTGTGTGTGTGTGTGTGTGTGTGTGTGTGTGTGTGTGTGTAGAGAGAGAGAGAGAGTGTAGGCAGAGGAGAGGGGCAGAGAAAGAGAGTCATAAGCAGGCTCCATGTTCAACATGGAGCCCCTTCTGGAGCTCAGTCCCATGACTCTGGGATTGTGACCTGACACTCAACTGACTGAGCCACCTTGGTGCTCTGTTAGATGTAGATATTTATTTTCATTTCCCTAGAGTGTTCTATTATAGACTATATTTTAATTTATCCATTTTACTGGTGATGGACGTTTGAGTTATAGCCAGGTTTTGATCACTGTGAACGTTTCTGTGAACACTTCTGTACATATATTTCTTTTGAGTTATATATATATAGGAGTAGATTGATACATCATAGAATAAATATTCCAACTTCTGTAGACAATGCCAAAGTTTTCTCAAAGTGGTAACAATCCATGCCTCCACCAGTGGTATATGAGACTTCATTGTACAAACATGTTAGTTTGAGTCTTGACTTTTAACTATTTCAGTAGGTGATTAGTGATATCTCATTCAGTTTTTATTTGCATTTCCTTGATTACTAATGAAGTTTGTCACATTTCACAATCTGCTTGGATTTCTTTTGTGTGCGTGTATGTGCGCGCAGTACTCTTTCAAGGCTCCTGCTTTTTTTTTTTTAATGTTTTTTTTTTTTTATTAATTTGTAGTTACATGTATTCACATATCCCCTCCCAGTCTTTGGCTTGACATTTTAAAAAACTGTCTTAAATATGTCTTTTGATCAACATACATTTTTAATTTCAATAAAATCAAATTTGTCAGTTTTTCCCTTTGCTATAAGTGTTGCCAGTAGGAGTGTCTGCATTGTGTGAATGGAAGTCTCAGTTCTTGGATTCCCCAGGAAAAGATTTATGCGAGGATTCTGCAATGAAAAAAGGCGGTCAGAAGGAAAGTGGCAAGCACAAAACAGTTTTTTTTAAAGAAAAACTACACTCTCAAGTTGGGAGAATGGACAGGTTTCCAACATAGTACCAGCCCAGAGGTTGTTTGGGAATCGGATACTATTGGGAATTTCTGGGATGGGAGGAGCTGTGACATATAGCGGAGTGGTTTCTAACGGAGGCTGTTTCCAATCATTTTCAACCATTTGACAAGGTGTGTATTGGAACTGTCATGGCAGTCTTTCTCCAATGGAGGGTGGAGGGCCATGCTCTGCACCTGTGGCTCTTGGTCTGTCAGCCCCAACGTCTTGGAAGCAGCAGGATCTGGATGTTGTGCCCCAGGCTTTAAATTTGTAACCTATTTATCGCTCTCTTTGCCTCCCTTCCCACTCCTGTCTCTACAATCCTCCCCCACCCTCATAAAGGAATTGGGGCTCTGCCTGGGAGAGCTCCCTCCACTGCTCACATCCAGCTTCTACCTAATATTAGTACTTTTTACATTCTGTTGAAGAAGTCGTTTTCTTATCCTGAAGGCATGAGAGTGTTTCCTATATCATCTTCTAAATGTTTTATTGATTTACCTTTTAAAGATCACTTTTGGATGTTGTGGGAATTAGAGAACAAGTCAAACAAGACTTGTACTGAGTGTTATCTAGGAAAAGTGGAGATCTTAAGTTCGATATAAATGGTTCCAAGTCAAGGACTCAAGCTGCCTTTACCGAAAAAAAAAATTACATAGACTGAAGTTCAGAAGAAGGGAGATAAAAATAGCCCTTTGAGGGACAGTGATGGTTGTGGATCCTGGCATCAGTGGCTTTGTGATTTGCTGCTAACTGCATTGCAGTATTACTGAGTGTGTTAAGGAATGAATTACTTTGGGATGTGAGGGATGCAAACCCAGCTTCCCTGAAGACCATCAGGGGGAGCAGCTCACTTCAATCAGAGAAAGGGCTTTGAACTCCTTCCTTGTAGGAAAGGCAATACATTTCAGGTAAGAAATAGATGTTTGGAGAAAAGCATAGTACTGATTTTTCATAGTTGAATTTTTATCTGAATTCTAGTGTGTTTTTCACTGAACAGAAACTAAAACATGAGCCATTTCACTGAAAGAAAAAAGTATCGAGGAAATCAGCTTCACAGTTTCTTAAAATGGAATCTATTCTACAGTTTTTCTTTTTTAAAATAACTCCTATTTTATACTTCCCAATCAGCAGTATTTTCATGAAATAGCTAACAAATGAAATAAAACTATTTATAAATATGAAGACAAATATACTGGTTCCACTTGCCTTGTTAAATTAGCTTCGAAACAAAGTGGTTTCAATACTCTTGGTTGAGGAAATTATTAATGATTAAAGTAGTCAGGATTTCTGGAAAGGAGCAAGACATGAACTGCGTCATGAAGGAGTTTGATATTGTCATTTGAAAAGACTTCAGTGAAGGAATCACAGAAATGTCAATGACATGGATGAGCTAGGTTCTTGATGGCTGGGAGATGGCAATAAGGTTTGCTTATTTAACTAAGGCCTGATTTGGAGGCCATTGAAAACTAGGCAGAGACGAGTGCATTGATACATCAGGAAATGTGGGAAACTATTGGAGAAATTGAAGAGTGATGAAAACAATGTTTAAGAAAGGCTACCTGTGCCGTGCTGAGCAGAAGGAGCTGCTGTGGTGATTCTTTGGACAGCAGGCCAGCTGAGGAGTATATGTGGTCAGGTCAGATGGACAGGTGCTTTCAAATCAGAAAAGCCTAGACTCTCAGAACCTCCTTTTTCTCATGTTGGTCAGTAATCATTTGCTGGCAAGTGATTGAAAATTCAATCTAGGTTTAAAAACAAAATTTACTGGACAATTACTGAATTGACCCCCAAAGCTAAGGGAGAGCTGAGTAGCCAGCTGTTGGGAAAACAAGAACTAAGGCAGCTGTCGGGGGGAGGGGTTCTCAAGAAATGGAACTAGAGATTTGAAACCTCTGGGAACTCTCTTCTCCTCTCTGAGGAAGAGCAGGATGTAGGTAGTTTTCACTATGGAGTACTGGAGGTGGCTACAATCACTCACTTCTTCCTAGTTCCTTCACCAGCAAGAACAGACTCTTTCCTTAGCTACAGTTATTAAATTCTGAGAAAAGAATTTATGACTTAGCTTATATCCTTGGGCAGGTTCCTTAACTTCTTTGTGCCTCCATCTTCTCATCTGATAAATGAGCAAAATATTGGGACCTATGTCATAGGGCTGTTGTAAGGATTGAATGCCTTATAATAGTTACAACGTTTGAAATAGTTGTTAGCACAAAACTACTATTGTTGTTGTTGTTGTGTCATTGTTTTTAGGGCAGTCCTGGACCATCCATTTGGCCAGGAGTGTGTGGTTTAGTGGTGGACCTAAACATGCCTGGGAAGAGGGGTAAGGGCACTATCATTAGTACTGTGAAAACATGTGGGGAAGGAGCAATGCCCCAAAAGATGTTGAGAAGAAGACAAGTGGTGCTGGAAGACAAAAATAATAGCTTTCCTCCATTTCTCACTTGTAAAAGCTTTACTGTTGGGTTGCGGTGCTACTGTGAGAATTAATAAAAATGTATGTAAAGTGTCTGTCATGCAGCAGGCCTTTCTTATGATAGCTCTACAGTCTGCACATAAGTAAAACTAAGGCATGGATGGGAATTAATGAAATAAATATTTGGAAGGAAAATCACATGGACTTGGATCGGTTTGTGGATTGTGTTGATGGTAGACAGGCACTACCACTTCAGATGTTTTACCTTTTGACAGTCATATACGTAGACCTTCATGTTAAAAACATAAGTTTTGTTAGTCCCTCCCATGGGTGGGAGGCTTCACCTGTGTGTGGGAGGTGTATCCTGCAGTCTCTCCAGCCGGGTGCTATTCAGTCCATACTACTAGAAACCAAGGTCTCAGTGTTCTGTGGGTCCTCTAGGACCCTGGGTTATGCTTCCTTCAGTCACAAGCAGTGACCTCTTCAGTCATCAGCTCCCAGCAGAACAAGCATTGTGCATGGAGGGCCAAAGAGATGCTGCTAAGCCAACAGGTTTGTGGAGGAGGAGTCTCCCTCTTTATGAGGCTAAGAGGGTATTGTGGTTTTTACCAGTGCTACAGATAATCTGGTCATTTACTCTTTTCCCCATTCAAACATTCACACTGTTTAAAACCCAAACCCAACATTTATATCATCGTGTTACATTGTTCATAATTTGGGGGCTAAAGGCTTTCACTAATTAAATTGTTACTGTAGTGGTTATTTTTTTTTTTTTTTAACAAATCCATTATATGGCGAATTGAGGAGGTGAATCAGGTGTAAGAGAGAGAATCCCAGACCTTCTCCAGGCTCAGATATGCAAGAGAGCCATGAGTCAGGATAATTCCAGGTCTTTACAGCTTCAACTAAGAAGGGGGAAAATACATTTTCATTTCAAATTCTTTGGAATATGCAAATATGCAAGCACTTGAAGATCTTTTTGTGTATGCTGTCCTCAAAATGAGCAACAAAAACAACAAATTCCAGAAAAACTTAGCATTGCGACATTGCTCTGAGAAAATTTTGTGAAAGAAGGAGATGTGTAGAGATTTAGATTTAGACATAGATTATCCCTGCAGGAAAGAAAAAGCCTAGGAAGACAAAGAGGCAGAGAAAATTGGACTTTTGATTTATCCTACAAGAGCACAGCAGACCAGAGGGAATTAAAGGGGGAAGTCAGAAGCAAAACAGAAAAGGTAAAATGTAAGGGGTAGAAAGAGAAGCTGCAGAGGATTCTATAACATAGGAGATTATGAGATATTTTTGTCTCAAGATGATACTCTCCAACATGTGGAGAAGTGTGAGAGGGACTCTTTTTTTTTTTTTTTTAAAGTTTATTTATTTTCGACAGAGCAAGAGAGAGAGCAGGGGAGGGGCAGAGAAAGAGAAAGAGAGAGAATCCTGAGCAGGGTCTGCACTGTGAGCTTGGAGTCCAACTTGGGGCTTGATTCACTAACCATAAGATCATGACTTGAACTGAAATCAATAGTCTGACACTTTACCAACTGAGCCACCCAGGCCCTCCAATGAGAAGGGTTCTTATTTCAGAGGTTTATTTGACTTCATGTTAGGTGTTTATGGCATTCATTGACCAGAGCTTATATCTAACTTTATTATTTCTTTATAGTCTTAATAATCCCTGGGGCTGCCATATGTACACACACCTGTGTATATATGTATAAATATTATAATTATTTTAGGAAACAAAGAAGCAATGCTGCTCACATACATTTGTGGTGTGTGCCTATGGACCTATACCTCATTTACTTCTATATCAGTTTTGTGTTAACTTTGTTATTAATGCACCAGTTCACTGTGCACTTCAGTCGGCTAAATTAGTTAATTGTATTGATCAAATGAATCCATAATCACCAGTCACCATCCTAATTAATTAATAGCAGCAGAAGCAGTAGCAGTAACAACTTCTGCCTCTCAAGTGTTTTATAATTTATAAAGTTCTCTCACAGATTTACCTTATTTGATAAATGAGCTTGCAATGCATGTACATATACTCAACCAGGCTTTTGGCAAACAAAATGCCATATTTAAGTGGGGGTATCTCTTTTCTCATAACCACAGAGAAAGACCTCTGTTCTCAGGCCCATTTCAATAAAAAATTTATGTAGACACAAAGAGAGCACTCTAACATCCAAAACGACAGTGCTACCCCTGGAATGTGCTGAAAAAAAGCAGGCTCCATTGTTACGTAAGATTGATTGGAAGGATTTCTATGAAATAGGAGGGTGCGGTTCATTTTTGCTTTAAAAATGTTGAACATATTTAGAACTTAGTCCTGGTTTTGTGATTAACTTATGGATTATAATTATTTTTAAAACAGTTTTTGGTCTTATGTTTTTATTACAGTTTTGCTGAGGATTCATTGACATAAATGGCATATATTCATGGTACACAATTTGATGGGCTTTGAGTTTACATATACACTGTGAAACCATCACCACAATAGAGATAATAAATATACCCATTACCCCAAAAGTTTTCACAATGCCCCTTTGTAGTTCACTTTCCAAACCCCTGCTCCCCAGGCGACCACTAATGTGCTTTCTGTCACTCCAGATTAGTTTGCATTTTCTAGAATTTTATAAAATAGAATGATACAGTAGGTACTCTTTGTGACTTGAGATTCATTCATATTGTTAATTGTATATAAATAGTTCTTTGCTTTTTATCGCTGAGTTGTATTCCATTGTATAGGTATTCTATGATTTGTTTGTTCACTCACCTGTTAATGGACATTTGTGGGGCTTTTTGTTTTGTTTTCTTTTTTGCTGTTGTTGTTGTTGTTCTTTCCTAACTTCTGACTCTTGCAAATCTGTTCCGAACATTTACGCACTGTCCTCCTGCAGTTATCTTGGGTAAACACTTAAGAGTGGGGTGGCCAGGTCATATAGTAAGTGTATGTTTAACTATTTAAAAAAGTGCCATACTGTTTTCCTAAATGGAAATCAAGCAGACTGTTTACAAAACAAATATTTCCTCAACATAAACTTAAACTTGCACTGTTTAGGACATTTGATTCCCTAAGGGGGTGGGAGGAAGGGTACTGTTAAAACTGGTTAATGAAAATGAGTCTTGATAGAGTTCATAATGTTTTAGAATTTCTGATTGACAAGCTCAAGTTTGTTCAAATGGTTTCTTTCAGGCTATTTAGAACTGATATGCCAAATATAATCTCATTATCCATTTGAGGCCTCCATTCATTGCCTGGGCTGTAGCACAAATATGTCAGTCACTTGCCCTGCTTCTGGCCTTGTTTATAGTGAAGTTAATGGAAAGATCTTTACTAAAATTATCCAAGTTAGGATTTTCATTATATGAAGATTTTAGTTATAAATACAGATTACTGAAACCAGGAATCTCAGGAAAAAGATTTATTTCTAGAAATATATATGCATTTCCTTAGAATGAAGAAGTAACCAAGTTTGACATAGAGAACATACAGAGAGTTAAATACAAAGTTATAGATATCTCTTCCCAGCCCTCCTCTCCTATTTTTTAGGGCTTTCTTTAACATGAATGGCATGGAACAGTTAGTTTTCCTTTAGCGTGATAATAGCTCTCATCCCTGTGCCATACATGGAAGCAGCAACCCTGCCCCTTCCCACATTACTGGAGATCTGGGGGCCTGTGTTTCTCCTCCTTATCTCTTGCTTTGAGTTCCTGCTTTTACCAAGCTCTTGATCTCCCCTGTGCCTTGCTTCCTGCAGCTAGTCTCCTCCGTCTGCCCCACACCAACACAAATATGGGACGGCCTGCTCTCCTGCAGTCCACAAAGTAATGGGAATACAAGACTCTTGCAGTTAACAGAGTAGTATTGCAGTTTTGGGGACATGGAGGATCTAACAGGTGAAGGACAAGGAATTATATCACTGCACGGCAAATAAGAAACAAGAGCAGTCCTTCTCAAACCTGATGTATACATAGACCACGTGGAGATCATGTTAAACTACAGATTCTGATCCAGTATGTCTGGCGTGGGCCCTGAGATTCTGCATTTCTACTAAGCTCCCAGGTGATGCTCCTGCTGCTAGTGTAACTACACATTTAGAACCACTGGTCTGGAACAGTCTAACTGCTTATCTTATTTTTATTCTCTGCTATGTTGGCATGAAGAACATACAGGAGACCTCAGCCATCCTCCTAGCATTAAGAAAAAGAAATTGTTTTATAATGTATAAGGAAAGGTAAAAAAAAAAAAAAAACAAACAAACACAACAATCTCATATTTCCTCAGCTTCTACCCATGAGCTACCCATCATACTTGAAGCTACTTGAAGGTTGTGTTTAACTAGAGTATAAAACCAATATGCATGATAGCAAGTAATCCTCAAATAATATAAAAGAAGTGATCTTGACAGAATCAAGAACTCACCAACAGTGAGCTTCGAGGGGCTGGTATTGTCAACTCTAAGCATAACCCCACAGGGGCTCAAATTACATGAAAGGAAAAAGTCCTAGATTAGTGTAATGGTTAAAGGTAGGAGCTGGAGCCATAGTGCCTGGGTTTGAATCTTAGCTGCACTGATGACTAGTTCTGTGGCCTCGGCACAGCAACTGCATACAGCAGTATAGGGTATATAATGGCACCCGCTGGAGTTGTGTGGTGTACAGTCTGTACAGCTGTATGTATAGCCCTGGACCTTGGGCACCTCTTAAAATCATACTCTGTCTCTTTTTCCTTATTTGCAAATGGAGACAATAACTACCTACCTCATAGAATTGGGGACAGTTTTAAATGATTTCCTACTTATGAAGTGTTTAGAATGGAAGCTGGCATATGGTAAACATTCAATAAGTGCCATGTTGTCATTAGTTTTCTTTAAAATGTAGGCAAAAGGGTAGTAGAGATTTCCACAAAGCACAGGATTTCTTTGTGGCTTTTGAAAGAACTAAGAAGTAGGAAATAGAGAAAAGAGTATTTGATATATACCCTTATTATGAATACAACTCTACTAAAAATTAGTACAGCAAAATACTAGGCAATAACTTTGACTCCAAACATCCAGCTTCAAGCCTCTGAATTCAGAATGAGAGACAATTCTCTTTGACTAGGAAGAAATTGGTCAGGATTAAGAACGGTAGAAATAGCTAAAGGAGGAGGATGTGGGAAGGCTTTCGTTCAACATTATTCAACAAGTATTTATGGAACACAAACGATAGGTGCCAGAGATACAGTGAGGAATGAGATTACAAGGCCTTGCCCTCTGAAACTTATTTATCATTCAGCCAGAAAGACAGACAAGAAAACAAGCAATTACAGTGTGATCAGTGCTGCTACAGGAAAGACAGGGTGATTTGAGGGCAAGCATTTTCTGTTTCAGCCTAGGATTTGCTGTATTTTTTCTGAAAAATTTGAAGGGATGTGTTTAAAAACATTTTAATGGCAACAATTGAAATAGAGGTAAATTGTGACTGTAGAACACCCTCATCCTAAGATTTCCCACAGGGTTATGATTCTCTCTGGCCATCTCTGGGTGGAGCATGTGACTGCCTGGGTCTACCCTCTCTCCACATTTACACCTTTGGCATTCCTTCACCTCCCACATGCCAGGGAACAGGTTGAGAAGAGGGCATATGTGATAATATCCTGTTGCAATGAAAGGTGTTTTGGGTTAACCTGGTGAGGATCCTGTCAAGGTAATAGACTATTTGTTCTCTGTCAGTGAGACCCCAGAGAAGACAGGGAGATCAGAGGTTCCTGAAGAAACATGGCCAACTAGCTTCACTATTAGACTTTGTCCATTTATTCCTTCACTCTTGGACCAGGTCTTTGTATATCCCTTTTTGCTCCAGAATTCAGTTTGAGTATCTCTAGTGCAAGAGGGGATATGTTATAACTTGCCTCTCCACCTCAGCCCAGCTCCAGGTCCTAGTCATGAGCAGACTGTTACCGCCCCCTACTTGGTCCATATCAGCCTCATTTCATTTAGAAAACTTTTCATGCACTATGACTTAAGCATGCCCACCGATTCTCTCAAGTATTGATCAATAGATCAGTCATCCAAAGATCCTTTTCTATAGCTTTTAAGGAACCACTACTGAGACTATATCTATTACAAGCATATCCCAGACATGCTGCAGGTTGGGTTCCAGACTACTGCAATTAAGTGCATATCACAGTGAAGTGGGTCAAATGAAATTTTTGGTCTCCTAGTGCATATAAAACTTACGTTGAGGGGCACTTAAGTGGCTCAGTCAGTTAAGCATCCTACTTTAGCTCAAGTCATGATCTCACAAGTCCATGAACTTGAGTCCCACATCAGGCTCTCTGCTGTCAGTGCAAAGCCTGCTTTGGATCCTCTGTCCCCTCTGTCTTCCCCTCCCTTGCTCATGCTCTCTCTCTCGCTCTCAAAAATAAATTAAAAAAAAATTAAAAAGTTAGGTTTACACTATACTGTAAACTATTAAATGTGCAGTAACATTATGTTTAAAAATTGTGCAAACCTTAATTTAAAAATACTTTATTGCTAAAAACTAACCACTGGAGCTTTTAGTAGGTCATAATCTTTTTACTGGTGGAAGGTGTTGTCTCAGTGTTGATGGCTGCTGACGGATCAGGGTGGTGGGTGCTGAAGGTTGGGGTGGCTCTTGCAATTTCTTAAAAATAAGACAATAATGAAATCTCCCTCATTGATTGATGCTCTCACGAGTAATTTCTCTATAGTCTGTGATGCTCTTTGATAGCGTTTTACCCACAGTAGAACTTTCAAAATGGGAATCTCCTCCAATCCTGCTGCTGGTTCATCAACTAAGTTCATGTCATATTCTATATCCTGTTATGTCATTTCAATAGCCTTCACAGCATCTACATCAGGAGGAGAATCTATCTCAAGAAACCACTTGCTTTGCTTATCCATAAGAAGCACCTCCTCATCTCTTAAAATGTTATCATGACATTGCAGCAAATTAGTCACATCTTCAGGCTCCAGTTCTCATTCTGGTTCTCTTAGTATTTCAACCGCATCTGTAGTCAGAACACATGCAACCTTTATCGATTAAGTTTGCCATCTTATATGGGCATGTTTCATGCCATGTTTCATGGCAACCCAAAACAATTACAATAGTACCCTCACTGCTTACAGATCACCTTAATAATACGTTAATAATGAAAAAGCTTTCAAATATTGAGGGAGAATTACCAAAGTGTGACACAGAGATGTGAAGTAAGCAAATGCTGTTGGAAAAATGGTTCTGATAGACTTGCTTTGATGGAGAGTTGCTACAAATCTTCAAATGCAATATCTGTAACACACACACACACACACACACACACACACACACACACAGTATCTGAGAAGTGCAATACAGTGGAATGTAATAGAATGGGGTAGGCCTGTATAATATTCACTAAAGATCATTGTGATTTCTTCCAGAATTTATTACCAGGCTGGTGATGGACTCTGGAAAGAATGATATAGATAGTCACAGCTGTGAAGCCACCTGCCTCAGCTGTAAGGGAATTCAGAGCTAAATTTAGTACTTAGAGGATTCTATCACCTTCAGTTTCCTTTTTTCCTATTAACTTAGATCTCTGTTTTAATTTAACTTCCCTGTGTATATATATATGTGCCTTTTCTATAAGAAGACTGGATTCCATTATGAAATTAGGAAAGTTGTAAATTATACATTTATTTTTAAAATAGTAATAAATTTGATAATGTCTCTTCCATTTTTCAAGTCATCTAGGCCCATATCTTATAATCTTCTCTTTTCCTCTCCATTCCCAAAGCTATGTCACATCAATTTTTTTTTCACTAGAATATCCTTATAGCCATTTTTTTCCTCTTCATTACCATTGCCTTCACTGAAGTTCAGGCTCTTATTATATTATGCTTAGACTATTACCTCATCCACTTGTCACACTCTTAAGTGTGTCCCCTTAAATCTAGCCTCAGTATCGACATTCAGTGAGTGCTAATTTCATCATGCCACTCCTATGCTCAAAAACTTACAATGATTCTCTATTTCTTTGCTAAATTTTATCTTCATTGCCAGGTCCTTGGGCAATAATTGCTACTTGTCTGAATTTTCTTCCTTTAACCTCTATTATCCAAACTCTATTCTTGTTTCACTCGTTTCTTCACTGCCCAATGCCTGTCTCCAAAACTTTGCTCATGCTTCTCTCACAAAGGATGCTTGCCTTCTCCCTTCCCTTTCTCAGTTGAGATGCTGTTTTCCTTTTCTTCCTTTCTTCCTTTATCTCTTTGTTTCTTTCTCTCTCTCTTTCTTTCCCCTTCCTTCCTTCCTTCCTTCCTTCCTTCCTTCCTTCCTTCCTTCCTTCCTTCCTTCGAAGTATTATCTTAAGTGACATCAAAGCTTTTCTTAGGGAAAGAACAAAGGTTTGTTAAGATGGTTGAAGTGAAAACTGGGACCTTAGGGCATGGGTCAGCAGCAGCTAAAGCAGGAGAAAAATTCCTGATGCCTTTGCATTAGAGACAGAAGAGAGTAAAGGGATGGGCCAAGCAAGGGGTAGAATGCTTTAAGAACAGGGAAGTTTGATATTCATTTTGAAATTATTTTCTTTGCTGTAATGGAAGCTCCCTCTTCCATTTTCCCCAAACTTCCTTCACTTTGTTCTCTACACGGAAGCCTAGTATGAGGGTTTCCTGATAGAAACCACAGAAATGAATTGTTTCACATTTGATCCAATGTAGAATAGAATATGTTTTTTTTTCCTCTCTCTCTCTTTTTAATGTTTGTTTATTTTTGAGAGAGACAGTAAGGAAGGGGCAGAGAGAGGCGGAGACACAGAATCTGAAGCAGGCTCCAGGCTCTGAGCTGTCAACACAGAGCCCAACACGGGGCTCAAACTCAAGAACTGTGAGATCATGACCTGAGGCAAAGTCAGAAGCCCAATCAACTGAGCCACCCAGGTACCCCAGGAGCATCTGTTTTCTCTCCAGTTAGATTTTAAGCTCTTTAGTCAGAAGTTACAATGTATTTTCATTCAGGATTCTCTATAGGGCCAAGCACAAAGTGGGCAGTCACATACCCAACTTGGCCAATGATGAAACTTGCCCTCATAGATAGGATGAGTAATTCTCAGGAACATTTACAACCGGCACAGTAGATAACTTACCCACGTGTAATAGGAAAGCAAATTGTTGTAAAATCTTTTTAGGGGATGAGTTAAAAGATTCTCATTTACAGAAGAAGTTGGCAAACTTTTTTTGTAAAGGGCCAGATAAAAATATTCTGACTTTGTTGGCAATAACATGCTTGCCATAACTACTCAAGTTTGCCTTTCTAATGTGAAAGCAGCCATACACAACAGATAAACAAAGGACCATGAATGTGTTTCAGTAAAATTGTATGGACACTCAAATCTGAGTTTCATATATTTTTCATGTCTCATGAAATATGATCCTTCATTTGGTAATGTACAGGCACTTAAAAAAGGTAAAAACCACTCTTTTTGGTATGCTATATAAAACAGCTAGTGGGCTGGGTAAATCCTAATTTAGAAACTCTATCTTACCTGCTTATGTACTTTGCAAAATAAACTCTTATTTCTTAATTTTTTAAAAGTTTATTTATTTTGATAGAGCAGGGGAGGGTTAGAGAGAGAGGAAGAGAGATAATCCCAAGAATCCCCCCAGTAAGCTCTTACTTTTAAAAATCTACATTCTGTTCTGGGAATTCCATGCATAATTTTGTTTGAAAATAAATTTACCCTACTTTATAAAAAGTTTGAGGGCTCTTGGTAATAATTTTAGACCATCATCAAATGGTTTTATTTCCCTTGATTTATTATCGGAACCGTGATGTGTGCATCAGTGCTAATAACTATTAATGACTCTGACACATGGGTCGAGAGAACACATGTAGGGTGTGAATACCCAGGCATTTGTATATTAAATGGCTAAATCACAGAGACTGGGTCTTTTTCCAAATGTCTAGAACAGTTGGAGACAGTTTCAATTAAGTACTTAAATGTATGCCCATTTGTATCTTTGCCAGTGTTGGAGTACTTAAAATGTATCTACAGTAAATTTGTGCAACATCCCCATCCCTGAGCTTGGTATCTGGTGGCTGTAGGGATGTTATGTAAGTTTTTAAACCAAAATTCAAAAGAATATTTTGGCTTCAGACTGAAAATAATGCAAGATTGTTGTTTTCTTACAGAAATCCCTAAAGTTAGAGCCTGACTTGCCTAGGGAAGAAATTCATAATTCAATAGACCCTGTTAGTTTTTCTGAAGCCCAGAAAAGCTTGAATTTAACTCATACACTTATACCCATCAAATTTTTATTTTGCATTTTTCCCACTGGGGGTCATTTAGCTCTAAAATCTCATTAACCATTTTCATAAAGATATCACAATATACTGAAGGGATTATTGTAAGCATTAAAAAAACTCATTCTGATCACTCATTTTACATTGATTATACCCCTGACTCACCATGGTTACAACACATTCTGTTCTAAATTTGTCCAAAAGGCCTAGAGAAAAGCTAAAGATAGAGAAAGATAACGATACCAGGAAAGTGAAATACACTTTAGTAAACTCATGGAAAAGAGGCATAGGTATTATCATACCAAAGGAATGCAAATGTACTGGGTCCCTCGGTAGAACTAAATATGACATGATTCATAATCTGATTGCCTCACAGTATATATCAATATGATTTCCCTTCTTTTTTCAAAAAAAATCATTTATTATTGAGAGAGTGCAAGCAGAGGAAGGGCACAGAGAGAAGGGGAACAGAGGATCCAAAGCAGGCTTTGTGCTGATACCTGCGAACTGATGTGGGGCTTGAACTCATGAACCTCAAGATCATGACCTGAGCCAAAGTCGAATGCTCAACCGAGCCACACATGTGTCCCTGATTTCCCTTCTTATGGCTGTATTGGATTGTTTATGGAGTAGGTATCAATTTAATCTAGTTTTAATTTTTTTCTATCGTAACACTGCATCATTTTGTGTTAAATAAAAATGTGTGCAGTTCATATTGCATTTAAGTTAACCAAAAGAGTAAAGAAAATTTGTCTTAAAATTGTCTTTCTTCTAGATTCTTATGGTCCTTGGACTTCCCTCACACTATTACAGTGATAAAGCTATCAGAAAGCCACACTTTATCTTCTAGCAATATACATTCGGATCTAGGTATGTATGTGTAAGTTGAGAGTTAAGTGTTAATTAGAAAATCTGTGTTGATTTTCAAGCCATTAGAAGGAAATGAAGTTTTTCAACTAGAAACAAAGCTACCAGAAGGATAGGCAGAAGCAAAAGACATGTTTGAGTCCCTGCTGTGCTTATGTGTGATGGATAATTAGTGTCAGTTCATTTTTGAAAATTCAGTCAAACTGCTTTGTAAAAAGTAAAATTTATAATTTTGTGGAGTGACTTTTTCACCTTTTTCAGAGCAGTTAGTTTTATGTTACTTAGCTACAACCTCTGCAATACAGTGATTGGAAGTGTAACGTTATGAATGATCATAAATCAGAGAGAGAGAGAGAGAGAGAGAAGAAAGTGTCTGTTATTGGCCCCTGGAAATGGTTGGATAGTCTTCCCCCCCCCACCTCAGTGTCTAGTTTTCAAGATTATGTTGACTATAAAATTCAGTCAGTTGAAGAGGATGAGAATCAATTTTCAATTTAAAAGCTTGTCAAACAGATTACCAAGCAGCTTGGGGGATTGTTTGTTTGTTTATATTTATGTTTTTAGTCAATGCTAGAATTTATTGGACATAATTAGATTTAAGAAGTTTTATTTTTTAAGAGGTTTTCAGTATTAAAATCAAAGTGCAATGCTTTTGATTTCTTTCTTCCCAATCTCTACCCAGAGGCCTACATGGAATATATGAAGAAAATCAATGGTTTTAAAACCTAAAAATTATTTTAGAAATTCTTTTTTAGTTATTTCTCTGTTCAGTCATAGTCAAAGACAGGGGTCAGCAAATTATGATTCACAGGTCAGATTCAGCCAGCCACCTCTTTCTGTAAGGCTCATGAGCAAAGAATGCTTTTGTATTTTTAAATGGTTGAAAGTAATCAAAAGAATATTATCCCCTAAAGTTTTCACTTGAAAATAATAAAAAATTCAAATTTCTGTGTTCATTCTAAAGTTTATTGGAACACAATTATCCTAATTCATTAACAAATTACTGCTGCTTTTGCACTGTAACAGAGACCTGATGTTCAGAAAGCCTAAAATATTGACTAGCTGGCTCTGTAGAAAGGGTGTGCCAGCCTCTATGCTAGGATAGTCTTGTCCACTAACTATGCATATAATTTAAGCAAAGGACAAAGTAGTGGGGGAGGGGAGAGGAAGCCCAGCTATTGACGGATAAGAACACGAATAAATTGTTAATAGGCAAGTCTGTCTTATTGATCTGTGACTGCCTGGCCAAGACATAGGAATTTGGTGAAAGAAGTTACAATGAAAGAGATTAGAGTTTATACTGTTTAGACTATATCTGTTTATTCCTTGTATATAACGAGACTGGAATTGGTATCAATTTGATCTGTGGAGTTTCACCTTTCTTTACTAGAACATGTAGTGGCTCATTAATAACCACAATTATGAGTGAGGCTACTTTATAACTTGTAAAGAGTGATATAGCTGTCAAGAATTAGATCATATTTTTAATATACCCATCCATCAAGAGCATTTAATAAGTGGTCTCAATCTTTTTTGATTGTGTACCATCAGCAACAAAATTCATGAAACATAATTTCCAGTCTTTTATTAAAAAACAATTTTATTAAGATATGATTCACACACCATATAATTTATCCACTTATGATGTATAATTCAATAGTTTGTAGTATATTTTCAATCACTATCAGAATAGATTTTAAAACAATTTTATCACCTCACAAAGAAACTCCATATTCTTTAAGTATCCCATTTTTCCACTTCTCCCAGCCCTATGCAATCACTACTATACATTTTGTCAGTATAGATTTGCCTCTTCTAGGCATTTCTTAAAAAAATTCTTTTAACGTTTACTCATTTTTGAGAGACAGTGTAAGTGGGGTGGGGGAGAGAGAGAGACAGAGACAGAGACAGATCCAAAGCAGGCTCCAGGCTCCGAGCTGTCAGCCCAGAGCCTGATGCAGGGCTCGAACCCACAAACTGTGAGCCTATGACCTGAGCTGAAGTCAGACACTCAATGCACTGAGCCATCCAGTTATCCCTAGGCATTTCTTATAAATAGAATCATATAATATGTTGTCTTTTGTGACTAACTTCTTTCACCTAACGTGACATCTTCAAGATTCATCCATGTTATAGCATATATCAGTACCTTATTCCTTTCATGGCTCGATAATATTCCATTATACAAATATACCACATTTAATTTATCCACTCATCAGCTAATGGTCATTTGCATTGTTTCCACCTTTTGACTATCATGAAGTGTTGTCATAAACATATGTGTATGAGGTTTTGTATGAACATACAGTTGTCATTCCTTTTGGGTACATACTTTGTAGTAGAATTGTTGGGTCAAATGGTAACTTTATGTATAATTGTTTAAGGAACTACAGAAACGTTTTCCAAACTGGCTGCACCATCTTACATTTCCATTAGTAGTGTATGAGAATTCAGCTTCTCCACATTCTCATCAACACTTGTTATTATCTGACTTTTTAATTCTAGCCATCTGAGTGGCTGTGAAATGTATGTTATCTGGTTTTATATGTGTTTATCATATGACTAATGATACTGAACATCTTTTTCATGTGCCTATTGGCCATTTTCTTTGGAGAAATATGTATTCAGATCCTTTGCCCATAATCCATTTTAAATTGGTTAAAATGGGTCTTAACTCATTTTATAAATATATTGTATAAGTATATAAATTATGAGTACATAAATGAAGTCCAATTTATCAATATTTCATGGATCATGTCCTTGTTACTGTATCTAAAAGGTATCACCATATTCCAAAGTCATCTAGGTTTTCTTCTATGTTATCTTCTCAGAATTTTATAGTTTTGTATTTTAAATATGGGTCTATAATCCATTTTGAGTTAATTTTTGTGAAGGATGTAAGGTCTGTATCCAAATTCATTTTGGGATGTGTGGATGTCACTTGTTCCAGCACTGTTTTTTGAAGAGACTATCTTGGCTTCATTGTATTACCTTTGCTCCTTTGCCAAAGAATAGATGAGTATATTTATGGGAAGTCTTTTTAGAGGCTCTGTATTCTACCCCATTGATCTATTTGTCTATTCTTTAGTCAGTACCATGCTGTCTTGATTACTGTAGCTTTATAGTAAGTTTTGATGTTAGCATGAGTCCTTCAACTTTGCTCTTTTTCAATATTTTGTTGGCTTTTATAGACCTTTTGCCTTTCCATATGAGCTTTAGAGTCACTTTATTGATGTCCATTAAAAGAAAATTGCTAGAATTTTAATTGGGAGTGCACTGAATATATAGATCAAGTTAGGAAGAACTGACAACTTCACAATATTGAGTCTTCCTATCCATGAACATGGAATATCTCTCCATTTATATCATCCTTTAATTTCATTCATTAGAGTTTTATAGTTTTCATCAAATAGATCTTATATATATTTTGTTAAATTTTACTGAAGTATTTCATTTGTGGGGAGACTAATGTAAATCATAATGTGCTTTAAATTTCACATTCTTCTTTATTTTTGGTTTATAGGAAAGCAATTGACTTTTGTATATTAATTGTGTATCCTACAACCTTGGTATAATTGCTTATTGATTCTGAGAGGTTTTCTGTCACTTCTTTAGGGTTTTCTACAAAGATAATTATGTTTTCTGTGATCAAAGGCATTTTCATGTCTTCTTTCCAAATCTGTATAACTTTTATTTCCTTTTCTTGCCTTATTGCATTAGCAAGGACTTCCAGTATGATGTTGAAAAGGTATGCCTTTCAATTAGATCTTGCCTTGAACCTGATCTTAGTGAGAAAGTTTCTAGTTCCTCACCATCAAATATGATGTTAGGTATATGTTTTTTGTAGATAGTCTTTATGAAGTTGAGGTGATAGATTACATCAATAGATTTTCAATTATTAAATCAGCCTTGCATACCCAGTATAAGTCCCACTTGGTCATGATGTATAATTCTTCTTATATATTTTTAGATTCAAATTTGCTAATATCCTGCTGAGGAAATTTGAATGTGTTTATTAGAGATTTTGGTCTGTATTTTCTTTTATTATATATAGTGAAGTTTTCATTTCACTTATTGTACTATTAAACTATGCTCTCTCCATTTGTTTTTTAAAATAATTTTTAACCTATTAGTGTTGTCTTTTTGATACAACATTGTTATCATGCCTTCATTTACTTCTTTTTTTTTTAAGAATTTTTATTATTGAAGTATAAATGACATACAATGTCCTATTAGTTTCAGATATACAATATAGTGATTTGACAATTCTATACATTATTCCATATTCACCACCTTGGTTTCCTTCATCAGTCATGGTTTGCTTTAGTTTTGGAACATATTTATAATAACTACTTTGAAGTTTTTGTCTGTTAATTCCAACATCTGATTGGTCTTACAGGCAGTTTTTGTCATATGCATTTTAAAAGATATTGACCATATATTTTTTTGTTGTTAGAAAGTAGACATTTTAGAAAATATATTGTAGCAATTCTGAGTACTGGTGCCCCTCACCAACATCAGGGCTTGTATTGTTATTTGCTTTTCTGTTTAGTGGCTGGCTGGATTTTTTTTTTTTTTTTTTAGTGATGTCTATTTCCTCTCTCAGTATGAAGTCTCTTATGTTTCACAGGGTGATGAAGGAGGGGGAAGGTGTAGACTTGAGTAAGTATTAGTTACCCTGGGTTTTGGCATGGTTCTCTTAGATTGTCTTCTTCCTGACCATACCTATCTCTTAATTACTAGTAGTGTTGTCTGGTTGCTCTAAGTTTTCAACATGCCCTGGGACATAAATTGCATCATCATCTGATCCAGTCAAATTCAGGCTTCTTTGAAGGGATACTGTATGTCGGTGCTGAGATTTTTACTGAGCCCGGGAAAACTTCTCCCACATATCTCATCCCAGCTGTCTGTTCTCTCGGACAAACTGTGTGATGTGCAGATTAGCTTTTTATCTCTAATGAATCTATCAACATCTTCCCAATTGCCTTTCACCACCACCTTCAGTGTTTTTGAGAGGATGCTTAGGCTTTAACTTCTCTACAGTCTGTTATAAATGAAGCCAATTACTTGAGGAAGAGATTTGGAGTCCTTTTATATTCTGGTTTCCACTCTGAGCAAACTCACTGAGTCAGAGCATGAGCTGGGGATAGGGACACTGTTGCTTCTCTCTCAGAATGATACTTTCACTGTAGGAGTTGATTGCTTAGTGGAGGTGATGGCAATAGTTTCAGGTCTTCTCAGCTTGCCTCTCCTGGCTTGGAACCCCTGATTAAAAACTACCAATGAGTCAAGACAAGGATGATCTTGGCCCTAGTGTTGCTAGCATGCTGCATGCAAGATAGAGCCTATATCCTGCCAGTGGGTATTAGGTGGAAGAAGGGAATGCCCACCTCTCTCTCTTACCTTAATAGGTAACTGGGGGCAAGATGAGAAATACTGACATCCTGCTTCTCCTGAGATGATAGTCCTCTAGCTGGGATGGGGTGGAGAGGGAACCCTGTGTACCAGTCTGGAAAGTAGTTTTTGTCTCACTGAGCTGTGAGGAGATAGGGAAGAAACAAATATTAGTTCAAATATCATAAATTCTCTTGTTACATAGTTATAGCAAATCCTGAATAAATGTTGCTTTATTTGCTGTATGCCCTTAAAACCATTTCCCAACTTAAATTTTGTTTTAAAATAATATTCACCTATTTCACTAGGGAGAAATTCTTGGAGCTTCTCACAGTGTCTTACCAGAAGTGGAATTTGATTTTAATTAATTGGATATCACACAGATACACACACACACTTTACTAATATATTATTATGCACATCATAAATAATTTACTAAAATATAAAATTTTAAATGATGAAATAATTTGAAATAAACTGTTTTTAAGAGATACTTTATATATATTCATGGTATAAAATGTCTTGCTGCTCTTATCAAAATATTATTATATACTTTTTAGTGAGAGTAGTATAATTGAAATGCCTCCTTAATCATAAAGTCTTGGATCTCTTTCAGTTTACTTGATAGTTTGTTGTAATAATGCTTTAGCTGGAAAAACACTGACAAAGAACTCTAGATCTAAATGGAAGAAACACATCATTGGATGTACTTACTAAATCACTTTCAATTATATTCAATAGTGAGCCAAAGGCTTTTGTTGAAATTTAACTAGTAAATTTTCATCTTGTTGTGCCCATCACAACTTGCTTTTGTAAACTAAATTAGATGGTTTTGCATTTTTATATATTTTAAATGGGGGTTCAAAAGCCAATGAAATACTTTATTTGAAAGATTTTAAAACCAATTATAAAGTTCTGTTTCTAGTTTTTTAAATTGTTCAGATATGAAGATTTGTCAGTGAAAAACTACATTGTTTTGCTTCAAAGAGCGCATAGCATGGGAAACATTTTCAAAATACTGTTTGTATAGCACAATTTATTTTCGGGTCCTTTCTTTTTTCTTTTTTTCTTTAACCTTTAAAGGAGAGGCAGATGAGGTGTGTTCATGTGTTTGAAAAAGCTTGATGGCCAGCATACTACTTAACAACCACCTGTTATCACAGATGTGGTCAGCAAATTTGTCTCTGTAAAAGAAAAATTGTCCAACATCTTTAAATCTGGTAGCTTTCTTAAATGTGAGGTAACCAGTGAACTTCTGATTAAAATTTTAAAATTCACTATCAGCTGCTCTTTACAAAATATTGATAAGATACTATATTTCAATGTCACAATTTTATATAATTACATGACTATATGTGTTAGTACTATATTCACTTGTAACTTTATTATTTTGCTGAAGTACTTATAGTGACCTGGAATCATTTTAAAAAATTATTCCAGTCAATGTAGCAGTTCTACCTAACATAGTTTTCCTACAGAATATTTTTTCAAGCTAAGAAGCCATTTACTGTTAAGACTATATCTTCTTTATGAGCATTAATGAGGGCACTTGTTGGGATGAGCACTGGGTGTTATGTATAAGTGATAAGTCACTAAATTCTCCTGAAACTATTACTATACTATATGTTAACTAGTTTGGATATAAACAAACAAACAAACAAATAACTATATCTTCTCTGATGCATTTTTTTCTTTATTGATTGACAAAACAGGAACTCTGTATTTTAGAATTTAGAAGCTTATCCTTAACAAGTGAAGATGTATATTCAAATATTTCAAATAGAAATATTTGGTTCTTGGTTCTTTCTTCTTTCTTTCTTTTTTTCTTTCTGACTTCTTATCAAAATACAATTTCATCATCATTGTTTTTACCTTGCAATATGGCTGCCAAGGGCTTATACTAGGAATAGAAGTATCAGGTCTGCCATTTTCTTACTGTTTGTCTGCATTTACCTTATTAGGTCTGTTTTTATTCCCTATTTCTTTGCAGACATCTTTTTAAACTGTTTATTGACTTTGTGAAGTTTATTTCATTAAGATTATAGAATATAATCTGTAAACTCCCTTTCCCAGCACACATAGCTGTAATATGTTGTATCACAATAAAAGCTAATGAATGAGGATGAATATCATGGTTACACCCCATTACCCTCCACTCCATTATAGGATGCTCACTCCTTCTTTAAGACATTCTCCAGTCATATGGACAGACTCATGAGTGGAAGGAATAAGAACGCCACTGCCTCTCTGAACACTGAACACTAATAAAGCCTAACTTGTTACTTTTAGGGAAACAATTTCAAGAGCAGTACTGATTTTCTTCTGTTTCTAAAAAAAATTTCTTATGCATCTCTTAGGCATGCACCTATCTTTGGAAACTTAGGAAAAGTTTCACAACCCAGTGTTGTTGTTTTAAATGTGAACATTCTAAAAACCAATGAGATGTAGCTGTTCTTATTAACACAAGGATTTGCTAACTCATCAAAGGTGTTACGTTTTTTACTGACTTTATATGGCATTCACTATGCACCAGGCATTATTTTAAGCAGTTTATACATCTTATCTCATTTAATCCTTATAATCATCCTGTGGAATAAGCACAATTATTTTCTTATTTTACTTATTTAACTGAGGCCCTGGAGCTAGGAGGCTGTTTGGTTTCTAACCAGTACACTCAGCTGTCTCTGCCTATTGAATAGTTATTAGAACAGTAGAACCCAGGTTTGGAATGCAAATGGCAAATCAGGTTCCACACTTCTTCCCCACTCTCACTCCCACCAATTCCAAGGTCAAAATTGCTTCATTCTAGGTAACAAGTCCCCCATAGATGGCTCTACTTTCTCAAAATAAGTCTGTAGGTGATGTCTGGGAAAACAAGTGGTAGAATATTATTTTATTCTGGTTAGAATAAACTCTGCTCTTGGGAAAACCAGGGTTCAGGAGATAGAAAGTTATTATAGATGGAAAAAATGAGGCTCTGTGAACCCGGGTGGTGATTAGACAAATCAGAGGAGAAAGAAAGCAAGTATGCTCTGGAGGTAAAGCAAAGTGGGCTCAATATATTTCCTATATGTGTGGGGGTAGAAGGAGAAGGTGAATAATAACAAAATGACAAAAACAAAAGAGAAAAGATCTGCCAAGAAAATTAGGGGAGTGAGAAGGAAGTGTAATTTTTAACTTATTTTCAGTTTTAAACCTTTTCTTGAATTGTAAACACTCTTTATTATGAGAAACAAATACCAAAATAAAGGTAATTATGTGCAGGACCCCCTGTGTGACCATCACCAACTTCACTCATGGTTAGTCTTATTTCATCTGTGTAATCGTATTCCTTTTCTGTCAGAGGTTTTAAAAGAAAAATCTCATATATCACAGAATTTCATCCATAAATAGTATATATCTCAAAAAGATAAGCTGTTTTAAAACATGATGTCAGTACCATCATCACACGTAAACAGATCTAGCAAGAATTCCATAATATTACCATATATCCAGTCAGTGTTCAAGTTCTCTTGACTGTATCATAATTTTTTCCCAATTTATCAGCATCAGATTCAAGATAAGATCCACAAGATTGATATGTGTCTTAAGTCTCTTTAATCTATAGGTTTCTGTTATATTTCTCTCTTGCTTTTTAAAATATTGCATTTTTTTGTTAAAAATGGGTGGTTATTGGGAAAATGAACAATTCAGTGTTGCTCACATTTGAAAGAGCCAGGTGGAGCTGCATAGGAAACGGCTGGCAGTGTGGGTCAGTTTAGGTCAAAGCAAATTATACTGATTTGGTAAATATTTAAGCCAAGGTTTATATTGGAGCCATGGGAGCAGATGAAATCTCATATTGAGAGGCCACAGTGCAAGAGGACCAGTTGAAGAGCTGGGCTGTGGAGGGAGAGTGAGAAAACATGGGGCCAGAACAGATCACGGGAGGAAAGTGCTTCAGGAAAATGTTGTTAACAGTGCCAGTTTCTGAACCAGGACTAAGGAGGGTGACTGACAAATGAATTCTAGTATATGGTTATCCTGGGAGCTCTGACAGTGAGGAGAAGCGATAGCACATTGTTTGGGGAATTGTGTTCCGTTTTACTTGAAAAATACTGGAACTCCAAGCTTGTTTTGGCAAACCAAAGAGAAATACCCAGTGGAGAAGGGAAGACGTGTGGTCTCTCCCTGGTGAGAGAGAGAGACAGTGGTGATGGGAAAGAATCATCGACGGGAAAGGTTTTGGAGGTTATGATTGACCATGGAAGCAAGTCCACAGTAGAGGAGGAGGTACTGGGAATGTGGAAGGGAGATAGGATGGATAAAGGTACAAAGAATCTTGGAGTGTAGAAAAAGGGAAGTTGAGGGAGCCAACATGGAAAGAGTTTTGTGACTGAGAGTCTAGGAAAGTGAAGGTAAATTTTGGGACATGAAGAAAAGTAACTAGTCTTTATTTCTGCTAACATAGTTTTATTTTTTTCCTCATAACCTTATAATACCAATATAAAAGATGAAGAGTGGGGAGTTAGGGACTGCCAAATTGATGTCATGTCAGCTTTAGAGTTAATCCTGATGGAAATTCTGTTAGTACAAGTTTCCCAGCTCTTGTAAAATTTCTACCCTACAATAAATGATCTTCTTGACTTTGGCAAATTTTGAAATATGGAGCAGATTTCACTGTTTGAACACCCTCCACTAAAGAGGAAAAGACTACTATTATAGACTAAATTGTGTCCCCCTCCCCCAAATCCCTGACACCCAGTACCTCAGAGTGTGATTGTATTTGGAGATAGGGCCTTTAAAGAAGGAAGTAAGGTAAAATGAGATCATATGATTGGACCGTTATGCAATATGACTGATGTCCTTGAAGATTGGACCCAGACACACAGAAGGAAGCCTAGATGAAGGCACACGGAGAAGACAGTCATCTATAAGCCAAGGAGAGAGGACTTTAGAAGAAACCAACCTTGCCAACATCTTGATTTCAGATTTCTAGTCTTCACAGTTGTGAGAAAGTAAATTTGTGTTGTTTAAGCCACCCAGCCTGTGGTATTTTGTTATGGTAGTCTTCCCTGCCATACATGTATCCTCTTGTGAAGGTCATTTGCATCCTCCAGACATCAGAGTATGGCTCCCTACGGCAGTGGCCACAACTGCAGGAGTAAAGACAGTTATGGCCTCAGGTACCATTGCACTGGAGAGCATGGAACTGCCCTTCAGCTCTCTGAAGCCATCACAACTCTCTTTGGAGAAGTCATCAGGACACAGCATCCTCCTGGACAGGGTGTATTTAATAAAGTGTGGTACAGTGCGGAAAAAAAAAGGAAATTGATGTGCTTGTTAGAAAGTAAAAATGGAATTTGGAGAGCCAATAAATAAAAGGCCATTTAACAGAGTGCTTTTTTATTAAATGTAGCAATTTGTCATTAGGTTCTTTTAAATTTGCCAGATGATTATCATGCATCACAGAGCATTATTTATCTCTAACATGAGTAATGTAGCCATACTGTGTTATTTTCCTCCTTTTACTGCTAATTCTGTTTTTCTTTAAGCTTATGTATTTATTTTTAGAGAGAGAGCACATGTGTAAATGCAAGCAGATGAGGGACAGAGGAGGAGAGGAAGGGAGAGAATCCAAAGCAGGTTCCACTCTGTCAGTGCAGAGCCCAAAGTGGGGCATGATCTCATGAACCATGAGATCATGACCTGAGCTGAAATCAGCTTAACCAACAGAGTCACCCAGGGGCCTCTGTACTACTAATTCTTAAGGTTCACAGTTTCCCTCCCAGATCAGAAAAAAAGGAATTTGCCAAACTGAAAGGGCAGGAATTAGGATTAGTCAACTGAAAATTTTGATTCTGTTACTTTTTGTTCTTTGTCTTAAATAAAATTTGTCTTCTGTTAAATAGACACATTCCAGTTAGGACTGATAAGATTGTAGTGGGACCTTTAGGGCTCCCATTGGGCATAAAGTCAAATGTTTAACATGTATGACTAATTGATTTTGTGGCTACTGATTACCCTAGGAGAGAGCAAGGACCTCTTGGTCAGGCAAAGCTCTGATAAAGATCCATGCCTCAAGCATTTCTGGACTGCTGCAGTGCCTCATCCAGATGAGTTTCCTGATAGAAAGAAACAGAACACTATCCTCCAGATATATATAAATGGTAACGGATAGGCAGAACTGATATACCCTCTGTAGAGGTGGTTATAGAGATGGGAATAGTTTAGATTGGTTATGTCCTCTGAGCAAGCTTGTCATTGTCTCATTTATGAGACAAAAATTAACTGTTCCTTAACTCTACCATTTAATGTAGCATCATTCTAAATATCTTTAGGCTGCACTAACTTCAGATTACACTGATATTGATATCCCTGTGTTCTATTTTACAAGATTCATAGGGATACTATTAACAAGAAACAAATAGGAATTCCTAATCCATGGGCAGACATGATATCAGTAGGCTGGGGCATATGGAAAGTGTGTGGACAGTTTGGTACAGAGGAGGTCAGGCATGTTAGTCTCGCCAGAAAAGTTTCACATAGAATGGTTAAAATGTGAATAAGTACTACCGCCTCTCATCCTTCAATCTGACAGTTTGGCTATTCTATTTAACTTGCTTCTGATAATTGTGGGAGAAAGCAAGGCATAATGCTGAAATGGGTGTGCCATGATTTATCTTCTGGGATTCATTTCCTGGAGGTATGTTAAGTAGTAAAATTAGTAGTAAAACAGTAAAACTAACTGGGGTACTGCTATGCCTTACTGTTACTAGAGGGATAATTCCTAGTTTAGCCTGTGGGAAGATATCATTTATAAGTTAGTTCCCATTCTGCCCACCATCAAAACACCCAGAACAAACAGAGCCCCATAGCCAGCAGACACACTCCTCTCAGCAAGGGCAAGCAAGGGAGTGGACAGTGTTCCAACTGCAGCTGCCCACTTGACCACCTTGAAGTTTACAAAGTGACCCCTTTTCATTCCTTGGGTCTTTTGACTCTGAACTTGAAGCTTTTCTAAAAGCCACAGGAATCTTTTCTTTGGGGCTAGTTTTGAGTTATCATTTCCTATTTTTTTCTCCAGGGATCTGACCCTGTCTACTTTTCATTTTTCAGGTATTTCCCAAAGATTTGATCCTCCATATTGTTTTCTAGTGTTGTTAATAATTTATTATTTTTAGAAATAAATTTTTTTCTTTGATGAAGGTTGGAAGGAATAGGAAAACTTGCTATCTTGATTCAACAAAAAATGAAAAGTTACTTTTAAAAGGAAATCATAGTTTTTAAGAAGAAAATTCATTTATTTACCCTGGGTGTTAAGCTATCATTTTATTCATGAATGAGAGATATTTAAATAAATACATAGATAATTTTAAAAGCTGTTTTCTAGGAAGCCATATACCAAAGTCATAAATACCACAGCTAATAAAACCTGGAGATTCATTTTCAAAGAATACTTTCTTTTTTCCTTCCTTCCTTCCTTCCTTCCTTCCTTCCTTCCTCCCTCCCCCCCCCCCCCCCCCCCCCCCCCCCCCCCCCCCCTCCCCCCCCCCCCCCCCCNAGAGAGAGAGAGAGAGAGAGAGAGAAATAACGGGCAGGAGAGGGGCAGAGAGAGGGGGAGAGAGAGAATCTTAACCGGACTCCATGCCTGGTGCAGAGCCAATGTGGAGCTTGATCTCACAACCCTGAGATCATGACCTAAGCTGAAATCAGAAGTGGACGCTTAACTGAATGAGCCACCCAGGTGCCCTGACAAATCATATCATTCTAAAGAGGCTACCTAATTTATATGGAATTAAAATTATTTTATGTTAAAGAAGATGCCGAATTTATAAGACAGATTAAGATAATATCAAGTTAACCAAATAGATGCTTAAATACACTTACATTTTCCTATCTATTTTCTAGTTAGATGTTCATGTTATTTTGCAACCTATTCCCCTATCCTTGCTCCATGTTAAAGGTTTTTAGGTAATAACCACTCTAGAATGCCAGAAGTGGCAACTTATTTATTGCTAAACATATACATCTATATATCTATTTGACTCTATTCTGACTACTTCAAAATTTAGAATTAAAGCAGTATAAATACTTTGAGTACAACAATAATACTGCTGGGGAATAGGAAAGAGACGTTTTCTTACTTTTGGTTGGGAAAGCACCTAGAGAGGAGGATAGACTCTTAGGTAAGGACCAAAAAGCACAGGACCTGGAGAAGAGCATGACCTCAAGAAGGTAGGCCCTCTGTAGAAAGGGAAACATTAGTTCATCATGAACATACCATGTCTTCCTGACTCCCAGGAGATTAAGCAGTTGCTGAATGGGTGAGCTAAACCTATCTTGCCGTTGATAAGTTTGGATATAGGAATATTAAGCTGCAGAAGTTATCACCAGTACGTTAGCAGGGAACTGGCCCCTTGCCTACTCCATCATGATCATCAGCCCACAGGGACAGAAGTCACTTTGCCTGCCACCTTTCACTTAGTATACCTTCAAATCAAACCTGAACTCAGTCAGTCAATAAACAAAAATAACATCTAAGGGAACCTAATATCCAGAAATGAAAATTAGGCCAAAAAACCAAACACATAGTGAAATAGAGCTGTTACATAAGGCAGATTAAAAACTCGATTTATAAAATATCAGTATGACTTAAGGGGATCCAAATGGAAACCATTAAAAATACTGTCTGAATTTTATAAGTGGTAACAAAACATAGTTCTTTAATTAAGTGATTTAGTAAATAAATGACTTGAATTAGTGACCTGGAACGTCCAGTAGGAGAATTATCTTGCAATAATTTCCTGGGGCAGCTGTAACAAATTACAACAAATCGGGAGCTTAAAACAATAGGAATGTAGTCTCTTACAGTTTTGGAGGCTTAGAAGTCCAAAAAGTCAACAGGGCCATGCTTCTGCTGAAGGTTCTAAGGAGAGAATCCTTTCTTGCCTCTTGTTAGCTCCTTGTGGCTGCTTCCAGTCTTTGATGTTCAATATCTGTCCTCATCATTGCATGGCTTTCTTCCATTTTGTGTCTCTTAGTCTCCAATTTTTTTTCTCCCAATAACAATATCAGTCATTGGATTTAGGGCCTACCTCATCTTCACTTATTTACATCTACAAAGCCCTCATTCCCAAATAAGTTCACATTTCATAGGTTCTGGGGATTATGACCTTACCATATGTTTTAGGGGACACAGTTTGACCCACAATATATTTCAAAGCAGAAACAAAAATATAATGAGATATAAATCATTAGAGGAAAGGTAAGAGAATTAAGATCTCTGGGAAAGTAAACCTAGAAATAATAGTAGCTCTAGTAGAAAGGTAAATTTGTAAATGAAAATAAGGTTACAATGAAAGCTCAGTGTCCCTGAGCTGCAGATCTGAATTTGTAGATTGAAATGTTCGTTCCTGGCCAAATTGATGAGGAGGGACCTATACTTAGACATATCATAGGAAGTTTCTGAGTTCTAAATATAAATAGAAAATATTCCAAACTTTCCGTCAAAAAGAACAAGCTAACCATAAAGGGAAGAAAAATTGTACTGACTTTGAACTTCTCAATTACAACACTAGAAGCTAAAAATCAGTAGAATAGTATCTGAGGACTATTGAGAGTAAAGAATTCAATCTGAGAATCCTATATACAGTTGAGAAATTATTCACCTGTTAAGGCTAAGTAATGATATTTGAGGATATGCAAGTGTTCAGAGAGGAAATTAACAAGAAAAGGCTAATAAAAACAAACAATAAATGTCATAGAATACATCAAAATTCTAAATATGGGAAATCAAAGCCATGAGAAAGCAGTGATGAGCAAAAATTGTTTATATATTAAATCAGTATTACCTATTCAATTGAAATTCAAATTGATAAAATGATTATAAGTAAAAACCATAGACACAGAAGAGATGTACAATAAGGGATATTCTAATAATAGTTTAAAATTAAGTGTATTAAATTGGGGCACCTGGGTAGCTCAGTCTGTTAAGCATCCGACTTTGGCTCAGGTCATGATCACGGTTCGTGGGTTCGAGCCCTGCATCAGGCTCTGTGCTGACAGCTAGCTCAGAGCCTGGAGCCTGTTTTGGATTTTGTGTCTCCCTCTCTCTGTGACCCTCCCCTGCTTATGCTGTCTCTCTCTCTGTCTCTCAGAAATAAATAAAAACATTTAAAAAAATTAAATATTAAATTAAGTGTATTAAATTATATCAGTGAAACTCAAGAGTTAGTAAAGAGTAGGAAGGGATAAAAAAAAAAAAGAGTAGGAAGGGATAGAGATGGGAAAGTCGAAGTGTTTATTGGGAGAGGAGAGGAGGTAATAAGGGAAAACGAAATTATTTAAAAATCTCATCTTATTGGGGAGGAGTAGAAAAACATACTGTCTTTGTGGCATCTTGTTTTCAAATAGTAGTAGAGATGTATATGCCTTTTATATGACCAGAGGAGAGAAAAATAATTTTAATAAAAATTTAAAAAATAGAATAACTTTCAAATTAATAAGACAAAAAAATTGAATGAGGTACAACTTGATCAATCTGATAAACAAGATAGAATATCAATATAAAATAGATAATAAGTAGAATAACATGTTAGAAAACTGAACTAAAATGTCATTGCACTAAATATAAATGGAATTTCTCCACTGAAGGGCAGAGAAGATCAGATTGAGTTAAAAAGTAAACCTAGTTGTAAATTCTTTATAGGAAACACATTTAAAATACTAAAGAAGTGTTGAAAATATAGAAGTGGAAAAAGAGATACTAGATAAACTAAAAAATTGTAGACAATATAAGATAATGTAGAATTTAGAGTAAAAACACTAAAAATATAGAGGTAATTTTGTAATGGAAAAGATACAGTCGGGGCGCCTGGGTGGCTTAGTTGGTTAAGCGTCCGACTTTCGCTTAGGTCATGATCTCGCAGTTCGTGGGTTCGAGCCCCGCGTGGGGCTCTGTGCTGACTGCCAGCTCAGAGCCTGGAGCCTGTTTCAGTCTGTGACTCCCTCTCTCTCTGACCCTCCCCTGCTCACGCTGTCTCTTTCTCTCTCTCCTAGAAATAAATAAAAACATTAAAAAAAAAAAAAAGAAAAGATACAGTCTATGAAAAATGCACACTCATAATTCTCTGTGAATCAAACATAATAGATAAATATATAAAGCAAAACCAATCAGATACACAGGGACCTTTTTAAAAATGAAGTTACATTGTAAGACTTTATTTATTTATTTTTTTTTAATATTTTTATTTATTTCTAGGAGAGAGAGAGAGACAGCGTGAGCAGGGGAGGGTCAGAGAGAGAGGGAGATACAGACTCTGAAATAGGCTCCAGGCTCTGAGCTGGCACTCAGCACAGAGCCCGACGCGGGGCTCGAACCCACGAACCGTGAGATCATGACCCAAGAGAAAGTCGGACGCTTAACCGACTACGCCACCCAGGCGCCCCTACATTGTAAGACTTTAATACATGATTGGAAATATATAACTTAAAAATGTGATGTAGTGGATAGAATGTGTGTGTACTTATTTTCTAGCTCTTTAATAGAAAATAAATTTTGTCTCATATATTTCTGAAGAGATTTGTAAAAATTGATTATACTACAACTATAAGGAACACCTTATTAATTTAAAGCAATATCTTATAGTTCATAGTCTTTTCTTATCATCCAGTAAAACCAGAAATATGTTAAAAAGAGTGACTCAAAATACCGTAACTCTTGAAAATGAAATATCTTATTCTTTGGGGCACCTGGGTGGCTCAGGTGGTTAAGTGTCTGATTTCAGCTCAGATCATGATCCTGCAGTTTGTGGGTGTAAGCCCCAGGTCAGACTCTGTGCTGACAGCTCAGAGCCTGAAGACTGTTTTGGATTCTGTCTCTGTCTCTCTCTCTCTTTGCCCCTCCCCTGCTCACATGCTCATATTCTCTCTCTCTCTCTCAAAAATAAATACATAAACAATAAAAAAAATTTTAACTTCATAAATATTTCATTTTTAGATAAACCTTACTTCAAAGAGGAAATCAAAAGAAATTTATAAACTTTTAGAAAGCAATGAAAGAATGCTTCATTACACTTTACAAAAACGTGAGACCCAGTGAAAACTTAGAGGAAAATTTAAAACCTTAATTTTTTTCACTATTAAAGAAAAAAATTAATACACTAAGCAGTTCTTACTGCAGTATTTAAGTGGGCCCAATAATACATGGCACTCCTCCTTCTTCACCAATAAGAGAAAGTAGTAAGACAGATGATATCTAATATCACAAAATATGACCTTGATCACTTCCCATCTTATTTGGTTGGCAAAGCAAGTCATCTAACCATACCTGAATTGAAGAGGAAGTGCATTCTTACCATTTATCCACAAGTCGAGAGAACAGGAATATTTGTGAAGAGCCCTAAAGACATCACAGTTCTCATTCCCAAATGTTACTTGTCTAGAATTTAGATGTCTGTGTAATGAGCTCTGATAGTTGTTTTGTTTTGTTTTGTAATACAAGTGTCCAACTTAAGCTTTGATTGTGGACACATCCATTTCAAAGAGGCATTCACTTCAAAGATGACTATATCAGATAAACACACAGACAGCCAAAGGATAAAGTCAAGAGCCTAGTCCTCCCTGCACTGAGTCTCCTTTGTTTTAAAGATCTTGGTTGATTTTTATAACTGACCATTTGGGTTACTTGTCTTTTCCCTATACTTTAAATTCCTGCCTCATGCTTTAAATTTGCCAATAAAGAGTGATCCCACAAAACTTGACTGCCATCCTCAACCCCAGTAAAACCAGACACCGTGGCCAGTGTGTGCATAAGAACCACAGTGTGGGTCCAGCCGTAACATTGATTTGGAAAAGGGGAGATGTCTGTGGAAAGCATATTCAGGCCCAGGTGAGTGAGTGCCCCCATACATTTCTAGCCTATAGCATTAATAGGCTTAGTCCAGCAAAAAACAATGGCATGTTCATATTCACCTTCCCAATCTTGAAGCCAATTTAATATAAAAGTAGGTGAAATAGGATTTATATGTGCCTTTAACCATTGAAAATTTCAGCCCATTAACTCTGAGCTTCCTTTCAACATACTTGAAGCTCTCTGGGACTGGTAAGTGAGTTGGAAAAATCTAGACTTACACAGATTTCTAGGCATTAGTGGGTGAAGCATCTGGTGAGATAGTAACAGCAATGAAATTTCTGTATATGTGTCATTATTAGGTTGTTAGTAATGTAGTGTATGTATACCTCACGACTAATGGAACCTGTAAATAACTTCCTTGGTTAGAAAGTACTGGTCTGAGAAGATGGGGCGCCTGGGTGGCTTAGTCGGTTAAGCATCCGACTTTCGCTTAGGTCATGATCTCGCGGTGCATGGGTTCGGGCCCCGCGTCGGGCTCTGTGCTGACTGCCAGCTCAGAGCCTGGAGCCTGTTTCAGTCTGTGACTCCCTCTCTCTCTGACCCTCCCCTGCTCACGCTGTCTCTCTCTCTCTCTCTCCTAGAAATAAATAAAACATTTAAAAAAAAAAAAAAAAAGAAAGGCACCAGAAAGGTCATGCCTTAAGAGTAAGACCTATCCTTTCAGAGGAAATCTATTCTAGATCCATCCTAATAAAGCCAAAACCCACCAACTTCAAAATCTGTATCTAGTGAAATCATCTTTCAAATGTGAAAGAGAAATAAAAATAAAGACTTTCTTGGACAAATGAAAATTGAGGGAATTTGTTGCTCGTGGATTTGGTTTGCAAATGCAAAAGAAGTTCCTCAGAAAGAAGGAAAATAACATAGGACACAAAATTAGATCTACATAAGGAAAAGAAGAATGCTAGGGAAGGAATAAGTGAAAGTAAAATAAAATCTTTGCTTCTTCTTCTTGACTGATCTAACAGATAACAGTTTATTCAGAATAATATTAGCAAGAGTCTATTTGATAATTATGGCATATGAGTATGCAAAGTGAATGACTGTAACATAACGGACAGTAGGGATTAGGAATACTCTGTCATAAAGTACCCACACCATGAAGCAGTATACTATTATTTGAAAGTGGACTTGGATTAGTTAAAAATGTGTGTTGTAAACTCTAGGGTAACCACTGAAAAATTTTTAAGTATTATCGATCGGCTAAAAGAGAAAAGGGAACCATGTGACATGCTCAGTTAAAAGCAGAAACCATAGAAGGTAGAAAAGAAAGAAGACAGGAGGACCGGGCACCTGGGTGGCTCAGTCGGTTAAGCGTCCGACTTCGGCTCAGGTCATGATCTCACAGTTGGTGGTGGGTTTGAGCCCCACGTCAGGCTCTGTGCTGACAGCCAGCTCAGAGCGTGGAGCCTGCTTCGGATTCTGTGTCTCCCTCTCTCTCTGACCCTTCCCTGCTCACACTGTCTCTTTCTCTCTCTCAGAAATAAATAAAACATTTAAATAAAACATTTTTTTAAAAATTTTAAAAAGATGGGGAAGAAGAGAAAGGTAGAGGAGGAAGAAAAGAAAGAGCAAGAACAACAATAGCAGCAATAAGTGCGACAAATAGAAAACAGTTATGAAACTTATCAGTATTGATCTGTCAATAATTCTTTTGAAGGTGAATGGTCTAAACATATCAGTTACAAAACAGAAACTGTCATAGTGGGTGGGAAAACAAGACCGACTATATATTGTCTACAAGAAACCACTTTAAACAAAAAGATAATTTAAAGTAAAACATTGGAGAAAGATATACCACACCTAACACCAGTCAAAAGAAAGCTGGAGTATCTGTATTAATCTCAGACAAAATGGACTTCAGAGGGGCGCCTGGGTGGCTCGGTTAAGCGTTCGACTTTGGCTCAGGTCATGATCTCGCGGTTAGTGGGTTCGAGCCCCGCGTTGGGCTCTGTGCTGACAGCACAGCTCAGAGCCTGGAGCCTGATTCGGATTCTGTGTCTCCCTCTCTCTCTGACCCTTCCCAGCTCATGCTGCCTCTCTCTGTCTCGGAAATAAAAAAAACCAAAACGGACTTCAGAGTAAGGGCAATGATTAGGAATAAAGAGCATCATTACAAAATGATCAAAGGGGGTCAGTTCTTCAAGAACACTTAACAATCCTTACTGTCTACTTGCCTGATAACAGAAGATCAAAATATGAGGCAAAAATTGATAGAACTGCAAGGAGAAATAGATAAATCTGTTATAGTTGGAGACATCAACACTCTTCTATCAGTAGTTGACAGTTCCAGCAGGCAGAAAATCGGTAAAAATGTAGTTAAACCAAACAGTACCATCAATCAATATATCCATTGGACATATATAGAATGCTTCATTCAACAACACACATTCTTCTCAAGCTCACATGGAACATTCACCCAGATGGACGACATTCTGGTAAGCCAGTTAAAACATACTTCAACAAATTTGAAAGATGTATGCTCTTAGACTGTAATGAAATTAAACTAGAAATCAATTTCAGAAAGAGCTGGAAAATCACCAAAATACTTGGAGATGAAACAACAGATTTCTAAACATGGCTTAAAGAAGACTCAAGAGAAATTTTAAAAATACCTTGAAATAAAAGAAAATACAACTTATCAAAATTTGTGGATGCCATGAAAGCAGTGTTTAGAAGGCATTTTATAGTGCTGAATGACTAGTACACAAGAAAAATCTGTAAATAATAATCTAAGCTCCCACTTAAAGAAAACTAGAGAAAGAAAAGTTATATAAACCTAAAGCACCCAGAAGAAATAATAAGCATTGCAGCATAAATCAATTAAATTGAAAACAAAACTAATAGAGAATATCAATAAAACCTAAGTTGGTTCTTAGAAAAGATCAATAAAACTGATAAAACTCTATCCAGCTAACAAAGAAAAAAAGAAAACACAAATTACTAACATCAGAAATGAAAGAGGCTACCACTCTTATCCCATGGACCTTAAAAGGTTGTGTTTCTCTGGTGGAAACTTGAATGACACAGGTCCATAGATGTACATTCATACATGTATGTCAAATACAAGGTGTGGAAAAATACCCTTCAAAATCAATAAAATGTCTGCCTTTGTGAAGGGACCTGGTATAGAATTTGAACTTGGAAGTGGGTTTGACTCTTATCAAGACTTTTTTTTTTTAACCAAGAGAAAATATTCATATATTTCTTATGCACTTAAACACTTTTCTTCAAAGAAAAGACCAGCCGAAAGTCTGGATAACCATACAGTCATTATCACATAAAGCAAAGTAAGTGTTAACACAAAAGTGCACAAAACAAAGGTGGAAAGCTTTCTATCATTTCTGATCATATTATACACTTTTGATAAGTGATTGTGATATTCGAGCAAGATACTAGGGAAAAAAACAAAGAGACAGAATGATGTCTACCCTTCTGTGAGGGAGACATCATCATCAATACCATATCTTGTGCACCTACTCTTATACCTAAAAGTCAATATTTATTGAGTACTAACCAAATGCCAAGCACTGTTCTACCCATTTTGCTGTGTTTTACATGTATTTTCCAGTCAACTTCCAGTATAATCACATGCACATAGGGATTGTTTTTATTATCCCTATTTTAAAGATAAGGAACTAAACACAGACCAATTAGTTACCCTGCTTAAGGGTGTCCAGCTAGAAGCTGAAATTCAAACCACGCAGTCTGATCACATAGCTTGGCTTCTTAACCACTATGTCTTGCTACCAACACTGCTTTGTGGTCTCATTAAATCCTCACCAAAACCTGGCTAAGTATTATCTGCTATTATTTGCAAGTAGAGAGACTGAAACCTAAGAGGTCATGAAGTTGGTGTAGGTCACACTTATATTAGATGGCAGAACCTTGGTTTTAATCCAGCTCTTTCTCCAGTATTCTTCTATGTGAGGCTGTAGGAATAAATAACTATAATAAAAGGTCGTAGAGGCTTAGATAACAAACACCTGCTGGCTGGGCCTCTTGGCTACTCTCTCTCTCCTGTACCTTAGTTCCCCTGTCTCTTTCCCCTTGTTACTCCTTTTCTTATTTCTCTGAATGAATTTTCTCCTCAAACTTTGCCTTTTTTTTTTTTTAAAGCTTATTTATTTATTTGAGAGAGATAGAGGCAATGAGACCAAGGAAGGGGCAGGAAAGAGAGAGAATCCCAAGCAGGCTCAACGCTGCCAGCGCAGAGTCCAATGTAGGAAGTGAACTCAGGAAACTATGAGATCATGACCTGAGCCAAAACCAAGAGTCTGATGCTTAACTGACTGAGCCACCCATTGGCTCCCCTCCTCAAACTCTTAATGGATACTTTTTCTGTCAGTCTTTCTCCCTCTCCTCTCTCTCTGCCTGCCTCTCTTACACCACCCCTTCTGAATACTTAACACCAAACTCCCAAGTTAAAAAAGAAAACTCTTTAGTTCTCAGTTGAGAGAGGGGAAGGAGAGGAAGTGCTTATGCTCTTGTTTAAATTCAGGTCTTTGACTATTAATCAATGATTGCCTGTAAAGTTAACAGTGTTTTCTTTCTGCTCACATCTCACTGTTAATGTGGTTGCAATGGTTTTACATATGCATCTGAGTATCCTTCTACATGATGTAAGTAAGTGTTGATGGAATATTCCTTTTATTGGTAAAAAGTTGCCAGCTGGTGCCTGGGTGCTTATACTGCCTATGGCTCTTGAATCACATGCTGAAACTTCATAATGAAACCCGAAAATCACAGAAGCATAAACACAGCTGCTTATGCCTATAAAGTAAGTGGTTTATAAGGGAAAGCATAATCAGTGGAATCTAGTGTTTAGTCAATTATATTAACAGCAGACAAATAGAAATCATATGTATTTGACAGGAGGCCATTTTAAGAAACTGTATATTTGTATGTTGCAAGCATAATGAGACATCTTAAATGTCATCCATTATTCATGAATTTGAATAAGATACAAAGGGCTTTCCCCTAAAAAGAGAGTATTAAAATTCTGTTTAAAATGTGAGGGTTTTGATTTTAATAGATCATTTTATTTTTTTTAGTTTATTTTGAGAGAGAAAAAGAGAGCATGTGGGAGGGGCAGAGAGAGACAGAGAGAGAATCTCAAGTGGGCTCCACACTGATAGAACTGAGCCCAGTGCAGGGCTCTGTCCTATGACCCTGGGGTCACCACCTGAGCCAAAATTAAGAGCTGGATACTAAAGCCACTGAGCCACCCAGGCACTCCACTCATTTTATTTCTTAAATTTGTTCAGAAGTGTTTGTTTTGTAGGTGATTACAACCAACAAGATCTAGTATCTATTAAATATGCCAAAGATACTGTTTCAAAAAACCTGTATATTTGGGGATTTCCAAGAGTGTAAGAAGTACTGTCTCTATCAGAACTTGAACTGGGTGGAGAAAGGCCATAGAGAATAGTCAGACCCAGCAGAGTGTGGCAGTTGATCCAGAAAGTTACCTTGATGGACAACAGAAGGTAATCAGTGAAGAAAGGGGAAACTTGTACATGTAAAGGTCGGAAATCAAGCCAGAAAGCTCAAAAGACCCGCTGCTGGTTCACTGGTGGAGTTTCAGCCCTTGAGATCAAAACACACAAAAAAACACCGTTGATAAAATTGAGGAGGAACCGGGAAAGAGTGCTGTGCCAGGGCAAGAATGCGTGGCCTCAGCTACTGGATTTGAGATGCAAGGCATGGGCCTGACACAATGACCATTTCCAGGATGTCCAGATGTAATGTAGTGTAGCCATTTATTTCTTAAATTCTACTGATTAAGGGCCGTTTTGAGAGCCTGAAATGGGGCTGAGTCTTCAAGTTCCAGGAACTCTGTCCTCATTATAAGTTCTGTGCAGAATGGGGGAATTCGGGTTGCAAATGATATTTTACTAATCTGGTGTTACTGCAGTGATGATAAATCAGTAAAGGTCCAGTGAAAACAACTAGTAGCCACAAATTTCACAAAGCATTTCTAAATTTCAATTATTTGGGAACCAGATGTCCTTAAGGTATCTGTTAATAAGTAATAGATAATAAATGGATAAGGTGCATGGCTGTAATTAGCAGAGATCCCTAAACAATAATAAATAAATTAGTTGCATCAGAATCACTTGGTACTTTAAGACTAGCTTCCGAGGCCCATGGGCAATTTATGAAATCAGGATCTGAGAGAAAAGCCTAGGAATCTGATTTTCTGCAAACTCCCTTTTAGAGCCCTGTCTAATTCATTCCACAGAGAGCATTTCAAGTGCTACAGAGAATATAAGAGTTTTTAGCCTTTGTTCTTTCAAATAGTTTAAGCACTCCACTTCCAATAGTATCCTGTAAATACATAGGTAAATACAGTTCCTTATTATACCACGTTGTGTAGCTTTAGCTCAGTGCTTCCCAGAATCATCATGAATGCCAATTTCATAGGTCTAAAATTAGTGAACTTTTAATTCCAGAAAACCATCCACCTAAAATCCTCCTTTTCTCTGCAGTTGTACCATACCTCCATGTGGCATATCTTCCCATGGAGACAGCGTGCTTGGAACAATCCCAGTCTGTATCTCTGTTTTGTGTACTTTATTCCTTACTATCTTTCCTGTCATGCTGAAGTAAGTTTTGTCTGGTGTAGTAGACATGTGAGAAGACTTGATCCAGGTCACCAGTCAGATTATTGTCCCCGGGATATAGATGAAGACACAGAGGTGCAGAAGGCTTTGCCACCTGAGTAGGCTTCTTGTTCCCAGACCTCTGAGAAGGTCTCTCTACCCACCTAACAGAGATGGTTTTCCAGTCTGTACATGGTCCCTAGCAGTTATTCCAGACTCATGGAGAGGATTCAAGACCAGAGTCCTGGTTTTGCCTCCAGTACTGGCCTGCTTGTGACCATGCCTAAATAGTATCTCTTTTCTGTGCTCTAGTTTCTTGTATGAGCCAGGATTTGGATCCTAACTGCACTTCATTTATATGTACCTTTGGGCAAATTATTTAGCATCTAGTGCCTCAGTCTCCTCTATAAAGCAGAGGTAGTAAAAGGAGCCATCTCAAAGGGTTATTGCAGTTTATTCAGATAGTGTCTGTTAAATACTTAATATAGTGCCTGGCACCAAGATTCCTATAGCTAAGTGTTAGCTATTGTATTTAGGATGAAGTCAGATAATAGATGTGAAAAACACTTTGAAATGGTTCAAAGTCCAGATGTACACAAGAGGGTAAGTGAGAAAGACAATAGTATTAGTTAGCTAATGCTGTGTAACAAATTAGCAGCTTAAAAACTGACAAACCAGAAATTAATTATATCATCTCACAGTTTCTGAAACTAAGTTGTTTTGGCTTAGGATCTCAAGTATCAGAAGCTCAGCTAACCTGGGGAGACAGCTGAGCTGTTAGGTGTTGGTGTAGCCAGTTAAGGCTAGAGGCCAAAATGGAAGAAACAGTGAAGCCTTTAGTCACTTAGGGCCACAGTATAAGAGGTTAAAACCAGAGAAGGTGGAGACTGTACCTGATTCCATTTTGTTCCATGGAACAGTGTGCCTGTTCAGGGTAAGAAGCAGTGGAAATGAGGGCTAGGAGTGGAGGATACAGGGTACTTGGCCTCAGAGGGGGGGAAAGTGTCTTCAAGGTCATCCCTGAATAAGGAGGCATCCACAAAGTCACCTTGGCTGAAGGATGCTTGAGCTAGAACTACAAATATACATAGGTGCTTGCCTGGCCACAGGGACTTGAGTCCTTGATTGAAGCTGCCTTCAGAGATATTAGTGCATCAGCTGTGCAACAAGTCTCAAAGGGAGAGGGCAGTGTTCCCTCATGAAGCCTGCCGGGTAGAGACTTTGTAACTGCCTATGGTCAGGCCTGAAAAATCACACAGCAGTTTTGGGTCAGGAGCTGGATTCCTCAACCAGCACAGATCACATCTGTGCAGGGGTAGTTCCAGCCTTCATGCAAAAGGCAGACTCAGAAGCAGGGCAGCTGATGCAAAGACTTACGGCCCAGTTAGATAAGACTGGAGGGGAAATGCAGGGGAGGGCCAAATAAATCAGTCCAAACAGACATACATAGGAAGTCAGGCAAACAAAGCTAACAAGTATCAGAGGGCCAAGAATAATGCCACTAAGGCAGAACCCAGGACTTAAGAGTTGCTCAGTGTGTTGTGCTGGGACCACCTGTGTGGTCACCTGAGAAACTTACTAACTACTCCAGACCCGACCCTCAGTTTCTCACTAGTTTTAAAATAGAAGGAGGACCTTTGAAGAACATTTTTAGCAAGTCCCCCTGTGATGTTAATGCATACAGGAATTTGAGTACCACTAGATAAAGAGGTCAGCAATGTGGAGGAGAGGCATGGCAATGGCAGGGCCAGGACATAGGCACTGATTAAGTACCATGGTTGGTTTTGTTCACCTCTTTTCCAGATGGGAATATTCTGTCTTTGGTTAGATCTAGCCTGGAAACACACACACACACACACACACACACACACACACACACACACACACACACACAGAAAGGTCATTGGGAATGGTTAGTAACTAAGAACAGGTATGGCTCTTAATAGTGGTCCTTAGTAATTACACCATGCCAAGCACCAAGACTGATCCTCTTCTGGCTTGGATTTTCCACCACAGGTGGAAAATGAAAACTTTGATTGATCTGTGAACCAGCAGGGTTGCTTCTCACACATGATCTGCATCCCTTGTGGCAGGTTGATGAGAACTATTTAGCTCAACTTGCTTTTTCTGGTTCAGCCTCTTAGGAATATTTCAGATTACACTGAACTCACAGCAGTGAAATCAAAAGTTATGTTTTGCTGTGAGAAAGCCAGCTGGACCTCCGTGGTCCTCTGAGTTAGAGTTCATTGATTCAGTGGTGTAGTGATTGTGGTCACTGGTCATGATGCGGTGAATGAGTAGTTAATGAAGTATGCAAATCCTAATGACCAGTACCTAACTGAGCAAGAGGGGAGAATCGTAGAACTGTAAAAGTCATAATTTTCATCCTTGGTAACATGGTAGAGTACCATCAGCATTTGGTATTTGTATCCACCATCCCCACTAACCACAATCAGCAGTCCAGAAAATAATGCAAAGAGTATTCACAAAAATCTAAATGTCCTTAGGATCTTAAAAAGCCCAATGGCATAGCCTTAAGAAATATGGATGGGACTTGTACTCATCTACTGATGGTTTTCTGACCTGATTATATATTATACAGAGGTCTGCTTTAGTGGAGAGAAAGGTTTCATACCAAAGAAAGAGTAGGGGACCCATGTTTAGCATTATTATGAGTCAATCTGCTGAAAAGTCATTTTGCTGAAATACACATAGGGCCCAACAAATATACTTTTAAAACTGGCTGAGTCTGCAAGAAAGTAAAGAAAATTCCCAAGAGCCAAAGCAAAACAAAACAGTGAGTTGAAATCAGGGCAGCCAGCAAGTGGACATAGAAGCCTGACTCCCCTAGAACAAATGCTGATATATAACTGAGTGTTGGGATTTATAATTGCTAAGGAAATGAAAGGGTAAGACTATGTCCATGAAGAACAAGGACATGAAACTGGAGATGCATATACATAGTCATAACCTGTTGAAAGGCTGTGACCTCAACAGAATAATGTGTAAGGAAGAAAAATCCAGTAGGCAGTAAACAGAAGCTGAGAGGAAAAACAACAGTATCATCCCTTCTGAGAATTTTTAACCTTATCCATTTGTGATTTGGGCATTTGAATTTACACTCTGCATTGAACTTAGACTACCCACAAGCAGGAAAATCCCAAACTGAACAATAAGGTAATCCTGGATTGGAAGTGCTCCCTCTTGCCTGGCATCAGCAAATACTGATCCTGGGGAAAGCATCTCCTACTCAAGGCCTTCAGGATTCCAGTATATTTGATTAAAACAAATAAAAATTCTCAATGTAAAGTTACCAGACATAAGAAAACAAGCTCTAATGAGAGAGAGTCAGAAAACACAACAAACCATAGGTCTAGATCATAAGGAATTCAGAAAATGGAATTATCCAGTATTGGCTATAAAATAAGCTATTTAAAGAAATGAAAGATAAATGCAAAAATGAAATATTAGCAAACAGAATCCAATATCACATTAAAAAAACTAACACACCATGACCACATGAGATTTATTCTAGAAATATAGAGTTGGTTTAATATTAAGAAATTTAGTAATATCCTATACCGTATTAATTGTTGGGGATGGATATACACCTTTTAAATAGTTTTCTTGAGATAAAATTAACATACAATAAATAATACATATTTTAAATGGACAGTTTGGTAAGTTTTGATACATGTACACCCAAGAAACCAGCACCAAGGTCAAAATAATGAAAATATCCATCACCTCCAACAGCTTCCTTGTACTACTTTGTTATCCTTTCTTTCTTTTCCTTCCGTGGGCCCTCCACAACTTCATGTGACCACTGTCTGTATCATAAATTAGTTTGCATTTTCTAGAATTTTATGTAAGTGCGATTGTACAGTATATGCTCTTATTTTGTTTGGCTTCTACTCAGCATAATTACATTGAGATTCATCAGTGTTAGTGCATGTATCAATAATTCATTCCTTTTTATTGCTGAGTGTTCCATTGGTTGGATCACTTGAGAAAATTAGTGGTAGGTTCTTTCCAGTTGAGTGGGCTCTAGTAATTTTGCAGCTAAAGAGCAATGGAAGAGAGGAAAAGACCTCTACTTGCTTCTTGAGATTTGGCTCAACAGCTATAGGTCTATGTGGATTTGGAAGCATCAATAATCCTTAAGTCTGGATCATCCCATGGGATCCCATCCCACTGGAAGTGGGACTGTGAATCTAACTTGTTTTAGTTTGTGACTGCAGTGAGACAGAAAACCTGGCCAGTGTACTGTGCTCTGGGTGTTTGCACTGGTATTCATGATGGGAAACTGAACCACACTGGGGGGCTTTTCATCTTGATTTGTTCAGAAAAATTTGGTCAATTCACTCTGGCCAAGGTTGGGTCCCTCTTTATCATGGGAGCCCAGAAAGAAACTAACTCAGCTCTTTACTGAAGATTATATTACATGGAGAGAGGTAAGGGGATAAAAACCACTTTGAAAGTGGAAGCAATAATTCATAACTACCCAGCAGCATGCTTATCAGTCCTTGGATTTCTTATGTAAAATGCTCAGGTAGGGGAAGAAGATCTGGGTAAGGAAGCAAGAGAAGAGCTCAGGAAGACTCCTAACTCATCAAAGATACAGAAACCTGTGGGTCCACAGCAATTTCCTCAACTATCTTTCATGCTAGGGTGCAGCGAGCAACAGACAGACCTGCCACATGGTCTGAAGAAGAGTCTAGGGAGTCAAGGGAGAGGATACAGCGGTTTGGAGATACAGTCCAGCGGTCAGCCTGACCTGATAGTCCAGGAAGCATTGCAGGGGGCCAGGACAAACACTGGCTGAGGGTCAGGAGGACAAACTTAGAGTGAGCACGGGGAATAATCAGAAGGGTGGGAAAGGAGACTGAGAAGTAGCATGTGACCATGTTAGGAAAGGTAAGAATGAGTGAGAATGGAAAAAGTAAGCCATATTCAGACTTGGAAGATCTATTAGCCAAGGTCATTAGCCACCTCTGGTCTTGCAACATTACTCCCTTCTAACCCATACCAGAACCCATTCTCAAGCAGGCTGTCACAGAAGCAAACAGAAAGAGATGGTGGAGAAATGTTGTGACTGAAGAGAAACTTAACTTTCTTACGGGCATCGTCAGCATTCCTGCAAAGGCAGTTAGGTGCTTACAGAAGTTTTTTGAATAGTGGCTCTCCTAGTCCCTTAAAAATCATTTGATCTATATACAGCATTTCTGCTTAGTAACCAACATAACCTATTCCAGAATAATAATAATTGTAATTCCAACAGAGCTGTAATCCTCACCCTGAGAATAAACATGAACTATGTCTGTAAGTAGTCATAGCAGCAGTGGCAGCCAACACCAATTTAGCTTGCAATGTGTCAGAGACCATTCTGAATGCTTTCTAAACATTAATTTATTTAATTCCGATGGCAGTCTTAGGAGGTAACATCACTATTATGATTTTGTAGAATAACCTGTTGGCATTTCACTGGGCTAACAATGCATTCATCAGACTAACTTAGTATTTTCCTAAAGATCATATAATGAATATGTTAATAGTATTTGGGAACACTTAAAATCTGTTCCACTAATGTTGTAAAATCAGTTATGATAATCATCACGTTCATTCAATGAACTTTATTGTCTGGAGATTTTTCGGTGGTCATGTACTGACAGGAGGATCTTAAACAGAATGTACCTGTAATCTCTTTCTTTGATGCTTTTTTTTAAAATTTATTTATTTCTAGGAGAGAGAGAGAGAGAGAGAGAGAGAGACAGCGCGAGCAGGGGAGGGTCCGAGAGAGAGGGAGTCACAGACTGAAACAGGCTCCAGGCTCTGAGCTGGCAGTCAGCACAGAGCCGGATGCGGGGCTCGAACCCACGAACCGCGAGATCATGACCTAAACGAAAGTCGGACGCCTAACCGACTAAGCCACCCAGGCGCCCCTGTAATCTCTTTCTTTGAAAAGAAATCCTTTCTCTTGACGATGAAAGAAATGCTTAATTGTGGATATAGCAGAAGTTTCTCTGGATTTTTTTTTTAACTCTCAGTGACTTCTGCTTTCTCCATTTTGGTGATGATTTATATTGGTTACCTAGGGCAGTTTACATTCTAACCAGTGTACTGCCCTAGAAAATGACATGGAGACATGGATAGAATAAACAACTTGCATTTTAAGATTAATTGTTATAGAAGATAAGTAATGCTAAAAATGAAACTAGTTCTAAACTGATTCTAACCTGTTTGGGTTTTAGAAGTTTTACACCTTTACCAATGGTCATTCTATGTAAAGATGTAATTTTATTAAACAATTTTTAAGGAGAAGCTCATTAGATGAGTAGTATATCAAAGATACTGATGACACTCATGTCATGTAAAAAGAATAACACAAAATGTCTAAAGGCAGTGTTTTCCCCGCCCCACAGTAAATTTGTTTAACTAATATATCAAGTGTATGTAGGAGATTGGTAAACCTCTCTCTGCTCTGGGTGCATTAGGAAGAGGGAGAAATAGGACAGAGGACTTCTTCCAGAACAATTGGAAGAAAGAAGGACTTTGTCGTGCAGACAGGTAGAGAAAAGAGCTCAGTTTTAAAGGACATAGAAATGCCTTTCTAGCTAAAGGCTTTCATCCTACTGGCCTGACTTGGGACTTGATTGTTAGAAGGGTTAAAGCATAAAATCTCTATCTTCCATGACAATTTAGCTATGCAATCATTTTGCATTTTAGACTGTAACTTTTTTTCTAGTTTCTTCCCATCCATTTCTCCTGAAAAAAGGAGTAGAGAGAGAGAGGAATAATAACATAGGATAAAGGGCTTAGTATTTCTGTAGAACAGGCCCAAGCTAAATGCTCATGGGAGACGCTGTGACCTTAAACACCTTGAGGACCCATTCAGAGCATGGACTACATTGGGTCTTACTCGTCTCCACATGATGAGAATGATCCCTAAATGCAAGTACATACTGTTGCAGAGAGCTGTTAGCAAGTCAGCTGGACACCAATCCCTGATCTTGCCTTTTCCACTCTTAAGCTTTCCCCAGTGGGGCTTGGTATTCTGGCTGCTGAAAGCATCTATATTCTGCTGACTCCCACATTTTAAATTCCAACCCAAACCTCTCTTCTGAGCTACAAATCCATATAATTAATCTGCCTATTCAGCATCTCCACTTGAATGTCTCCCAAGGCACTGGGACACAGCAATGAACAAAATAGGCAAAAAACCTGTCCTCATGAAATTCACATTCTAGCTCATAGTCAGTATGTCCCAAACTAAATCTACCTAGCCATTCCATTGCTTTAGCTAAAACCACATCTTTTTATTTATTTTTTATTTTCTTAATGTTTATTTTTGAGAGAGAGAGAGAGGAAGGGAGGGAGGGAGGGTAGGAGGGAGGGTACACAAGTGAGGGAGGGGCAGAGAAGGAGAAACAGAATTTTAATAAGGCTCCAGGCTCTTAGCTGTCAGCACAGAGCTCAGTGTGGTGTTCAAACCTACGAACCATGAGACCATGACCTGAGCCAAAGTCGGATGCTTAACTGACTGAACTACCCAGGCACCCCTGGCTAAAACCACATCTTACTAGCTTTACCTCTAAGGTATTTTTCTTCTTTGGAACCAACACATTTATCCAAGAAATCCATCCTTTCTCTCTTGAGCATCTGTAAAATGCTCTTAACTGGCCTCCCTTCATCTACTTTTATTTTCCTCCATTCTAAGCTAGAATGGTTACTTTATTTCATTTTCTAAGAGTGATCCTTTTAAAGTGCACATCTCGTCAGGACAATCCCCTGCTGAAAAATTTTTGAATCCCCTGCAAATTGAATGAAACTTAGAGCCCACGAGACCCAGCATGATCTGGCTCTTATTCTCCTCCCCAGATTTTCCCTTTTGGCTCTGAGTTCCAGGCCCAGTGACTTTCAGTGCATTCTTAACTATGCTAAAGCTTTTTTTACTTCAGTGATATCCTTCATCTTGTTTGATTCTGCTAAATCCAAATCATTTTCAGATCTTAGGATGAATGTCATTCTTTCTGGTCTACAATTCCAGCCACACCACCATGAGTCCCTTTATGTATACATTCCTAGTATATTTTTCCTCATGCTTGCTAACATTGTAATTAATTATCTGTGTGATGATCTGCTCACTGTCTATCTCCACCACTAGGCTGTAGGTTCCATTAGGGCAGGAGAGGTATCCATTTTCCACACCACAGACTTTGCAGAGAGATCATAGTGGAAATAGTAACCACATAGTATGTGTTATATTTGTTGAAGATAAGGAAAAGCTATAACTCATTTTATTAAGCCACTATTATAACACATTAATGAGAAATAAGAATTCACCATGAAGGGTGTAATTATGGAAAAGGAAGGAGTCCTATTGGGCTAATTAGAAAAAATAATGTAAGTAAAAATTTTGTTCAGATGACAAAAGTGAATTAATACGAATGTTACAGGGGAAAATTAATGTTGATAATGAATGAGGGTAATAGGAACAAAGAAAAAGAGTGTAGGAGCTCTCATCTGGGAAGACCAATGGTGGAAATGTCATTAAGACATGTAAGTGATCTTAATGGATCCAGCAGACCTCAGTGTGTTAATAGGATTTCTAGGGGCCCATCCAGTACCAAATGTCTTTGAAGTTGTGATCTCCCTGCATTCAGATATTCAGATGTGGTTGGATAGAATTGTGTAAAGAATAGCATAAAATGCTAACCTGGAATGGGTGGAAAACTCAACAGCTGGTAAGTGGAGAAAGAAGAAAATACTGAATAGTGTGCATGCAGGTTGATTCCCATGATGACTTTTAAATATGGTTTATAAGGGATAAATACTTAATGAACTGAAAAGCTTTAAGGTTGAGAGTGGCCTTGTGCAGGTAGGACATGAATTTCTTCTGCACATAACTCCTGTTGATTTCAGATTTCAGAAGAAGAGTGGACCAAAATTATTTTCTATGCAGTAATGATTTCATAATGGGAATGTATGTCTCAAGGTTTAGAACCTCCTAAATTCAGAAATCTGAAATTTTTATTTTTCAACCTCACATGATACAGTTTCTTTTTTTTTGGAAGTTAAAATGCATCTAGATTTCTGAGAGCTTGTCTTTAGTAAAAGTAAACCAAGGTAAACAGGTTTATGTATTGGGAATATATGGAATACATTTCCCATATTTGATTTAAAAAATGTTGAGCTAAACATCGAGAATCTGTTCAATGCGAAATATTACATCAATATACCATGTAAGCACTACTGATACTGAGTTCCTAGGTCAATGTTAAAGGTACTTATGAATTTTCATTTGTGTTTATTAATAAAATGCTTTTCTTTCACAGACACCTCATAATATTGTACCATCACCTTTTCTCATTAATTAAGCTATGATAAGAGAGTCTGAATAGAATTTTAGTTTCCTATTCCTATAAAAGAACTAAGCTTGAATAAAAATGTACTCTCATTTTCTTTTTCTTGTATGGTCATTGTTAACAATAAACAGAACTACTCTTTGAAAGGTAATTATCAGCCTATCTGGAAACAGTTCGGCAGTTTCTTAAAAAACTAAACATACAACTACCATACAATCCAGCAGTTGCACTCTTGTGCATTTATCTCAGAGATATGATAATGTCTCGTATAAAAACTTAGGGGTGTCTGGGTGGCTTATTTGGTTAAATAACCAACTTTTGATTTCAGCTCAGGTCATGATCCCAGAGTGGTGGGATCGAGCCCCCTGTCAGGCTCTGTACAGAGTGTGAAGTCTCCTTAAAATTTTCTCTTTCCTGAGAGAGAGCATGCATGTGCGGGCAGAGGGAGAGAGAATATTAAGCAGACTCCATGCTCAGCAAGGAGCCTGATGCAGCACTTGATGCCACGACCCTGGGATTACTACGTGAGCCGAAATCAAGAGCCAGATGCTCAACTGACTGAGCCACTCCGTGCCCCAACAGTGTCATAAATAAAGTGGATAGCAGGGCATCCAGCTGGCGCTACACAATTGCTCAGTATGGGGGGAACCCTCCTATTTGGTGGTGAAAAGTACCAATCAGAATATAAAGAAGAATAGGAGTTTTTCCTTTAACGATGAGTGGGAAAAAAAAGTGTTATTATCTTGACAATATGTCTTTTGTTGAAACCAGATTCCCACTCAATAAACGTTGATATTAAAAGAACAAAAAAAATTTCTCTTTCCTTCCCTCTCTGCCCCTGCTTGCTCTCTAAATAAATAAATATATAAATATTTAACAACTTATAAATGAATGTCCATAACAGCTTTATTCATAATAGCCAAAACATGGGAAATAACCAAATGTTCTTCATTGAATGAGTGGTTAAACTGTGGTACATTCATACCATAGGATGCCACTCAGAAATAAGAAGAATGGCTTATTGAGATAGGCAGCAACTTTATGAATCACCAGGGAATTATAGTGAGTGAAAAAAGCCAATCCCCAAAGATTACACCCTATGTATATGATTCCATTATATGACACTTCTGAAATCACTAAATAAAAATGGAGGATGCATTAATGGTGTTTGGGGGCAGACAGGGGATGGAAGAAGGAGGTGGGGCAGGAGGTACAGTAGCAAAGAAAGTGGAGTGTGGTTATAAAAGGACAATGCAGGAATCTTTGTCTTGATGAAAATATTCTGTATCTGTTGATCCATTCACTAGCCGGTGGACATTGGATTGATTCCATTCTTTGGCTATTGTGAATAATATTGCTATGAATATTCATGTATGGGTCTTTATACTGATAGAAGGTTTCATTTTCTTGGGTAGATACCTGGGGCAAAATTGTTACATAATTATAAGTTAACTATGGTAATAGTAAGTTAGTGTTTAACTTTTGAAGTAATTGCCAAAAATGTTTTCCGAAGTGGCTGTGCCACTTTACATTCCCATCAGCAATCTAAAAGGATTCCAGATTCTTCTCATATTTGTTAACACTTGGTATTCAGTCTTTTTCTTTTTAGTCGTTCTGATGGGTGTGGAGTGGTATCTCACTGTGGCTTTACTTTGCATTTTTTTAAATGACTGAAGATGGTGGGTATCCTTTCCTGGACTTATTAGCTCTTTGTATATTTTTTTAGTAAAATATCTGTTCAAACCTTTTGCCCATATTTAAATTGGGCTACTTATGATTGAGTTTTAAGAATTCCTTATATATAATGAATATAAACCCTTTATCAGATATGTGATTTGCACATGTTTTCTACTAATCTGTGGTTTATGTTGTTATTAATGATACTTTTATTAAAGAGCAAAAGTTTTAAATTTAAAAATTTAAATTCTCATTTATCAACTTTTTCTTTTGTGGATCATGCTTTTGTTGTTACTAAGATATCTTTCCTAACTCAGTGTCACAAAGATTTTCTCCTATGTTCTCTTTTAGAAGTTTTATATTTGTAGCTCATATATTTAGATCTATGATCCATCTGAGTTTATTTTTCTGTATGGCATCAGCTAAGGGTCTAAATTACTTTTTTTTTTTGCCTGTGAATACCCAGGTGTTTTAGCATCATTTCTGAGGAGACTTTTCTTATTGAATTGCTTAGCACTTTATCAAAAAAAAGCCTCCCGATCTACAACCATGCTATGTGTCTCCATTTATTTAGGTCTTTAATTTCTTTTAGCAAAGTTCATTGCATACAGGTATGTGTCCCTTTTGCTAAATTTGATCCTAAGTATTTTATTCTTTTTGATGATACTGTGAATGAAAATAATTTTGTTTTAATTTTGTTCATTGCTAGCCTATAGAAATATAATTTATTTTTTCTATATTTTGTTTCCTGAAAACTTGCTAAACTGTGTGTGTATGTGTTTGTGTGTGGATTCTTCAGAGTTTTCTACATATAACATGATGTCATCTCCAAATAAAAACAGTTTTACATCTTCCTTTCTAATCTGAATGACTTTAACTTGTCTTCTTGCCTTGCTGTGATGGCTAAACCTCTGCTACCATATTGGATAGAAGTGGTACAAATGGGTATCCTTCCTTTTTTCAGGATTTCAAGAAGAAAACATTCATTCTTCCACTGGGAAGTATTATGTTAGCTATATGGTTGTGTTTTGTGGTTTGTTTGTTTGTTTGTATGGGGAGAGTTGTGGGGTTTTGTGTTTTCTTTTGTTTGTGATTTAAAGCTAAAATTTTCAGCACTATGTGCTATCTTATCCTATAAAATTAGGAGGACTTCAAATGACCTAGCCACAACTTCTCCTTCCTGTTCTTTTCCCATGGATAAGGTCCCACAGCTAACAGTCCTGCTTATCGCATAGAACAGGTGGGGTTCATGCTAATCTCTCAGTATAGGTTTTCAGTTCCCTGCCAGCCCATGGAATTATTCAAACAAGCCAATCACAATCTCTTACAGGCACATTGGGGCAACTCACCCTTTTGATACTACAAAGCCTGCCTTTTATAGCCCCTGAGGATTCACTCTGGTCCCCACTATAACCACTGCATGGTCTTTAATGGCATGGGGTGTCCTCCTCCCCGGGGCTGTGAGCATATGTAACTAATAAACTGCCATTGATTTTATCTGTCAAGATAAAATCTGTCAGGTGTTGTGTGTTCAGTCATCCCCAGAACCCTAGGTGATAAGAATCCCTCCCATACCACTAGTGCGAATAGGAGGCAATTAAAACATTTTGTAGACTCCCTCCTTCAGGCTTAGGAAGCAGTCTACTTCTAGTTTAAGTTTTTATCATGAATTGATGCTGGATTTTGTTGAATGATTTTTCTGTCTATTGAGATAATCATGTGTTTTTGCATTTATTCTATTAATATGCTGTATTATATTAGTTAGTTTGCATTTGTTAACCAAGCTTATATTCCCAGGATAAATCCCACTTGCATGGTATGTCATCTTTTTTATATGTTGCTAGATTTAATCTCTAGTGTTTTGTTAGGAATTTTTGTGTCTGTTTATGCCAGTCTGTTTCTCTCCTTTCTTGTAGTCTTTGGTTTTGGTATCAAGGTACAATTAACCTCTTTGAATGAGTTTGGAAATTTTCCTTACTCATTATTTCCCTGATCATCAGTGCTTTTCTGCTGTTTGTTTTGGGTTTAATTTGCTCTTTGTTCTTCTAAAGGAAGAAATTTACATTATTGATTTTGACACTCCTTTTAGATATTGATAATTTAGAGCTATATATTTATTTTTAAGTACTGCCTTAACCACATCCTGTACATTTTGAAGTGTGCCTTTTTTTTCATTTGGGTCAAAAAATTTTTTTAATTTGCCTTGTGATTTCTTCTTGGCCTCCTAGATTATTTATAAACATGTTATTTAATTTCCAAGTATTTGGAGATTTCTCGTTTATTTGTGTTATTGGTTTATAATTGAATTTAATTGCGGTCAGAGGACATACTAGTTTTCCATATGGTCTGTCCTAAAGAGTGTTCCATTGGTACCTGAAATGACTCTGTATTTCTCTCTTGGGTGGAATGTAGGTGGTTGCCTGCATCTTAATTTATTACAATCTACACCAAGCTATATGGATTGATAGTGTTGTTCAGTTCTTCTAGATCCATTTTGATTTTTGTCTATTCGTTCTATCCATTACTAAAAGTGGGGCGTTGAAATCTCTATAGTTGTTTGTCTGTTTGTCCTATGGATTTTGTCAGTTTTTATTTCTTCTGATTTGAGGCTCTTGTTAGAAAAGTATAAATTAAAATTTGCTTTATTTTATGATATATAGATTCATAACTATAAAATATCTTTGTGGTAAGAATTCTTAAAGTCCATTTTGTCTTAATGTAGCCACTCCAACTATCTTAGTATCCTTTTATTTTCAAAGTTGGTGTCTTGGAATCTATATTCTGTCTCTTATAGATAACACACAATAGGATGGTGCTTTTTATATCCCGCCCGACAAGCTCTGCCTTTTGATTATAGTGGAATCACTGTAATGTAATTATTGATTTTGTTGAAAATGTGTCTTCATTTTGCAATCTGCCCTCTAGATATTTCATGTATTTCGTATTTATATGTTCCTCCTTTGTGGCCTTCTGTGTCAAATATCATATAGTATGCCATTTACATTTCTCTGCCATTTTTTAAAGCAGACTTGTGGAGTTATTTTCTTAGTGGTTGTGCCAAAAATTATATATGTCATAATGTATCACAGTCTCTGTCAGGTGAATATAGACTTAATTCTGGTAAAATAAAGTAAATTTGCTCCTTTGCAGCTTCTTTTCCTTCCTCCTTCTTTGTACTATTACTGGCATAGAGATCAAGTTAGTTTATAAACTCAGCAACACAGGGCAATAATTACTGCTTTATACAAGCTTATGCCTCTTAATTAAAAGAAAAAAATATTATATATATATATATATATATGTGTGTGTACATACATACATACATATATTTGGTTGTTATCCACATATTCACCATTTCTGGTGTTCTTGGTTTCTTTTTATAGATTCAGATTACCATCCTAAGTTGTTCCCTATCAGTATGAAGGACTTTCTTTAGTATTTCTTTTTAGGCAGATATAGGTTCTCTCAAACTTTTCTGGGTACAGAATTCTTAACTGGTAATTTTTTCCACCAGCACTTTGAATATGTTCCTCTACTGTCTTCAGCCCTACACTGTTAAGGTCATCTTAATTTGGCTCCTGCTTTCTTTTTGAACTCAAAATCCAGGTCTCTTCTACCCTACACTTCTGGCCTTTGTATCATCCTATTTTAGACAGTATTTCTCTGTGTTTCCTATTTGTCCTAAAATCTCCTGAGCCTAGGTGATTGTGCCTTCCCATTATACGTGGACTAATCTTTGGGGGGGAAAAGGTGAAATTTTTGTTACTGTTCATAAAGGCAATGCTATTGCCATGGCTTGCCAAAAAACCTTCATGAGAAAATATAATCATTGACTCGATATAATTACCTCTTTATACAACTAGACATCTTTCTACCAACCTTTTAAATCTTTGTTTTTTTTTTTAATGTTTTATTTATTTCTGAGAGAGAGAGAGACAGCGTGAGCAGGGGAAGGTCAGAGAGAGAGGGAGACACAGACTCTGTAATAGGCTCCAGGCTCTGAGCCAGCTGTCAGCACAGTGCCCGATGCGGGGCTTGAACCCACAAACTGTGAGATCATGACCTGAGCCGAAGTCGGAAGCTTAACTGACTGAGCCACCCAGGCGCCCCTAAATCTTTGGTTTTTAAATACTCTGATAGCAAATTATTAAAGAAATCAGACTTCTGGTTAGGCTTAATATTTAAGCTGCTAGGGCCACTGTCTTCATTTTTTTTCCAAGCTACCAAATATAAAAATTAGCATAGGGGTGTCGGGCTTTTCTGACCCATACATGATTCAGGCAGTCATGGATCTAACACAACTCATTTATACATTCAAAGGATGTAAATTACAATCTTTACAATAAGCACTTTACTAAAAATGTTAAAAAGCATTTTTAGCTTTTTAACAAGAAAGAAAACTGTTTTACATGGTTCCTTGTTAACAGAAACATTCTATTTAACAAATATTGAATATCATGAGAACATCTTTGCATTAATTGCTCAGGAAGAGTATGTGACTGGGTTAGGAGGCACACTATTTCATGTAAGTGAACACAGTGAAAGAAATGGCTGGAATCCGTTTTATCCATTAAGATCGAGTCAGGAGACAGCAGTCACACTAGCCATTTAACAGAGAGAATACATAAAGAATAAGGTGTGAAGTGAATTAGTTGAACAAAAAGCCATAAAGAGAAAATAAGGAAGCAACTACAGGAATCAGCTTCTACCTGTAGGGCTGGGTAAACAAAGGGAAAAGATGATGTATTAAAACTTGTAGGCTTAGTGAAGAAGCCAAATGGAGCTGAATCTCAGATTTCCAAAGAAGAGTCTCCAGGCAGGGGCGCCTGGGTGGCTTAGTCGGTTAAGCGTCCGGCTTTCACTTAGGTCATGATCTCGCGGTTCGTGGGCTCGAGCCCTGCGTCGGGCTCTGTGCTGACTGCCACCTCAGAGCCTGGAGTCTGTTTCTGAGTCTGTGTCTCCCTCTCTCTCTGACCCTCCCCTGCTCACGCTCTCTCTCTCCTAGAAATAAATAAAAAATATTAAAAAAAAAAAAAAAAGAAGAGTCTCCAGGCAACTGGTCCTGGGCATCTCTGAGGAAGTGTGGTTGTAGGAAGTGTTGTTAGGGTTTTGTAAGTGTATGTTATGGGAAGGAAGTGTCATCTTGGGGTGAGGAGGTGTTGCTGGGTTGATGCTCCTAGGAACAGAAAACACACTGAAAGCAAGTAGTTCCTTCTTTCTCCTTCCATCTGACACTCTCCCTCTATCGTCTCCCCACACAAACACACACGCATTACTACTACCACCGCATAACTACCTCATGTACATACCACATACATCTACACACATACCACACACACACATTACCAAACATATAAATATGCCACCATATATACACACACTACACATACATTACCACATATGTCACCACATACACATCAGTCATCACAAACATGCACCACATATACACAAACACCACATACACACCACTACTTACACAGACACACCCATACACTACAGTTAGCAGAGCTTAATAGGGAGCCAACTGGCAAAGCAGAAATGTGGCTTGCAAAGTCTGCATTCCGACACCATGTAACACAGTTAAAAGGGTGGATTTGGTGCTGAAAACAAAAACTTAGTAACTGACATATTCGTTTAATTCTCAATAAAGCCTTTCCCTTACCTGTCTGGTGTTTTTGTTTCCTTTGTGCTTGAGATCACTGGAATATTCCAACATGAAGTAATCAAATGTTATTGTGGCTTATGGTTTCCTATAATTTTAACAAAAGTTGAATCAAAGTTGACTTGGACTTGCTATTATTTGGAGGGGTTATTAGGAAAAAAGGGAAGGGCTACTTTTCATTTCCATAATTGACATAATTTTATTGTTGACCACCTCAAATATATTGGAGATACATGGAGTGTAAGGTATAATTAAATAATACTAAGCTGTTCCAACTAATAAAAGAGATTCCCAACAATTTCCTAAGTGTATAGCCTGGAGAGAGGGGTACAGTTTTAATGGTGGCTATTTCAAGTTAGATAGCAGGAGATGATGGAAAAAGAGATGACCGTTGGAGCAAATAGATGCAACATTTCTTCAGTCTCGCCTGCATTTCTTATTCACCTGAGGGCCACCAGCCTAAGTGTGTAGCATCTTCCAATTTCTGGGTGGAAAAGCCACATCGGATATACAGAAAATGACAAAGGACATATGTATCTAAAATAATAGAGCTAAGATTTCCTTGAATTAAGAGCAAGGTGGAAATATGAGCTGCTTGGATGGCTCTGTTGGTTAAGCATCTGACTCTTGATCTCAGCTCAGGTCTTGACCTCAGAGTCATGAGTTCAAGCCCCACACTGGGCTCTATGCTGGATGTGAAGCCTACTTAAAATACAAAAGCAGAGTGGAAACAATGACTTAAAACCCTCAGAGAATACTGTTGAATAATCTTTGGTACATCAAAAGAAGGAGACTTCAATTACTTTTCCCCCTTTAAACAAGATTTTAAAAACTAACAGCATCTTTGTTAATTTAGATATGAGAGAATCTTTAAAATTGCTGTAAAAATATATACTGATATATCTTGTTATGTGACCATACTTAATATAAAACAGGATGTTTTTACTTATGCTAAAGAAAGCTTGTTACATAAATGCTTTTAAGCATAGAACCCTCCTCCCAGTCATAAAGAAAAATGGTCTATAAATTCCTAAGGATCTTGAAACTCTTGTTTGGCTTTAAGAGTTTTGAGGAATATAGGAAATACAGGCTATACTACATATTTTTTTTAATGGTGGTTATCAGTATAATATAGTCTTGCAGAAGGGATTAGCAGGTGGGTATGGGTTCTTTAAATCTTTTCCTAGGTGACTTTGATATTTGCCCCCCACCATACACACACACCAGGTGTAAAAACAGTAGAAGAATTAAGAACAAAACGGGGCACTGGGGTGGCTCAGTCAGTTAAGCGTCTGACTTCCACTCAGGTCATGATCTTGCAGTTGATGAGTTTGAGCACCACGTTGGGCTCTATGCTGACAGCTCGGAGGCTGGAGCCTCCTTAGTTTCTGTCTCTCGCTTCTCTCTCTGCCCCTACCCTGTTCGCACTCTGTCTCTGTCTCTCTAAAAAATAAATAAATATTTTTATAAAAACAGTGGAAGAAGAAATCATGGGGGTGGAGAACTGGAACATCAGAAAAGATGTTACCCTGTAGAAAAAGATTTTCATCTGATGATGTTTATGATTATTTTATTATTTTGCATTATAAACTGTCTTACATAATGATAACCAGAGCTCTAACCACCACCACCACCACCACCACCACCACCACCACCGCCGCCGCCGCCACCACCACACACACACACACACACACACAAAAGATATAACTGGGAATTAAAATGTCCCATCAAGGCAGGCAGCCCTGCGCCCAGTGTGACTGGAATCTGTCACAGGGAATATTAGATTGCACAAAACAATGGAATGGAAATGAGGACAAAATTTAATTAGGTGAGGTCTTGTCATGCTGAGATAAGGCCAAGGGACATGGAGATCACAGCGTGCGGGGCTGCCCTCAGGGTGAGCACAGGAGACAGTAGACCTGTCGGGAATGGAGAACTGTCTTGGGAAGGGGCACTTCTCTGGAGACAGGGCCCAGGATACAGGCTCTTGTTTCTAATTTTTCTGTAAACAGCTAAAAATGTTTGCCGTGCCAGGTCACCAGCCCAGCTGAAGACTTTTCCTTTTCTTGATGAGGTTTGTAATTCTACTCGTGCAATTTCAGATTCCCTTGACTTGGAAAAACAGTCCCTGAACCAAACCAATTTCCACATTACCCGACATCATTATCCCACGTTTCTCCTGTATTAATCCATGTTAGAAAAACTTAGTTATCAGAATAACTTCATGTTGCTCTCTGTGGTCTCAAGTTTTTTTTAAATTTTAATTTAATTTAATTTTTAAGTAAACTTTACTCCAAACATGGGGCTCAAACTCATGACCCTGAGCTCAAGAGTCACATGCTCTACCAACTGAGCCAGCCAGGTGCCCCTATGGTCTCAAGTTTTTAAAAGTTTTCATAAGAAACTATATTTTAAAAAGGATGTATAAATATATTATACCCTTGGCATTTTTAAAATATCTGTGATGTTCTCTACTCTCATTTGCAAAATGTCCATGTCATGTGTCATTTTAAATGAAGATAATCTACTGTAGACTGTAGGGTTGTTGTGAGGATGAAATGAGATGAGAAGAGTCCTGACCAGGAATGCAAATGTCAGAGGCTGAAAGTCTACAGGATCAGTATTTTGTTAGGGAAGAATCCACTGACAGGCCACTAATGCGGTTAATGACTAGTTCCATTTTCAAGATTATTCAAGGGTTCCTGTATATACTAGAATTTCTTCTCTGCCTTTAATGAAAGAAAACATGCTATACTCAATTGGAACACTTCAGCTGAAAAGCTACAGCTTAGGATAGTGGTTAGAATCAGGCTTCCGAGCCAGACCACCTAGGTTCCATCACTCCTTTTCCTACTGAGTGACCTATGTAAGTTAGCTTACCTCCCTGCCTCATTTGCTCCCTACCAAAATATCAGTAATAATAGGACCTCCTTCATAGGATTTTTGAAAAGATTAAATAGGTTAACATATGTCAAGTCTGTCAACAGAGGTTGGCTGTTCATCAGTGTTAGCTATTCTCCAGTGGTAAATTCAAAAATATCTCCCAAATCAATCTGGCTTTTGGAAATTTATTTTTAACTTAGTTCCAATAACAGCAAAGCTAGCCTTAGCCGTTTTGCCTCACATTAAGGGCAAAATTACAAAACCATGTTTAAAATCTCATTTTCTACTTTTTAAAAAATGTTTAAAAAATTATTACAAGAAATTGTACAAAGCTCAATGAATTGTTTATTAAGTCTGTGGAATTGGCATCTCCATAATCCACTTTGAAAATTAATATATTCAGCTCACTGTAATCTGCTTTGTTCTGACATGCAGCAATTTCCAAATCCGTTATCTTTCTATCAGTGACAAATACCTAGAACTGCAGATGGCCTCATTGCAGTATTGCCAGAAACCTGGGCTGAAAGATGCCATAGAAAGACAATCTAAGAAAGCAACGGTACCTTCATTTTCCAAAAGTATCTTCATGATATGTTGCCAATTTTTAAGGTCATTTCAAATAAAATATCAATTATAGCTGCCACATTTGACATTTCATAATTAGTAATTTGTCTCACAAAACAAAAATGGCTCATTGGCTTTTTGTTTCTTTGTGAATTATTCTTTGAGATGCCTTATATAGATAACATAGTACGCATCATGATGTAACTGGTTCATCTTATAAAACCTAATATAAAATGTGTATAAAGAATGGAAGAAGCTCATAAATGATGAACATAGGCATTAAAAATCAGTTGCTGATATAACTTGGACATAAAGTTAATGAGGCAGTTCATGTTTTCTGGTAATTTTTCATCAGTTGCATGGGATTTTCCATTGGAAACAGAATTTAAGGACCAGTGTGTCATCCGTTTATTGTTTCTAGTGACGATTTTTCTTTCTCCAATTTGTTCACTTATAAAGATCTTGGAACAAGCTACAGTCACTTCAGCATTATATTGTTTATTAAAATACAGTAAACAGATCAGCCTAGAAGGTATTAGGAAATAAGCAGTAAAAAAACAGTGAAGAAAATAGAAGGGAATATACCTGGAAGTAAGTGACCTGAAGGAGAATCATCAAAGTCTTCCTTTTTTACCATTTGGGCAACAAAGTTCTCATTTTGTGGTGAATAGATAAAGCATTCCTAATTCTGAAACAGTATAAAAATAGATTGAATCCTTTTAAAAAACAATACGGTTGGACTATAATTGTGCGGTGTAAAGAATCATAGCCAACATCAGTTTCTTCCTGGGAAGTCATTAAAAGAGAATTGATTAGCAGGTTTGATATTCTTTGGCATAAATTAGATTTTATTTTGGACAAATCTTGGCTGGAAATGAATTTGCAAATTAAAATGTCTTCTAATGTAATTACATTGTCTTCTAGTATAAATCATTTCAGAAATGAAAACTCTAGTTTTAACAAGAAATGAATACATATTCTTAGCAGAATTAAATGGAGATCCAAATAGAAACCGAAATGCATATGCATTGTGGAGCACAGAATGGAAAAATATAGGATGCATAGCATTTCCAAAATGCTTGGAATCTAAGTAGCTGCACACAGGACTATAGCCTAAGTTTGGCACATTGTTTTTAAGGATCTATTTATTTGTAACTTGAGAAATCTCAGGAATTTGAATTTTTTAAAGTGGGGTTTGTTACAAAACTTTTGTCCATCTGTTTCTTCTAGGCAATTAAGAACTTAGGATGTATTTAAATAACATTGACTAAACTGTGTTTATTAAATGGTGGAAATTGTGTCTTTGTGGGAAGTGTGTTGAGGTTGTGATGAACCTGAACTGGTTTGAATTCTGTTTTGTTATTTACTATCTGAGCAACCTTAGTAAATCCTCATCTCTAAAATGGGGATAAAAAACCTACCTTGCAGGTTCATAGTGGTGACAAAAAGGATAGGTGAGAGTGGCTTGCTGATGCTCTGGGTTCCCAAAATAGTTAGTGAAATAGTGATTTTTAAACTTTACAGGACCTTACTAAAAAGATCTTAAGACAAGGCAAACTGTTGAACTAAATTACTCTCTTTTCTGTCGTGCTCCCAATTTCTCTCCCCGAGTCTTAAAACAGTAAATGTGGATTTAAGTCTACCTTCCTGTCTATGTAGCATGGCTATTTTATGTTCTGTTTTTCTCCCTTTGCTTTCTTTTAGAGTCATTAATTTTTTATTCCATTTTTTCCCTCTATCAGACTGAAGATATTCCTTATTTTATGGGAATAGATTCATGCAACTTTTTACCCTAGAAATTACTAGTTAATTAGTATTTTAACCCTCCCATGGGAAAATACAACCAATATGCTATTATTTGCAGATGGTCGTTATTTTAATTTTCTCTGTTTTTTATACCCCACAAGACTTATTATCACTTAACATAGTGTTCATTTAGATTTCAAAGCTTCTATATGGCTTTCTTTGAAGATTTTATTTTATTTTTGAGAGAGAGTATGTGGGAAGGGACAGAGGAAGAGGGAGAGAGAGAATCTCAAGTAGGCTTAGCCGGACCCAGGGCTCAGTCTCATGATCATGAGATTATGAGCTAAACTGAAATGAAGAGTTGGATACTTAACTGGCTGAGCTACCCAGGCTCCCTTTGGCTTCTTTGAAATTCTTTCCTTCTACAGTTAGTCTTCTAACTGGTATTATTTTCTTCTGCCCAAAATACACACTTCCTTCCTAAAGATCTTCTGGAAGCAAATTCTCTCAATTTTTGCCTGTAATGTCCTTACTTCATCTTCATTCCTGAAGGATATTTTTGCTGGGTATAGATGTTGGTCATTATTTTCTCTCAGCATGTTGATTACATAATTCTTTTGTTCTTTGATTTTTCTTGTTGCTATTACTGAAACAGAATTGTCCATATACATTTTGCCTCTTTGAAGATATGGTCTTTTTTTTTAAAATCTACTTTAGACTTTTTTTCCTGCAATTTCATCATGAAAGCCTAGATGTAGATTTTTTAAAAATTTCAACTTGGGGCACCTGGGTGGCACACTCACTTGAGCCTTGATTTCCGCTCAGGTCATGATTTCATGAGTTCGAGTCCCACTTTGGGCTTGCTGGAATCAGCCTGTCAGTGCAGAGCCTGCTTGGGATCCTCTGTCCCCCTCTCTCTGCCCCTTCCCCACTTGTGCTCTCCCAAAAATACATAAATATTTTTAAAAATAAATAAAATGAAATTTCAACTTGATCAGGATCCATCACTGAAATCATTCCTTTTCACATCATAGTTAGTTATGAGATCATTCCTAGTTAGAAACCCCCATCTGCAAAAATCGAGTGTTAACCACAATTTTCTATAATCTTAATATACACCATACCCAAAGGAAACAATTTCTTGGCTTATAAAACAAAGAAACATTGAAATGTTAACATTTATTTTCCACCTCTCTTCTGAATGGCAGAATGTGAATATAACAATTATTATCTTCTTCAGCTTTCCATTCCTGTAGATGGGAGGTTAAAAATAAAGGGTAAGTGGGGCACCTGGGTGGCTCAGTCAGTTGAGCCTCAACTCTGGCTCAGGTCATGACCTCACGGTTTGTGGGTTTGAGCCCCATATCAGCTTTGTGCTGACAGTAGGGAGCCTGCTTCAGATTCACTCTCTCCCTCTCTCTGCCCCTAGCCAGCTCACATGCTCTCTCTCTCAAAAATAAATAAGCATTAAAAAAAAAAAATGAAAGAATACTAAAGATGCAAGAAAAACATTGAATGGTTTTAATGAACTCCTTTTTTTGAATATGGAAAGCCTTTTGGACCTGAAAAATGGTTTTTTAATCTACTGTAGCAAGCGTGACCAGAGGAAGTGTTGGCAGTTATGACCCCAAAGTTAAATGGTTGCATTCAAGCATTATCCAGAAGGGTCAAACATAAAGGCCTTGGCCAGGGTACTTCAAGTGCTTCAAAAGCAATCATGGATTTTGTTGAAATTCTTACGTGAAAGCCTTTTATCTCAGCCAGGACAAAGCTGTCATTCATATGGTAGGAATGTCTAAATTTTAAGTGCCAGAATAAGCTAGACTGTATCTCTTGGTAAATGATCTTGTTCATAAGTGACTTCAGTAACTGCATGCAAGAGGAAGAATCATTTTCTAAAGTTGGCCCAGGCATTCTGTTGAAACATTGTCTTGTTTCAAGAGATAGGGAGAATGGCTCTATGTGAGGAAGGTCTGAGTTCACTCATGTGGTGGAGGTTTTATCCTTCATGGTTTAAGAGGTATCCCAGGAACCCTGGATTTGAAAAGTGACTTCAAGTTTCTTATATATCTTCTATATCCTTGGAGAAAGTTCTGTGATTTGGTTGTTATCTAAAATATGCCTTATCATATATATTCACTGACAAACTTCCCAGGTATCATTTGACCTGTAAAAAATGAATTTCTATATTCTGTGTTTGGACAGTGTAACTAATCTTGCCTCAGTGCTGGCTTTATTCTAGCATTTGCTTAAAATACCAGCAAAGCAGGGGTATAAAAACAAAGTATTTTGAAGAAGTTTGACATATAATAAAAATATTTTTAAATTTCCCTTGTGACTGTGACCCAGGAGTTACTGAGAAGTATGTTACTTTATAGTATTTGGGGATATTTCTAGATGCCTTTTTATAATTGACTTTTAATTTATTTCTGTTATGGTCATAGAAACTATTTTGACTGCAGTCATTGTATTTTAGTGAGACTTGTGTTTTGGTCCAGCATATGGTCTATCTTGGTGAATATTCTGGGTGCACTTAAAAAGAATGTATACTCTGCAGTTATTAAGTGTACTATTCTGAAAATATCATAGAAGTCAAATTTCTTAAAAGTGTTCAAATTTTCTATAACCTTAGTGATTTTCAACTAGTTATTCTAGCAATTACTGAAAGAGCAGTGTTTCAATCTCCAAATAGGATTATGATCTTTTTCCTTTGTTTTTGTCAATTTATATTTCATGTATTTTGAAGCTTTGTTATTAGGTGCATGCACATTTAAGCCCTTTGAGTAGGTAGGTTCTTTTGATTGTGTTGAAATATCTCTATCTCTGAAAATGCTCTTTGATTTCAAATCTGAATTGACTGATATTAACATAGTCATACCAGCTTTCTTATGATTAATATTTGCATCTTTTCATTATCCTTTTTCTCTAAAACTATTAGTGTCTTTATATTTAACATATATTTCTTGTAAATAGCATTTTGTTGAATCTTATTTTTCATCTAGTCAAGTGGTTCTCAACCAGGAGAGGTTTTGTTCCACAGGGCATATTTAGAACTATCTGGAGACAATTTTGGTTTTAGTCATAACTGAAGGGAAGGGGTTGATGATACAGGTACCTAGTAGGTAGGAGCCAGGGATCCTGTCAAACATCCTGTAATGCACAGGACAGTTTTCTAAAACAGAGAATTATGTGGTCCAAAATGTCAGTAGAGGTGAGGTTGAGAAACTGATTTAGTTTGACAGTCTCTCACTTTTAATTGAAGCAATTAGTCCATTTGCATTTAGTATAATTATCAATAATGTTAACTTTATAATTTTTAAAATGTTTATTTATTTTTGAGAGAGAGAAAGACAAAGCTGAGCTCTGAGCACAGAGACTGATGCAGGGCTTAAACTCATAGACCATTGGATCATGACCTGAACCCACATTGGTTGCTTAACTGACTGAGCCACCCAGGCGCCTCAATAATGTTAACTTTAATTCTGGTATCTTGATATTTTTTCTATTCTATTAGTTCTTTGTTTCTTTTTTTTTAATAGTTAATGGTCAAGTTGGTTTCCATATAACACCCAGTGCTCATCCCCACAAGTGCCTCCTCCATGCCCATCACTCCCTGCCCCTTCCCCCACCCACATCAGGCCTTAGTTTGTTCTCAGCATTCAAGAGTCTCTCATGGTTTGCCTCCTTTTCTCTCCCCAACTATTTTTCCCCTTCATCTCCCCCATGATCCTCTGTTAAGTTGCTCCTAATCCTTCTATACGTGCAAACATATGGTATCTGTCTTTTTCTGCCTGACATTTCGCTCAGCATAACACCCTCGAGTTCCATCCACGTTGCTACAAATGGCCAGATTTCATTCTTTCTCATTGCCGTGTAGTATTCCATAGTATAGATAAACCACATCTTCTTCATCCATTCGTCCGTTGATGGACACTTAGGCTCTTTCCATGTTTTGGCTATTGTTGAAAGTGCTGCTATGAACATTGGGGTACATGTGCCCCTATGCATCAGCACTCCTGTATCCCTTGGGTAAATTCCTAACAGTGCTATTGCTGAGTCCTGGGGGAGTTCTACTGTTAATTTTTTGAGGAACCTCCACATTGTTTTGCAGAGGGGCTGCACCCATTTACATTCCCACCAACAGTGTAGGAGGGTGCCTGTTTCTCCACATCCTCGCCAACATCTAGAGTCTCCTGATTTGCTCATTTTGGCCACTCTGACCGGCATGAGGTGGTATCTCAGTGTGGTTTTGATTTATATTTCCCTGATGAGGAGGGACGCTGAGCATCGTTTCATGTGTCTTTTGGCCATCTGGATGTCCTCTTTGGAGAAGTGTCTGTTCATATCTTCTGCCCATTTCTTCACTGGGTTGTTTGTTTTTCGGGTGTGGAGTTTGGTGAGTTCCTTATAGATTATGGATATTAACCCTTTATCTGATATGTCATTTGCAACTATCTTTGCCAATTTCATCGGTTGCCTATTAGTTTTGTGGGTTGTTTCCTTTGCTGTGCAGAAGCTTTTAATTTTGATGAGGTCCCATTGGTTCGTTTTTGCTCTTGATTCCCTGCCTTTAGGGATGTGTCAAGTAAGAAATTGCTGCGGTTGAGGTCAAGGAGGTTGTATCCTGCTTTCTCCTCTAGGGTTTTGATGGTTTCCTGTCTCACATTCAGGTCCTTTATCCATTTTGAGTTTATTTTTGTGTCTGGTATGAGACAATGATCTAGTTTTATTCTTCTGCATGTTGCTGTCCAGTTCTCCCAACACCATCTGTTAAAGAGGTTGTCTTTTTTCCATTGCATACTCTTTCCTGCTTTGTCAAAGATTAGTTGGCTGTACATTTTTGGGTCCAAATCTGAGTCCTCTATTATATTCCATTGGTCTATGTGCCTGTTTTTGTGCCAATACCATACTGTCTTGATGATGACAGCTTTGTAGTAGAGGCTAAAGTCTGGGATGGTGATGCCTCCCATTTTGGTTTGCTTCTTCAATATTACTTTGGCTATTCGGAGTCTTTTGTGGTTTCACACAAATTTTAGGATAGTTCTAGTTTTGAGAAGAATGCTGGTGCAGTTTTGATTGGGATTGAATTGAGTGTGTAGATTGCTTTGGGTAGTAATGAAGTTTTTAACAATATTTATTTTTCCAATCCATGAGCATGGAATGTTTTTCCATTTCTTTGTGTCTTCTTCAATTTCCTTCATAAGTTTTCTATAGTTTTCATCATACAGATCTCTTATATCTTTGGTTAGGTTTATTCCTAGGTATTTTATAGTTTTTTGTGCAGTTGTGAATGGGATCAGTTTCTTGATTTCTCTTTCTGTTGCTTCATTGTTGGTGCATATGCACCAATGCATCTGATTTCTGTACGTTGATTTTGTACCCTGCAACTTGGCTGAATTCTTGGATCAGTTCTAGTAGGCTTCTGGTGGAGTCTGTCGGGTTTTCGATGTAGAGTATCATGTCATCTGCGAAGAGTGAAAGTTTGACTTCCTCTTTGCCAATTCTGATGCCTTTGATTTCCTTTTGTTGTCTGATGGCTGATGCTAGGACTTCCAGCACTATGTTAAACAACAGTGGTGAGAGTGGACATCCCTGTCGTGTTCCTGATCTCAGGGGGAAAGCTCTCAGTTTTTCCCCGTTGAGGATGATGTTAGCTGAAGGCTTCTCATAGATGGCTTTGATGATGTTTAAGTAGGTTCCTTCTATCCCAACTTTCTCGAGAGTCTTTATTAAGAAGGGATGCTGTATTTTGTCAAATGCTTTTTCTGCATCTATTGACAGGATCATATGGTTTTTATCTTTTCTTTTATTGATATGATGTATCACATTGATTGATTTGCGAATGTTGAACCAGCCCTGTAACCCAGGAATGAATCCCACTTGATCTTGGTGGATGATTCTTTTGATATGCTGCTGGATTCGATTTGCAAGGATCTTGTTGAGAATTTTTGCATCCGTATTCATCAAGGATATTGGCCTATAGTTCTCTTTTTTTGTTGGATCTCTGTCTGGCTTGGGAATCAGAGTGATGCTGGCTTCATAAAATGAGTCCGGGAGTTTTCCTTCGACTTCTATTTTTTGGAATAGCTTGAGAAGAATTGGGATTAATTCTGTTTTAAATGTCTGGTAGAATTCCCCAGGGAAACCATCAGGTCCAGGGCTCTTATTTGTTGGGAGATTTTTGATCACTGATTCGATTTCTTCACTCGTTATGGGTCTGTTCAGGTTTTCTATTTCTTCCCGTGTGAATTTTGGTAGTGAGTGTGTGTTTAGGAATTTGTCCATTTCTTCTAAGTTGTCCAATTTGTTGGCATATAATTTTTCATAGTATTCCCTGATAATTGCTTGTATTTCTGAGGGGTTGGTTGTAATAAGTCCATTTTCATTCATGATTTTGTCTATTTGGGTGCTTTTCTTTTTGAGAAGCCTGGCTAGAAGTTTGTCGGTTTTGTTTATTTTTTAAAAAATCCAACTCTTGATTTCATTGATCTGTTCAACTGTGTCTTTGGTTTCTATATTGTTTATTTCTGCCCTGGTTTTTATTATCTCTCTTCTCCTACTGGCTTTGGGGTGCTCTTGTTGCTCTCCTTCTAGTTCCTTTAGGTGAGCTGTTAGAATCTGTACTTCTGCTTTTTCTAATTTCTTGAAATAGGCCTGGAGTGCAATGTACTTTCCTCTTAGGATGGCCTTTGCCACATCCCATAGAGTTTGGATAGTTGTATTTTCATTTTCATTTGTTTCCATATATGTTTTAATTTCTTCTCTAATTGCCTGATTGGCCCATTCGTTCTTTAGTAGAGATTTCTTTAACCTCCTTGTTTTAGGAGGTCTTCCAGACTTCTTCCTGTGGTTGATTTCAAGTTTCATAGCATTGTGATCTGAAAGTGTGCATGGTATGATCTCAATTCTATTATGTTTATTGAGGGCTGCTTTATGTCCCCATATGTGATCTATCTTGGAGAATGTACCATGCGCACTTCAGAAGAAAGTGAATCCCATGGCCTCAGGCTGTAAAGTTTTAAATATATCTGTCAAATGCATCTGGTCCAGTGTGTCATTCAAGTCTATTGTGTCTTTAGTGATTTTCTGTCTAGTTGACCTATCCATTTGCTGTAAATGGAGTATTAAAGTCCCCTGCTATTAGCACATTTTTATCCATAAGACTGTTTCTCTTTGTGATTAATTGTTTTATATATTTAGGTGCTCCCATATTCGGTGCATAGACATTTATATTTGTTAGTTCTTCCTGATGGATAAACCCTGTAATTATTATATAATGCCCTTCTTCATCCCTTGTTACTGTCTTTACTTTAAAGTCCAGTTTGTCTGATATAAGTATAGCTACTCCAGCTTTCTTTTGACTTCCAGTAGCATGATAGATATTTCCCCATCCCCTTACTTTCAATCTGAAGGTGTCCTCCAGTCTATAATGAGTTTCTTGTAGACAGCAAATACATGGATTTTGTCTTTTTTTTATCCATTCTGCTACCCGATGTCATTTGATTGGGGCATTTAGTCCATTTACATTGTGTTATTATTGAAAAATATGGGTTTAGATTTATCATGTCCTTTGTGGGATTCATACTTGTGGTGGTGTCTCTGGTACCTTGCGTTCCTTGCAACATTTCCCTCATAGAGTCCCCCTCAGGATTTCTTGTAGGCCTGGTTTAGTGGTGATGAATTCTTTCAATTTTTTGTTTATTTGGAAAGACTTTTATCTCTCCTTCTATTCTGAATGACAGGCTTGCTGGGTAGAGGATTCTTGGCTGCATATTTTTTCTGTTCATCACATTGAAAATTTCCTGCCATTCCTTTCTGGCCTGCCAAGTTTCAGTAGATAGGTCTGTCACCACTCCGATGGGTTTCCCATTGTATGTTAGGGCCCTTTTATCCCTAGCTGCTTTCAGAATTCTCTCTTTGTCCTTATATTTTGCCAGTTTCACTATGATATGTCATTCAGAAGAATAGTTGAAGTTATATCTGAGGGGAGTTCTCTGTGTCTCGTGGATTTCAACGTCTGTTTCCTTCCCCAGATTGGGAAGTTCTCTGCTATAATTTGTTCAAGGACCCCTTCAGCGCCTTTCCCTCTCTATTCCTGTTCTGGAATTCCTGTGATATGGATATTATTCTGTTTGATTGTATTGCTGAGCTCTCGAACTCTCCTTTCATGTTCCTGGATCAGTTTATCTCTTTTTCTTAGCTTCCTCTTTTTCTATAATTATGTCTTCTAAATCACTTATTCTCCTTTCCGCGTCTTCAATCCGTGCATTGGATGCCTCCATTTTATTTTGCATCTCATTTATAGCATTTTTTAATTCATCACAACTATTTTGAAGCTCCATAGTCTTTGTAGCAATAGTTTCTCTGATGTCTTCCATGCCTTTTTCAAGCCCAGCGTTTAATTTTATGACTATTATTCTAAATTCTTGTTCATTTATGTTGCTTATATCTGTTTTGAGCAGTTCTTTAGCTGTCAATTCTTCCTGGAACTTTTTTGGAGGAGAGTTCTTCCATTTAATCATTTTGGCTAGCTTTCTAGCTCTTGTTAGTTTTAAAAACTTGTTATGCACTCTGAACCTGTGAGTGCTGCTGTACCAAAGAAGGCTTTTTGACTGTCCAGGGCCTGTCCATTCAGAAAGTGTTCTTTGAATGGTGTCTCTTGGTCTCTCTTGTTGAGACCTTGGTTATTTTCTTTTCCTATTGTAGTGATATTTGGGACTCTCCACCATGTGTACTTTGGCTTGTTTCTTGAGGTAGCCCTGAAAAAAAAAACAAAAACAAAAACAGATAAACACACAGGGAACAAAGTCACACAAATGCACAGACAAATCCAACAAACACGCAAACAGAAAGGGAAAAAGGAAAAGAAAAAAGGAAGGGACACAGACAAAAAAAAGAAGAAGGAGGGAAGACAAATAGTAAAATACATAATTAAAAAAAAAAAGAAAAAACCCAATAAACAAAGGACAGTTTAAAGCATAGAACCAGAATTCCCAGCCACAAATAAAGAGCCGTGTGTATGCCGTACTGATGGAAGAGCATATACAAAGAGAGAAATGACAGGTGGGGAGGAAGCGAAATTGGAAATGAAATGAGCAGGCAGAAGGACTAAGAGGCTTAATTCAGAGAAAGAAAGAGGGGAATATGGTTGGAGAGGAGGCGAAAGAAATGACAATAATGCTACTCAGAGAAACTATATAGTCTGATTACTCCAGAGAGAGAGAGAGAGAGAAAAAGGTAGTGGTGGAGGTGTAGAATTTACATCTAGAGAATGGAGTAAATGTGACTGTTTAACCAAGCCAGTGACCGGAATTAATCACAGCAGTGCATCAGTGTTGGTCTTGCCCAGGCTCCGGTAAAAAAAAAAAAAAAAAAAAGGCAGCTCTCTAGCTGGGATGGGTGTGGTTTGGTCCAGTGCATCCGTGGGGGTCCTGCCTTGGTGGTTGTGGGGAGAAAAGTGCCGACGATCCAGTCCCTTTTTGAAGCAACCGTTGCAACTCACTCTTTGGGGTGTGATCTCCCTTACCGGGGGTGTAGCCAAGGTGGGCTGTGCTTTATATCCGAAGCCAGGCCTCGTTTCCAGATCTCAGTTTGCGTGCCCCGTTGATACTGCCCAAAATATAAACTCGCAGGCAAGTCTCTCAGAGCAGTTTCAGGCCTCTTGCCTCCCCGCTGGGGATCCAGCCAAGCCAGTAGCACAAAGGCGCGGCTTCAGGCGCTGCTCGCGTCCCCTCCAGGTCGAGCTGGCGAGCGAGGAGCAGTTTCCCCGGGGGTCGCCTGGCACCAGGGATCCCACTCAGGGTCAGCTGGACAACAGGAAACCAGATCCCTCTGTGTCCCAAGAGGAGGTTTTTCTCTTCTCCAGTGACAGGGACAGTGTCTTGAGCAGTTTTGGCCACACTTTATTTTTTCCCCCTAAACTCACCTCGGCTCCCCGCAAAGCCGGCTCCCTTGCTTCCCTTCGTGCCTCTGGGTCCGGCTCGATTTTATCTTCCCCAGGTCACACTCACGCTCTAAGGTTTTCTCAGCAGCCTCTGTCTCCTTTTCCTCCCAATCTCCTGGATTCTGTTGGGTTCCTATGGTTTCAGGCCTTCTCAGTTTGAGAGATGGGGGCGAGTGAAATGAACAGAGCTCCCTACTTCTCTGCCATCTTGCCTCCTCCCTCTAGTTCTTTGTTTCTTTGTTCTCCTTTCTTATTGTTTTGAATTAATTTTTTAGCTTTCTTTCTCCTCTATTAATTTTTGTATTATGCCTCTTTGTTTTAATATAATTATCCTGTTCATCAAAGTTTGTATGTATGTATGTATCATGCATATCAGTATGGGCACATAGTTTCCTCTTTTACACATTGGACAATAATCTGTTACTACCATTGTTTATTGTTCACATTGTCTCAGTTCTGGCCATTGGGAGTTACTTTAAGCTGATGTTTGTGCCTTTTTAACTGCTACCTCTTATTTTATGAATATTGATTGCTTTCTGCAACTAACAGATATTCCAGTCATATCTTGTTGTTTTGCTACTCCAGCAAAAGTTGTTTTGCTACTCCAGCAAAAGTTACAAGAAGTAATCAGTTATTTCTCCAAAGAGCCCTGGTTTCTTCTAGTGGAGAATAATATCCATAAGCCACAATATGGGATCTGGGTATATTCATTGCTTTTTGGGCACTAGTAATCTCAAGCTCTCTTACAGACAAAGGTAAGGATTATATGTAGAAAAATATACCTACATAAATGTTTACACGTATTTACATCTCTGTTAATTTCTCTATCAATACTTCCTCTTCCAACCCAACATCTTAGAGGTTAGTATAGTTTTCTACATTTCCATATTTGCAATTCCCTTTTTCAACTGAAAAATATGCTCCTATCATCCTTAATAAATTTTTGTATTTGATAAATCTCTCCTGTGTAACCAGTCTCTGCATTCTGCTCTCCCCGATCGCTGGGGCACCCTTCTAGGCACAAGCCAGGTCACTCCTTTTTGAGATTCTGACATGTTATGAATCCCATGCTGTGGTCGGTCCACCCAACCATGAGTACCATCCAGGCATTTTTTGTTTCTAACATATTTATTAGTCCTAGAATATCTGTTTGGTTCTGAAATTTCCTCTTTGCCTATTGTATCCATTCTTTCCTATAAATTCCTCAACACATTTTAGGTTTTTTTTAATGTTCTTTTTTTGTTAACATTTTATTTATTTCTGAGAGAGAGAGACAGCATGAACAGGGGAGGATCACAGAGAGACACACAGAATCTGAAGCAGGCTCCAGGCTCTGAGCTAGCTGTCAGCACAGAGTCCGACGTGGGGCTCGAACCCGCGAACCTGAGCCGAAGTCGGACGCTTGACCAACTGAGCCACCCAGACACCGCACATTTTAGTTTTCTAAAACATTCTTGTCTGCTAGTAACCTACAAGTGTCTGTTGACTGCATCCTCTTCTTAAAAAATATTTACCTTCTTTTTTCTTTTTTTAATTAGTTTAATTCCAGTGAAATTAACACACAGTGTTGTATTAGTTTCAGGCATACAATATAGTGATTCAAAAATTCTATACATCGTTCAGTACTCATCATGATGAGTGTATTCTTAATCCCCTATACCTATTTCACCCATTCCCCCACGCACCTATTCTGGTAACCATCTGTTGGTTCTCTATGGTTAAGAGTCTATTTTCTTGTTTGTCTCTTTTTTCTTTGTTTATTTGTTCTGTTTCTTAAATTTCATGTGAGTGAAATTATATGGTATTTACCTTTCTCTAACTGATGAATTTTACTTAGCACTATACCCTCTAGATCCATCCATGTTGTTGCAAATGACAAGATTTTATGCCTTTTATAGCTGAATAATATTCCAGTGTGTGTGTGTGTACACAACATCTTCTTTATCTGTTCATCTGCTGCTGAACACTTAGGTTGCTTCCATAATTTGGCTATTGTAAATAATGCAGCCAGAAACACTGGGGCACATATATCTTTTTGAAGTACTGTTTACATATTCTTTAGGTAAATACCCAGTCATGGAATTTCGAGATCATATGGTGGTTCTACTTTTAATTTTCTGAAAAACCTCCTTTTCCACAGTGGCTGCTCCAGTTTGCATTCCACCATCAGTACATGAGAGTTCCTTTTTCTCCACATCCTTTCCAATACTTGTTTCCTGTGTTTTTTATTTTAGCCATTCTGACAGGTATGCGGTCATATCTCAGTGTGGTTTTGATTTGCATTTCCATGATAAGTGATATTGAGCATCTTTTCACATGTCTGTTGGCCATCTGTGTCTTCTTTGGAGAATTGGCCGCCTGCCCATTTTTAGTTAGATTATTTGTGGTTTTGGTGTTGAGCTGTATAAGTTCTTTATATATTTTGGATACTAGCCCTTTATTGGCTATATCAGTTGTTTCTCCCATTCATTAGGTTGCCTTTTTGTTTTGCTAATCATATCTTTTACGGTGCAGAAACGTCTTTTGATGTAGTCCCAATAGTTTTGGGGTTTTTTTTGTTTGTTTTTTTCTTTTGTTTTTCTTGCCTTAGGATATATATCAAGAAAATTATTGTTCTGATCGATGTCAGAGAAATTACTGCTCGTGCCCTTTTCTAGGACTTTTATGGTTTCAAGTCTCACATTTAGGTTTTTAATCAGTTTGAGTTTATTTTTGTGTAGGGTGAAAGAAAGTGGCCCAGTTTAATTCTTTTGCATGTAGCTGTCCAGTTTTCCCAGCATCATTTGTTGAAGAGAGGGTCTTTTTCCCATTGCATATTCTTTCATGCTTTGTCAAAGATTAATTGACCATGCAAATGTAGGTTTATTTCTAGACTTTCTATCCTGTTCCATTGATCTGTGTGTCTATTTTTGTGTCAGTACCAGACTGTCTTGATTACGACAGTTTGTAGTGTATCTTGATATCTGGGATTTTGATACTTTCAGAGTTTGTTCTTTTTTTTTTTTTCTTAAATACTAGTTAGTTAACATACAGTGCACTATTGGTTTCAAGAATAGAAATCAGTGGTTCATGACTTACACACAACATCCAGAGCTCATCATAAGAAGTGCCCTCCTTAATATCCATCATCTATGTAGCCCATCCCCCAACCCACCTCCCCTCTAGTAACTCTGTTCTCTATCATTAAGAGTCCCTTCTGGCTTGTTTCCCTCTTTTTTGTTGTTCTTTTTAAAGATTGCTTTGACTATTTGAGGTCTTTTGTGGTTCCATACTAACTTTAGAATTATTTATTCTAGTTCTGTGAAAAATGCTATTGGTATTTTGATAGGGATTGCATTAGATTGTTTGGGGTAGCTTGGGCATTTAAACAATAGTTTTTCTCCCAATTCATGAGCATGGAATATCTTTCCATTTATTTGTATCATCTTCAGTTTCTTTCATCAGTGTTTTATAGTTGTCAGGTCTTTCACCTTTTTGGTTAAGTGTATTCCTAGGTATTCTTTTTGGCGCAGTTATAGATGAAACTGTTTTTTTTTTTTTAAGGTTTCTTTATTTTGAGAGAGAGAAATAGAGAGCATGCACATGTGCACATGGGTGGAGGAGGGGCAGAGAGAGAGCGCGAAAGAGAGAATCCCAAGCAGACTCTGCTCTTTCAGTACACAGCCTGATGAGGGACTTAGTCCCACAGACTGTGAGGTCGTGACCTGAGCTGAAACCAGGAGTCAGACACTCAAATGACTGAGCCACTCAGGTGCCCCAAGACTGTTTTCTTAATTTCTCTTTCTGCTACTTCATTATTAGTGTATAGAATTGCAATGGATTTCTGTCTATTGATTTTTTTTATCCTGTGACCTTACTGAATCCATTTTTCAGTTCTAGTAGTCTTTTGGTGGAGTCTTGAGGGTTTTCTATATATAGTATCATGCCATCTGCAAATAGTAAAAGTTTTACTTCTTCCTTACCAATTTGGATGCCCTTTATTCCTTTTTATCTTCTGGTTGCTGTGGCTAGGACTTCCTGTTGATTGCTAACTCTTGATAATGGATCCAATTCTTCCCCTCTTCATGTCTTATAATTTTAAAATATGTATTCTGTATTGTATGCAAAAGAACAGTGGAGAGTAAAATGTAAGTATGTGTCTGTTGAAGGAGTGCATGCCTTTCATTCTATGGTGATTAGGGTGAAGAACTTACCCTTCTGAATTCTCCACAAGTTCAGTTGAGCTAGAGCTGGGCTGCAGCTTTAATTAGACTGACATCACCTTCAATTAGCCCAGTCCCTAATCTCCCATGCTTCATCTGTCAAGAGACTGAGCAACTTGATGATTTAAATGTTTGAACTGGAATGAGAATTGTATTTCTCATTGTATTGTATTTCCCATTTAGTCTGGATTCAAATGTGGTTCCAACTCTGGCAATTAAGTGTGATGTGCAAAGCTATATACACTCTTTGCTTCTAGGCCCTCCTCCTCTGCTAGTTTCTTGGAATAATTCCAGGGTAAGGGGGCATGCTTGTTGGCTCAAGCTTTTAATGCCCTTTCAGACCATTTCACCAGCCCACAATGTCAGAAGTTCAGCCAGTTTCCTCTTTTCTGCAAAATCTTGTCTATGGCTGTTCCACTTCTAAATCACCAGCACCCAGACAGTCACTCGCCCCCACGTATTAAAAATGCTGCAGTCTCTGTTTACTTATAAAGAACTCCTCTCTCTTTAGGATTTATTTCATCCAGACTTGCTTATATACAGTACTCTGCAGTAGCGCCAATAAAGAATATGTTTATTTTATCTGGAATTTTTCTCATGTTCCTAGTGGATCAAAGTTCTTTTGTATTTTATGTCCTAAATACAGAAGTCAATTTCACCATGTTTTTGTAAAAGTGAAATTTATATTTACTTCAATTCAAGATAGTGAACACATGACTTTATATCACCTCCGGTTCCCATTAAATTACCATCTCCAGTTCCCATTAAACAAGCACATGATAGCATCAAGATGTAGAGAAAGGGAGGATTTTTCATTAGACCAGTGATTTCAGTACACATCGAGAAGACAAAATGGATAGAAGAGTGTGAACTGGGAAAGCAGAGGGCAGCAAGCTGTAGCCTAGTAGTCTCACAGAAAAGACTTCTGAGGAGGAACCTCTGACCAGTCCAGGTCAACCGCAGAAAGGCTTCAGCATCAGAGATTGCTGGGAAATTAAGGAAGGGGCTAAAAAGTGAGGCTGATATTAGTACAGTTAATAATCAAAGGTCTTTATATTGACCAGTTGCCCTTCTTGGGTATGCTTATGTGCTTGTAGCCAGGTGTTTGGCCCCTTGACAAAATACTCAATGAAGTCAGTCAGTCAGAGAAAGACAAATACCATATGACTTTACTCATATGTGGAATTTAAAAAACAAGCAAAGGAGGAAAAATGAGAGAGAAGGTGGTGGGGGATGGGGAGGAGAGTCAAAACAAGAAACACTCAATTACAGAGAACAATCTGATGCTTATGAGGGTAGAGGTGGTTCAATAGGTGATAGGGATTAAGGTGGGCACTTGTCATGATGAGCACAAGATGCCGTGTATAGAACTGTTGAATTATTGTGCACTTGAAACTAGTATGACACTGTATGTAACTGGAATTCAAATAAAAATTAAAAAACAAAGTTCTCTAAAGTCATGTATTTATACTCGAGAGTAAAACCTTCCTTGGCACGTGAGGATCTTTAGAATATAAAATCTGGCTCAAAGCTGAGTCTGAGACCCAATTTCCTAGCTGTGTCATTGGGGGTAAGTTACTTAAGTTCCTTGCATCAGTTTCCTCATTTATAAAAGTATATCAATCGCAAAAGGTGGTTATAAGGACTTAATGAAATCTTGTATACACAAGCACTTTGCACAGTGCCTAAAACAAAAAAATATTCAATAGATGACAGTCGTTGTCATTTCTATTGTTCTTGATGAATCAGTTGCTTTATGTAGAAAAGAAGAAAGGAATCCAAAGATTAGGTGTTGGGGGAAAAGAGGAGTACCTCTTTTAATTAGGTAGAAGAGAAATAGCTGAGAATGGGTATTAATGTAAGTGGATGTGGATTACAAATTAAAATCCTCAGCCCACTTTCTTTACCAATACCTACTTATGTAGAAGGAATCAATTTATAAAAGGACTCCAAAGAACCTAGAAATGTCTATTATAAAATTGTATTAAAATGGCATCCATCTGAAGTTCCAAATATACAGAAACATTATTTGTTTTGATAAAATTCATGTGCTATTTATATTTCTAAGCCAGAAGATGATTTTTTTCTTAAGGGATTCTCTATACAGTGTTATTAACATCCGATATTATATCCAAAGAATCTTTAGTGTTCTGGGGTAGGAAGAACACATGGCCAGCTACAAAAATGAAACTGCTTTGAAGTCTTCTGTTTTACACTAAAAATTAATGTAAATCTTGCTTATCGACACATCGGTATGTTTTAATATAAAAACTTTTACTTTACATGGAGTAAGCATTGAGGTCTAGGAAGATATACCATGTTCCTCATTTACCTTTGGCACACTACTAAAACCTTTGATTTGGGATAGATCAATATTTTTCGGTACCAAGCAAATAATCACCAAAGTTTACTAAAATTATCTTATTCTAAGTTCATACTTATAAAATGCTGAGAAGTCATCACACAGGATGACTGGGCCATTTGATTTTTTTTTTTAATGTTTACTTTTGAGAAAGACAGAGAGGGAGAGGAGGAGAGAGGGAGTTGGGGAAGAAGGCAGAGAGAATCCCACTTTCCATGTCATCAGTGCAGAGCCTGATGTGGGGAGATGTCATGAGATCATGACCTGAGCCAAAACCAAGAATTGGGATGTTTAACTAACTGAGCTACATAGGCGCCCCTCAATTTGATTTTTTAAATCAATCAAAATGTTTTTTATGTACTAATATTTAAAAATTTATTGATTAACCTATAGTTTTCAATTTTGAATCAACTTTGGTCTAAGAATAATACTTTCTAATACACATAAATGTAAAATACTGTCAATAAAATAGTTGCTCATAGCAATTACTACTTAGAGGTCATTGTTTCATACTTTGTATCTATATATCGCAACTAGTGAATAGGGAAGATACTTCAAAAGTGAAACACTTGTAGTTGTCCTACTTGTTCTGAACCTCTTTAGTTTATAGGCCAATTTTTTTCTGACTTTACGGTCTAATTGTCACTGATGAGCAGAGCCAAATTTCTTCTTTCTTCATCAGACTTTTTTAAAAAATAGTTTCCATTTGTGAGAAGTCTCTGATCATCTCTTTGTTTCCAATGGGGTATCAAAGAAAGATTCAATCTTAACCATATCAGATTCCTAGTAACAATTAACCAACAAAAGGCCATCTTTTTAATGACATCAGTTATGTTTTCATTCAAACCTCAGTTTTTTCCTTCTCTGATCTTGACACTTATTACTCTTTAAAAATGTGAAATGTTTGGGGCACCTGACTGGCTCAATCAGTACAGCATGGGACTCTGGATTGTAGGTGTCATGAATTTGAGCTCCATGTTTGGCATGTGCTTACTTAATAAGAAAAAGTATATTTTTAAAAATGTGAGATGTTTGTCTTTCACTGATTCTGTAATAGGCTTTAGTAATTATCAATTTAATGAGGATCTGGAAATAATATCCACTAAAAATTATAAAGAAAATGAAGTAATTTACAATCAAATTATTCTAACTTCTCCTTGGGATTCTAAATTCACTCAAAAATATTTCTTGAATACCTCCTATTATGGACAAGACACTCTTCTGGGTAACTGTGTACCAGAAATACCAAGATGTATAAGCTTCTCCTTGAAAAGAGAGGATAATCTAGTATGTTTCCAATAGAGGTGCTCAAAAGGACTGACATATCTAACTGTTTTGAGCATTTACTATGAAATATACCTAACCATATTCTTAAAATTAAACCGTTTTCTTCTGGCATAATGTTAACTGTCACATCACCTGTTGAAAGATAATGTAGAACATTACTTCGGAGGAAACTAAGCTCTAAATGTGAAAGAATACATATAAAAAGGTAGTACCCAAAACAGCAACTATATTTAGACCAAAATTTACAAACAAAATGTATAGTTACAAATAGATTCTAATTAAGAGTTTACTTTAAAAAAAATCTACCCACCAATGCATTAAATATAAATGCACTTTAATCAGCAATGCAATTTTTAATAGACTTATGAAAACACTGATCATAAAAATGGTCTTCTGTACAATTTTGTATTTATTAAGAAGAGTAAGATAGAAAGCTATGCAAGGATAAATCCAAATATCCCAGGGAAGAGTTTAGTCAGAGCAAATTGAAACAAAATTTTTTAATAAAATAATAGCATGAACTGAAAATTATAGGAAGAGGAAGAACTGGACTCCTTAATTCATCACAGAACAGAATACGCTTTTTTAAAAGACGTTTTTAGGGGATAGTGCTTTTGTGGTTTTAGCAATGTATCATATTAGGAGACAAATTCAATCAATGTTAGGTTGAAAAACATCTCCATGTTAACTGTTTTTTAGTGGGAATGGTAAGGTTTTGCTCCAAAATAATTTGTATCACTCCAAGTAACTCCTTCATAAACATATGGTATATAAAATGAAAGCCATAAGAAAATTAGCTTTATTGTCAGATCTAGTTTTTAATCTTTGGGTTAAAGTAACCAATCAATGTATCCCTCCTATAATACTCTTTCTCCATATTATCAGTTACTTTGATGTAAATGGTGGCTTTCATTTAGGATGCTATCTCTTAATTGTCATTTTATAGTTTTTTTGTTTGAGGAGGAGAATTCATCAAAGTGGATATTCTGTAACTCTGTGGTGAATAAACTGCCTCAAGTCACATTTCTAGCTCAGAACTTTTTTGGTCACAGAAAATATCTATTAAAATATTAGCTTTGTGGCTGTAAAGTTGTCTGCTACCTTTTGAATCTGATTTTTAGTACCATCTTGAAATCACTTTATAAAGAATGCAGAATATACACTTTTGTATTTGGCTTTCTCAGAGTAAAGAGACAGGCTTTAACTAATTTGCTTAATATTGGCCTGGAAATTTGAAAGATTTTACTTAACATTAATTTAACTTTTTTGTAGCTATAACCTCATAATTTTAACACTGTCTTTTCTGCTATACTATTTCATTTGGATAAGGGTGATACAAATACATAACCAAATACTGGAAAATTTCAAATCAACCTGCTGCTACCAACCATGAACTCTAATATATGGGTATTTTTTTTTATGACTATCACTTTTGATATATTAAAATTATTCAGTAACTGTTTTTTGCACATTACATGAAAAATTAATTTTTAATATTTTATTGAAAGCATTAGGAAAATCATATTTAAAACAAATAAGTGGACTGTAACAACGCTGCATAGATAGTGGTATACGAGTTCCCTGACACTAAGTGACTTCTAGCTAACAAAAATTTCAGTTTTCAAGTCACCAGGTAGAAAATGGTAGAGGCATTGTTTCCTCTCTCTGAGGCTGCAAGAATGGCTTCAATGGTGAGAAGTCACACTATTTAAACAACAAAGATTAGATTATCCCCTAATTTAATTCCACTCCCCTCTTGTTAGTTCTCAGATATGAAAATTTAGAATGTTAAGAATTATTGGAAGGGAACAGGAGGTAAATTACCTCTTAGGGGATACCCTGATAAGTGCCTGCTTTAATCAGACAAAACACTGAATTAAGTTTTTAAAATTACGACCACACCATTATGCATAACTAAAATTGCCAACATGAATATTTTTTTAACATAATACATGTATATAAGGAAAAAAATGACCTGTTTCCAATCCTTTGACCTTCAGTAGAAAAAAATGTCACCACTAATGGGAGATTTGAAAAATAATTTTCATGGCATAGCATTAACAACTCCAGAGATCAGAATCATTTTTGAAGAGTGAAAATAACCTAAATCAATGAGAAATTGCTAAATTTCTTTTAAATGTTTACTTTTTGAAAGGAAAGATAATTTATTTGGAAGGAATTTGCCACTGGAAACATTGTTCATTACAACACTGTTACCCTGAGAAAAACTCTTAAGATTGCAAGTGCTTTCAGAGCCCCAACAGGAGTGGAGGAAGGAGCAATCTGTAGGCTTCTGGCTTCTTACAGTTCCCTACATGAAGGATGTTTCGATCTTACAACAAGTGATCTTACAACAAGTGATCTAGGCTTCATTGCTACACTGGTAAGAGGCCACAACCAAGACATCTGAATGTGGTAGACGATAAGTAAATTTTTGCATTCATTTTAGGCAGGCTTCTTCCTTTATTCTTTTTTAAGAGCTTGTAATTCTTCAAATGGTCTTGGACCCAAGCCTACTGTTCACAAAAAATAATCTTTTGTAAGCAAATTGCAAGTTTTCTTATAATAGTAAACAAACTGGTCTACATTCTCTAACCTATGCCTAGAAAATAAGGCATTAGTAATTCTTCACTGGCCACTGCAGAGCATCGACAAGTGTTTTCTTTCTAATCAGAGGCATATGCAAACATTCCTCAAAGTGCATTGTTATTTTTAACATCTCTTATGCATTTACACAGCGTCAGCATTTATGACTCCTTACATACTTTTAGGATAAAATGCTTATTCCCAACATCTTACATACACCATAATTACTTGAGAAAAGACAAAGTGAAACGAGCTACAGACGTAGCAAGATATTTTTCACAAATGAAAAAACAATATACAAAAAAATGGCAAGTTAGTGATAACCGGTAGTATGAACTCTCAGTAATATTCCACTTTGGGATCCAAATTAAGATTTGACAAGTTTGAAGCCTTGTCCTGTGTCCAGCACAGTAGGAAGAAACCAACTCATTTTTAATCTTTTCAAACACCTAAAACAAGTTTTGCAGATCCAAAACAGGTTCAGACCACACAACCAATTGGCCAAATGCACGAGTGGGTATGTGATCCGAGGGAAGTGTAACATCCAGTGCTTGGCCACGTCGCTGCCCGTTGGCAGATGCAGAGTGTAGTCACTCCACCGTTTTGACACCCCGTACACCGCTTTCACAGTGCGTCCCTTTTCAGTCCAGCAGATGGTATTACTGGGGTTGCAGTTATATTCTACCCAGTCTTTTGTGAAGTCGCCCAGCTGTGGCGGGTCAGCTTCTTCAATATCGATGGTCTTTGTCATCTCGGCTCCTTGCACTGCAATGTACTGATCGTTGATTTTTCTCACTTCCTTCACCCAAGGGGTTGGATTCTCACTGTCTAACACGATAATAAGGCGAGAACAGAAGGAACCGTTCTTTTCTCTCCACCATTCTAAAAGTGTGTCAAGGCGCAGTATGTCTCCGCCTGTGAACAAAAGAAAATTCAACAGAATAATAATTTCTGAAGGCTCCTGTTACATATATTTTCTTTAACTTCTTGGAATTAAATATGTAGGCAAAAAAATAAATAGATGGAACTTCCTTTTAAAGTATCTTTTCAGAAGAGTTTCTGTTTTTTTAAAGAAAGTTTTACCTTTCAACTTCAGGTAAAAAAAAAATCCTTGTTACATTAAAAAAGGGATACAGTATAATAAATCAAGAAAGTTGATTTCTAAGGTTAAATTTAGTGAAAAAATTAAAATTTAGAAATAAAAATATTTAGTGATAAAAATTAAAAGCTAATATTCCACATCAGGGGCAGCAACTTATGGCTCATGGGCGAATTCAGCATGCCACCTGTATTTGCATGGCCTGAGAGCTAAGAAGTGACTTTACATTTTTACATGGTTAAAAATCAAAAGACAAAAGTCTTCAGTGAAAATCACAGGAGACTTAAATTTCATATTATTGTTTCCATAAATAACATTCCTTTACATTCTGTCCATGGCTGCTTTTGCTCTATAATGCCTGAGCTGAGCAGTTACAATAGGGATCTTAGGACCTACGAAGCCAAAAATACCTGGCCTTTTACAGAAAAGTTTTGTCAACCCTTGTTCTACATTACTGATAAATGAATGTTACTTTGCCTCGTATGTAGGCACCTACCTAAGGAAAAAGAAACACTTTTCCTGCCTGTCCCAAGAATGAGTTTAGAATGGATTTTTAAATTCATTTTATACCTGAGAAACAACACAGGATTTAAAAATACACACACACACACACACACACACACACACACACACACACAAAAAGGTCTAAGCAAATTTGTCTTACAGCTAGTAGTTTGTACATCTGGTTCATTATACATAGGTTTTTTTTTTTTGGTGTTAATTTTTATTTTTATTTATTTATTTTTTAATGTTTTTTTATTTATTTGTAGGAGAGAGAGACAGAGAGAGACAGCGTGAGCAGGGGAGGGTCGGAGACAGAGGGAGTCACAGACTGAAACAGGCTCCAGGCTCTGAGCTGGCAGTCAGCACAGAGCCCGATGCGGGGCTCGAACCCACAAACCGCGAGATCATGACCTAAGCAAAAGTCGGACGCTCAACCGACTAAGCCACCCAGGCGCCCCTATTTTGATTTTTAAATATATTACACTAAAATACTATCTTGACTATTCAATTTTGGGCATCTTCTTAAAATTTTGTGCCGTAGGCAATTGCCATCCTCACTCAGCCTACTCCTGGCTCTGTCTCAATGGTACATTAATATTAATCATTCCAATTCCAGGAATGTATCCTAAGGAAAGCACAGAAATGGGGACAAAAATTACATATAAAAATCTTCTTCCTACTGCTAAGACAGTGTAAAATCTGAAACAACCAGGGGGAAGGGAAATAAATCATGAGGGAGTTTTATAATAAAATGGTATTTATAAAAACAGTTTTAATAATGAGAAAATATCTATGATACTAGGAGAAAAAGCATGACATGGAAGTATACCTAATGTAACTGCAGTGGTTATTGCTAGGTGTTTGGATTTTAGGTGGTTTTTGTTACACTCTCCTATATTTTCCACAATTTTCAATTAAGTTTTTGTTACTTTTATGATTAGAAAAAAGTCTTCACCAGGGGTGCCTGGGTGGCTTAGTCAGTTAAGCATCGAGCTTTGGCTTAACTCTCGTGATTTGTGAGTTCAGGCCCTGCACTGGGCTCTCTGCAAACAGCTCAGAGCCTGGAGCCTGCTTTGGGTTTTGTGTCCCCCTTGCTCTCTGTTCCTCCCCCACTCGCATTCTGTCTCTGTCTAAAAATAAATAAATATTTAAAAAAACATTTTTTTAAAGAAAGAAGAAAAAGGTCTTCATGGTATAATTTACTAGGACAGGCTCCAACAACCTCAGATATATAGTTCTACCTAGAGCAACCATCCTCTTTGCTAAACTAACAAAATGACAACACTGGAGAGAGAGGGAATCCTTTAGAATTTGAACTCCATGAGTAATCTGACCTCTGAAGCCAGGGTGTACAAATTCTGTATTTATAATTAATACTCCTCTATTCATCAGGCTGCTGTATCTTAGATTTCTGACTATGAAAAAGCTGTTTCATGAATTGCTTTCATACTCCTGCTTATCATTTCAGAGGCGCTATTTCAATACATGCCCTCTCCATATTACAAATGTTGCTTCACAGAGAGCTCCAGAAGATACCTTTTATTACATGGTGAAATATTAACTTTTTATTATTGCCAGTTCTATTCAATTTCTCTAGGAATCAGAGAATGACACAGATTACAAGAGCTATTATATAAATTCCATCTGCTGCAAAACATCATTGTCTAACCTGCCTTCTACAACTATTTCAATAAATATTTTAAAATGCACAGTCTACATGAATTCCCTTACATACATGCTCTTTAGATATCAATAAGAGATTTAAAAGAACATTAAAGTCTTTTCAATGAACTATTTCTCTTCTCCTGTTTTGTTTTTGTTCTACTTTCTCCTGTGAATGGTTCTATGTTGCGTTTGGTTTTTGGCCCAGATGCAAAGTACTTACATTTATCTCAGCTAACAACCATCTAATGCAGTTAAAGTAATTGAGACTGTTTTTTTAAAGGCTTTGTTTATCTGTGATAAACTGCTTTAGAGTTTATCTACTTTTTTTTCATTTATTTCTCTCGTCATTATATTAATTGTTTTTTACCCTCAAATAAAGAGGCAAAAATATCAGGTTCCTATTATGAAACCCCATAAATGTAAGAAGGCTACATATTCTAAGAAGCACTGTGAGTAAAGGTAGGTGATATAAGTGCAAATACAGATTCTCTTTCTCAGAGTGGTATTTAGTTCTGGACCTAATCTTAACTTGCTAACTCAGGTAAAATCCAGTCAGGATGTTTCCTATTTTACGGGTTTTTAGAAAGATAACTATTAATAAATTCTCAGGACTTAAAGCTCTTTGTCACGTGGGTTGGACATTTTCCTCAGTGCAGGGTGCTCAGTACTATTTTTTGAGTACTATTTGCCTTTGAGGGCTTTGTCTCGGGTAGCCCAGGACAGGGACTGATAGGAAGGCTCTGCCTCTGCTCCTCATTTGACCTGGTAACATAAGTGGGCTTGGTGTCTCAAGCTGAGAGAGTATAAAGTGACCAAATTAGGGGGCCAATCGATACCTCCTCTTCTGGGAGAAGGCAAAGCCATGTCAAGTGATGCTTTCTCCGTTGTGTTTTTCCACTTTTTACAATAAAATTTCCAACAAAGAAAGTTGCACATACAAGAACAAATCTTCTTGACTAAGAGAGGAATTCTATAATGAATGGTTAACTTACTGGAGACATAATTTAAAAAATATTATAAAGATACCTTTCCAGAATGTAACTGCTAGACATTTAACTAAAATAAAACCATACTCTAGAGTTTTTAAGTCTTTATAAATTATTTCTAACTCATAATGAATGAAAATTTAAGAACATTGATGAATATGTTACTTATCTTGGTGTCTATTATTTTTTCTATGAATTAAAAAAAAAGCTGATATAAATAGTAGTAAACTGAACATCTAGAATTTATTTCCAAAGCCATCTTTTAAAAGATACTTGAGGGGCACCCGGGTGGCTCAGTCTGTTGAACATCTGACTTTGGCTGAAGTCATGATCTCGTGGTCTGTGAGCTCAAGCCCTACGTTGGGCTCTGTGCTGACAGCTCAGAGCCTGGAGCCTGCTTCGGATTCTGTGTCTCCCTCTCTCTCTCTCAAAAATAAACAAACATAAAAAATTTTTAAATAAGATACTTGAAATAAATTTTAAAAGATTTAAGAGGAAATATACAAACTCTGTAAAAAATGTTTCTATTAATCCTTCACATTTACATGCAAGCTTACTTTTAATACTACTTTCTTAAAATACTTAAAAATAACTAAGGATACATGCATGACCACCAAAATTATGCCTTTTTCTTCATCTGATCTGGGGAGAGTTTATTATAAGCATTGCAGTAAGCAGTAAGTTTTCAATAATCAATCTCTAGTTTTTACTCTGAAATTCTATTTCTGTGAAGATTTTTGAATCTTCTGTGCTCAGGAAAAGTACATAGAATGCTATACTTTACCTAGAATTAAAATAACCATAAAGGCTAAAAAGGGATTTTCTACACTGAGTTCTAAAAAGTTACAGGCCAAGGAAAAAATTGCAAACTCTCTGATGTTGACTACCGTTTTCTACAGTATTTAAAAAATGGATAAATGATGCAAACAAAAATACATACTTAACCAGAACATGCAATTTCTCTACCATAATGGTTTTTGCTGCTGGCAGCACATGGTACAATGGGGAAAAACATACTTTATGGGTGAGGCAGATCTGGATTTGAATCAGAGTGCCTTCACTTACCAGTTGTATGACCAGAGACAGGTAACAACTTTAAGCTCTCATTTTATTCTTTGAAAAACGAAGATGACAGAGGTGAGAGTATTTAAAGTATTTCAAGTGAAGATTAAATCTAAGGTATATCAGGAACCAAGCATAGTAACTGTGCTTCACATGTGCCCGATAGATTTTGCCTTTACTTCTAGATAGCCATTAAGTTATTAAATATTTGCAAAACCAAAAATTACAAGAATACTCTTATGATAAAACCCTGGTTATAAATCTGGCATGAAATCTGTGAGATCATGATGGTTTAAACTCATTTCTACTTTAAACCTTGAGTTTGTTCCCTTTCTTCTGGAGTTCTGGTGTTAGGAGCCTCACCTTTGTCCTCCCATAATACTTGTTTGTATCAGTCCTGCATCTGAACATCCATTTCTACTTTATATTATGTCTATTTTACTATTTGTACATGTTCTTAGTATAAAACATCTAAATATTTACGGGAAAAAGCGGGATATAATTAAGTTCTATGATATTTTTAACATAAAATAAGAAAATTACTTTTTTTTTTTCATTACTGATTCAATGATTTCATCCATCTATCAGTTACTTAGGGATCCTTAGTACATGCTAGGATCTGTTTTAGGTGCAAATAATTCATAAAACAAAGCCCATGACTTACATGGTCTGCGGTTAAGAAGCCCGACAAATAAATTTACATATAAAATAGAGATCACTTTACCCTTGGCAGGGAGATTTAGGATTACTCCCTCATTTTACAGATGTGAGAACTGCAACTGAGTGAAGTTAGGTAAGTTGCCAAAAATAACACTGTTGTGCTAAAATCAGGGCCAGAACCAAGGTCTCCTGACTTAAGTGCTATTCCCACCATATCACATAGCCTGTTATTTCACATCCTGGTGAGCTTTCTAATACAAATAAAACGGACATGTGCAGAACTAACATTTAAAGACTAAGAAATCAGTGTCTATAACATTTAAAGACTTAGAACTATTAGTCAAGTCAATCAGCTTCTGAAATATGTAACTATATTTAATAATTCTGAAAATACGTTAAAGGGAAACTGGTAATAAGTCTCAGATTAGGCAGATGTTTTTCCTTCCAATCAATACAAGACATAATTCTCAAAACCTTTATAGAGATTACTAACACTATGCAAAATGGGTGTGCTAAAGAAAAAAAAGTCCCATGTATACTAGTAAACTGTGAAGCAGAAAATGGAGAATTTTGGAAATTTAATGTTTGAGTGTGAAGGGCAGATTTCCACAAATAGGTCTATCTTCATGACAGTGAAACTGTCAGAGGTGCATTTACCTGCAAGAGCCCACTCTCCTGTGCTGTGGGTATGCCCACTGTAATACAAAATGTACGTATCGTGTCTAGGTCCATCCACAGTCCGAAGTTCAAGAAAAGCTTTCAGTTTGGAATGAAGAGTATCAAAAGACAGTCCACTTGTGGAATAGTCACATCCATAGGTTTCAATCATGTGATATGCAAAAAATCTTTGGATCGCATTGAGCATCCCAGTAGACCTCAGATTTAACTCCTGTACATGTTCTGGTGGGAGAAGTGTTGGCTGACCGTCAGGACTGAAGGAAAAAAAAGATCATTTTAAAAAAAATAATCTCCATTCTATGTCACATTCTTATTCTTCATTTATAATTATCTAAGAATCATAATAGTTGCGGATAACTAAATGGCATGATTTAAATAAATGGCACGATTTAAAAAAATTGTGCCATTTAGTTATCAGCTTTTCTAAAGTTCCTATAATGCTAAGAATTAAGCTTGAACATCAAAGGTTTGTTTCTAAAAGTTACATTTTTTCCCCTTGGTTTATGCTTCTTTATTTTAATAACAAAAAAGATGAACTACCTTTCCCGTTTTACTTCAGCAGACTAAAAGTTACATTTTTAACCAATAAAATAACCACTAAACTGAAAGCTAGGAAAAGATATCCAAATGTAGATAATACTATTCTTTGCTGTATACTCCTATCCTTTCCCCAAATGACTGATAATTGAATAAGGCTTTCTAAAAGCAAGACTATATGGACTTTACCTGTGTTTCAAGAACACACCAGGTGGGGGGCGCCTGGGTGGCTCAGTAGGTTAAGCATCCGACTTTGGCTCTGGCCGTGATCTCACGGTTCCTGGGTTTGAACCCCATGTCGGGCTCTGTGCTAGCTCAGAACCTGGAGCCTGTTTCAGAGTCTGTGTCTCCCTCTCTCTCTGACCCTCCCCTGTTCACGCTGTCTCTCTCTCTCTCTCTCAGAAATAAATTTAAAAAAAACATTAAAAATTTAAAAAAAAAAAAAAAACCCAGGTGGAAACGATAATAAAAGAACTTTTTTATTCCTTGAGAAAATAATTTTAACAATGGAAGCAATATGTTTTATATTGCTATATTGAAAAAGACAGTCTTTAAAAAATTGCATTCATGTTCTACTAACTTAAGGAACATAAACGACAGAAGAAATTATCTGTTAGTAAATGGCATTTTAAAACAAGTATTAAAATTTCAGTTCACTGCCTTATATTACTGAACACTAACTGAAGACAGATCTGATCCTAGAAACCTTTTCTATAGAAAGGGTAGGACCTTTCCTTAGAATAATCATATTTTCTACTTTTTAGCTCAAGTATCAGCTAATCCCATTTATCAAAAAAAAAAAAGTTTAAATTGGACCCTGAAGAGTCTATCATTACTCAGAGTAAATAAAAGTTTTTAAACATTTGGAATAAATTAAAAAGAACTACAAGAGTATTATATTTTGAAAATAGTACACTTTTGAAAAAGTGAGCTATCACATTTTATATTCATATTCATACAAATATTAGGAAGATTATACTAGATTACTATACCTGCAGAAGTTGGTAGGAATCACAATAGCATATCCAACAGATGTCCCTCCTAAACAGTTACCCAATTCGTGGAAGAGCCCATGAGCCATGGATTCCAATGGTAAAACTATCAGAAACATGCTCAAGAAGATTCCATTTGTTGGCTAAAAGAAATTTAAAACAGCATGTTTATACAGTGTGTGTGTAACTGTGCTTATGTGTGTGCATATGTACATATATTTACATACATGAATATTTAAATATTTTGTTCCCACTTCCTAAAAAGATAAAAAGATCAATAACCTAAAAACAATTAGAAGTTGAAGCAGAGAAGTATCTATGGAAGAGCAATGAAATCTAAATTAATCTTGAAGCTTCCTGGAGATTGTGGCAAAGCAAATATGGCACATCATATTTTTTTAATTTGTCAGGTAACATCTTACCCAAACTAAAAAACAGAACACAGGGGCGCCTGGGTGGCTCAGTCAATTAAGCGTCCGACTTTGACTCAGGTCATGATCTCACAGTTCGTGGGTTCGAGCCCTGCGTTGGGCTCTGTGCTGACAGCTCAGAGCCTGGAGCCTGCTTCCGATTCTGTGTCTCCCTCTCTCTCTGACCCTCCCCTGCTCACGCTGTCTCTCTCTCTCAGAAATAAAAAACATTAAAAAAAAAACAACAACAATAGAACACAAACATAACTTTCTTGATATGACAGGAAAAGTCAGAAAAATTCTTTCCTGTTAAAACTCACATATTCTTAATCACTTTTTAAAGAGCAGACTCAAGTGTTGGCGGTACAGAGGTGAGTATACCTGTCTTTCAAATAACATACTCCATTACTTTATGAGAACAGTTACTTTAGAAAGGGTTCATTTTTTTCCCTGCGAAAAGGCCAAAATTGAGAGTAAAATCTAACAGAAAACTTAAGATTCTAAAGCTATCAAAATGAATCCTATTCTTATATTTAAACTTTAAAGTTTTCCTTTTAAAAGCTCTAGACTGTAAATACAAAATTGTAAAAACAAAGTGTAATATATATTAAAAACATATTACACTATAAATATATATATATAAAATATGTCATATACACACACACATATATAAAGGGCATTTAAGCATACTAAAAGCAGAAAATAAAAAGGAAGGTAAAAATAAAAATAAAAATAGGACCCATTTAAGTGAAAAGAAAATGGAAGGATGATAGTCACTCAGTCGTCATCCACAGCTTTACAACACTGATATTATTCCACATTCTCTGTGTTGCTACTGCACATATTATACAGTTATGCGCTTCTGTGCATGAACACACATTTTTCTAATGCTAACAGATGATTGTTTCAATCAGAATTTTAATAAAAAATAGGTGATTCCTATAATGGAAAGACGGATGTAATACCCTATTTTTGGTTCATTGTGTGTTCTCAACTGCATAAAATATAGTACATGCTCAATTTAGAAACATTAGAAAATACAAATAAAGGATAAGTGATTAAAATCACTGCAAGTACTGTCCTCCACACATGCTTTTTAAAATATTACCAGACTTCACACTATATACATTCATGTTTGTTTTTTTAACCAAAGTAGGATAATGTTTTGTAAACTTTCTAATATATTGTAAGCCTATTAGTAAAATTCTAAATCATTTGTAAATAAGAAATGGCATTCCTATGTATAAAATTTTAATTACCTGTTTCCCAATTATTGCTACTTAGATTCTTTTTAATTTTCTATTGTAATAAAACCAGAGTAAGTATTGAGTTCTCAGATTATTTTAAATCCCTTTGATAATTTGAGTTTCATCTTTGGTGAAGTGTAAATATTTTGCCCATTTTTTCATGGGGCTGACTTTATAATATTGATTCACAGCTTTGTTTCAGTTAAGACTTTTGTGGGATGTATAGCAAATGCTTTTCTCCCCCTCTTAATGTTGTTTTTTGCTTACTTCGCATGTTTTTAATTGTAATGTCATTTTGTGTAAATTAAATCTTTCTCCACCCAAAGGTCAAGATTATTTTACATTACACTTTAAAGCCTTTATTATTTTGATCTTTGCATTTTTAGGTCTATGATCCAAAATTAATTGATTTTTGTTTGATTATAATCTACTACACTTTTTTCTATTTGGACACTGAGTTACCCAACCCCCACCCAAAAAAAACCCTCAACCATTTCACAGTATTCTACAATGATGTTTCTGTCATACATCACGTATTCTGGGATTTGTTTTTATACTCTCTTCTGTTTCATTGGTCTGTCTGTCTTTTCAAGTATTTCCTTCGGCCTTTATTTCCTCCTTTCTTTTGGGACTCCAATAAAAGAGACCTTCTCATTGTGTCTTTTCTGAGACTTACTCTTCTGTATTTTCCCAATTTTTCTTTTGTGCTCCTTCGTACATAGCTCCTTCTGAAATGTATCTTTGAATTCACTAATGCTCACTTCAGCCTTATCTAATCTGTTGGTCTTGCACAATGAATTAATTTTGCTATTTCATGATTCTAAAACTTGTTACTTTTAAATCTGCCTTGTCATTATTTTATAGTTTCCAACTTCTTACCATTATGTACTATCTTTGCTTTTTTTCCAGTTTTGTAAATATGATGTGTTTGAGAATTCCATTATCTCAAGACTTTTTTGGTCATCTCGTCTGTTGTTCCTGCTGCTTCTTGCTCTTGATACCGTGTGTGTGTGGGTGTACCTGGTTATATTTATGAGCTGAACATGGTCTGCAAAAATACACACACATGCAGATATATGACTAATTTCAGGCCTAGGATAATGATACCTTTCTCCAAGGGGATTTTTGTCGTTTCTTCCAGGGAGTCGGGGCTATTACAACTAAGTATCATAATCCAGGTTGGACCACTTAATCCAGGTCAGATCACTAACAAAACACAAGCTCAGGATACAAATTCACGAGCACACTACATAAAGCTCTACCCTCTTCCTTCAGTGTGTCATCTTAAAATAGGAGGCAATTTACCAGAGACCCCCACCTCTGAAGTTCTAGACTGATTTTTGCTCTTCTTGATGGAAACAGAAGTGCAGCTCAGATTTAACCTTTCCTCCACCACTATGTCCAAAGGGCCCAGTGTCATTACTATCACAGAAGGTATGACTTGTATTTTCACTTATTGAAGTCTTTCAAAGGTTTCACTGGAGTTTTCTATTACTTAGTAAAAATGTCATAAGTTTCTTTTAACCTATTTCTAGGCATTTTATGTTTATTATTCTTTTTTTAGGCTTATTTATTTAGAGAGAGTGCACACTTGTGAGCAAGTGGGAGGGGAAGAGAAAGGCAGAGGGAATCCCAAGCAGGCTCTGTGCTGGCAGTGCAGAGTCCCACATAGGGCTTGAACCCACAAACTGTGAGATCACGAGCTGAACCAAAACCAAGAGTCGGATGCTTACCCAACTCAGCCACCCACGCACATGTTTGTTGTTCTATGAATGGAATGATTTCCGTTACATTTTCAAACTGATTACTTCTAGGATATTGATTTTTGTATATTTACATGTTGCTATTTGCTCCCTGAATAGTATTAAAAATATATATTCTCACTATACACCATTTACTTCTTCTTATACTACCAATACTATACAATTCCAAGAGAATCTGCATAGTTTCTCTACTGGCTAGGTTAATGATAATTTATCAACAAAATCAACCTTTTATGACAGAGTTTACAATGTTAAAGATGCAGAATAATTCTCACAACTATTCCTACAGCATTTCCACCTGATTTTTCAGTTCACTCTTCAGTTTGCCAGGTACTCATCTTACCTACAAATACTAATAATTTAACTTCTTTATTTTCCAAAGCATCTATTGCACATGTTGCTCCTCTTTTGTGTAGAGGTTTAATTGATCAAAGGATTACTTCTACATTTTGTCAGCCATTCATATAAAAGAATTACTAAATAACATGACCAATATATGACAACTTTATTATTTCTACCTTTAACTTGATGTAACTAGCACTTTTCTGATCAAGATGGTAATAAAGGAAACTAATTCACTATGTTACAATTTATAGCAAGGGTCATAAGCACCTTCAGGGTTGTGAAGCAGCTGTGATAAACAGTGGTAAGGATTCTAAAGGAAAGTGCATTGCTGCTTAAAGGCAAACATTTTCTTTTTTTTTTTTTTGAAGTATTTAAATAATTTATTGAAGTATAATTGACTTACAGTGTTAGTTTCAGATGTACAATATAATGACTTGACAATACTATACATTACTCAGTGCTCACCAGAATAAGTGTAGTCACCATCTATCTCCATATATTTTCGCAATATTATTTATATTCTCTATGCTATACTTTTCATCTCTGTGACTTATTTTATAACTGGAAGTCTATACCTCTTAATTCCTTTTATCTATTTTGCCCATACCCCCACCATTCACTTGCCCTGTGGCAACTGCCAGTTTGTTCTCTATATTTAAGAGTCTTAGTTTTGTTCATCTGTTTTGTTTAGATTCCACATGTAAGTGAAATCATACAGTATCTGTCTTTGTCTCATTTATTTAAGGCACATATTAAAAAATGTTCTGGCTTGGGGCGCCTGGGTGGCTCAGTTGGTTGAGTGTCCGACTTGAGCTCAGGTCATGATCTCATGGTTCAAGGGTTTGAGCACCACGTCCAGCTTTGTGCTCTGGTGGTTAACCTCTTAAATCCAACTCTTAATTTCGGCTTAGGTCATGATCTCATCGTTAGTGAGATTGGGTCCCATGTCAGGCTTAAGATTCTCTCTCTCCCTCTCCCTCTCCCCCTCCCACGCGTGCAGGAGCTCTGTAAAAAATTTAAAAACAATTTTTTAAAATAAATGTTAACTTCTCATTTTGTTTAATCAAAACATTTTTCTTTAGTTAAGACTTTATTAACTTGCTAACTCCTCATCTTTCCTATTTCCTACAGTAAAAAGAATGGAAGTTTCCGTTCCTAAAAGCTGGCCCAGAAATATTTAAGTTTGGCTGTATTTATCAAATCATGTCAAGGGTAGAGACTACCTTTGTTTAAATATTCATGTGTATGCAATACCACTGGTTATAACGGACTTCTTTGGAATTATCTTAAAGAATTTTATAAATCTAAAAAAAATTTTTTTTTTTAATTTCTGAGAGAGAGAGAGAGAGAGAGAGAGAGAGAGAGAGACAGCGTGATCAGGGGAGGGTCAGAGAGAGAGGGAAACACAGAATCTGAAACAAGCTCCAGGCTCTGAGCTGGCTGTCAGCACAGAGCCCGACGAGGGGCTCAAACCCACAAACCATGAGATCATGACCTGAGCCAAAGTTGGACACTCAACCGACTGAGCCACCCAGGTGCCCCATAAATCTAAAATTTTTATTATGAAATTAAAATATACTACAGTTTTACCATTAGAAAAAAGCATTGCATTAAACAGTTTATAATTTAACAATGAACTACAGTAATGATAAACTTCAAATGCCAGTCTGTGTGTAACTCAGGTAGGAAGCCTTATTAATTAATTTAAAATTCCAATTAAAATGTTAACTGACAGTGGTGATATTCAATACTCTGTCAGTTACACAACACTGATAATATTTAATATAAAAGAACTAAATAAGCAGATATTTAGAGGTTTACTGATCACAATTTGTATACAACAGATGATCTGTTTTTATAATCTTAGAAAATTGGTAATTTTATGCTGTCATTAATTTTTAAAAATCAAATTTAACAAAAAAATCATTAAATATTTTTATTAGGTTATTTTGAGTAACCAAGCTTAGAAAAACAGTATTAAATATACTATCAAGATAACATAACACAAATAAAAGTGAGCAGTTTGGCAATACAAAAAATTAGCAGTCTTAACTGAACAGATGGCAAATATGTCCAAGGGGAGAAAAAACAAATTTAGGATGTTTTATTCACTTGCCACTTTCAGAAGGCTTCAATTTTACTGGCATGCAAACATTTATAGCTTTAACCTAAAAGGCATTTGTGACTCTTGGTATACTCTATTATTTTAAATAACTCCCTGTAATAAATATGATCAACTTACCTAATCAAAACTATTAAGTGTAGGTACTTTCCTAGCTTTATTTCTCCAAATCACCCTATGGTCACTATCAAACTATAGGACATGATTCAAATTTTAAAGCAGATAGAATTTGAACACACTGGCAAACCAATAAACAACTGTTAAGTAATATCCTTTGTACAAAAGTAGTAACTAGCTATTCTCTACTCAGTGAGGCTTTCAAGTCATGGTCAAAATACTCAACCCTTTCATATCATAAAATTTCTCTGATAATAGGAAAAAAATTTCTTTATGTGATATACAGACACCAATTACAGAATTTCATTTTTAAAAATATGACATTTACATAATAGATAAAATTATTGTTTAGAAGTATTTTTGTAGCAGTCACATTAAGTAAACCAGATATGCAAAATAGTATACATGGAAATCTAAAGAAAATGAAAGTCCAACTAAGAAACAGAATATATAAGTGTATATTACAAAGCAATATATAAATGGAGGTATTATGCTCTTTAATGTGAGAAATCCATATTTAAGAAATAACAGGCAACCTCCAAAAATTTGCTCAGTACAGGAAATTTTAAGAACATTTACAAAAGCTACTTCACAGTTTTAAAGTCAAGAGATATCTTTATACAGAGGCAATAGGGTCTAATGGAAAGGGCTCAAGCTTTGGAGTTACACTTTGATTCAATCCTAGTTTAGCCATTTACCATCTGTGTGTACAAATTAATTAACCTTTGAGTCTCAATCTATAAAAGGGGACTAACATTTATACTGTGAGCTTATACTACAGATTAGAAATATGTGAAATATGACTAGCACAATAAATGGTAGCTATAATTTGCAATGAAGCATTTTCAAATTGAAATGAAGTCAATATGGGGCTTAGTCGGTTAAGCGTCTGACTCGCTTAGGTCATGATCTCACGGTTCGTGGGTTCGAGCCCCGCGTTGGGCTCTGTGCTGACTGCCAGCTCAGAGCCTGGAGCCTATTTCAGAGTCTGTATCTCCCTCTCTCTCTGACCCTCCACTGCTCAAGCTATCTCTCTCTCTCCTAGAAATAAAAAAAAAAAAAAAAAAGTCATTATGAGCAAGACAATAGAAATCTAAATGACTATTACTTTTTCATCTAAATGACTACTGCTGTGTAGGAGATATTGATGTAAAGTTAAAGTTCTAGTAAATGCATTAGAAATCTTGTTTTTCTTGAGTAATCTCAAAATAGAAACAGCAAAGATAGACATTTTTTCGACTACAACCCTAACAAAGGTGAAACAACAGTGGTATGGGAATCAAACTCAGTCTACTTTATCTTATTTTTCCTGTGGTCAAAATAAAGAGGTTACATTAAATAATCTTTATGCTCATTTCCAACTCTAAAAATACATGGAAGTAAGTAAAGTGGTTAAAAGTTGTGAAGGCAGATTGCCTGGATTCATACCAGGTCCGCAGCCTTGAGGAGGTTTCCTAACCTCTCAAGCATGTTTCTTCTCTATGAAATAGCAATAATAATGATACCTATATCTCAGAATGTCATGAGAATTAAATAAACACAAAGTACATAGAATGGTGTAGAGCACACAGAAAACAGTTAACAAATGGTAAATCTTATTATTAAAATGGAAAACATACTCTCCAGTCATTAAAATGTTTAAAGATTTTTCAAAGCTGGAAAATCATCCAGGAGAAAGATGAAATACCTTGTTTTTACTTCAAGAAAAACAAAATTAGGGCCACTGTTGGTGTCTTAGAAAAAATAAAAAAAGTACTCCTGCTTCATAGTGTTCTGGCAGAAAGGATAAAACATCAAATGAAAAGAATGCCTTCTAGTTAAAAAGAATTCATGCTTCTCCCCCTTTGCCATCTAGACTAAAATAGCTCAAAACTTTAGGAAGAGAAATGAAACAAAACAAAAAATTATGAAGCATGTGCACTTCTAGTTTTGGCAGCAGATTTAAAAACTCCCTGCTCCCCATGCCAAGTGAAGTAATATGGCTGATCCTGCCATCTTGCTAGAAATGAAACTGCTACATCTGTGGATTTCATCCCTTCCTTGGATGCAAGGCTGATCTTGTTCCATCTGTCACACACAGTGATTGCCACTGCTTCTCCTATAGAGAAATCAACTGTGATTATGGTTTTTCTAGTTTGAGTCAAAAGGCTTCTGCAAAAAGTTGCTTCAAACTCCCATGGAATCTGCAAATGACAATGGTTGGCAAGGAAAGGCATATAAAATCTCATGTGAATGATAAAGAGAATCTCTAAACATAAGAGTGAGCCATGGGGTATACTTCCTTGGGTATCTGCATGCTTTCCTCTCCTTTTATCCTTATGTGAATTATAAATTATCACAATTTCTGGAAAGCCTATAGCTGAGCAATAATACTAGCACCAAATGTTGTGGTACTGTGTAAGTCTGTCTTATTGACTTATTTTTTAAAAAAAAGGATAAAAGAGGAAAGCAAATAGCACATTCAATGAACATAATACAAATTGCAGGAAACATCAGCTGTAATGTTCCATTTTAAAGCTAGAATGAGATTATGAATAGAACACAACAGAAGTTAATGGTAAAATTCCAGATTTTTAATGTAAATGACTTAGAAAGATACTACTGACTCATTCTGAGAATGTTATTAAACTCAGGAAAACTAAGGAAAAACAAAAAACCAAGCTATCCATGTGGGATTAGCTAAGATTCTATTCAAGTGAGGTCAAAGATTTCTTAGATATGACATCAAAAAATTCTTAAAAAAAAACTGATAAAATGGACTGTGGCAAAATTTAGAAATTCTGGTCTTCAGAAAACATGTTAAGAGAAAAGATAAGCCACAGACTGGGAGAAATATTTGCAAGTCATATATATGATAATGGACTTATATCTAGAATATATAAAGAATTCTCAGAACTGACTATTAAAACAAGCAATCCACAATTTTAAAAACTGCCAAGATATCTGAACAGGTACTTCACTAAAGACACAGTGTAGTAAGCAAGCACAGAAAAGCTACTTAACATCAACAGTTATTGGGATAACAGAAAATAAAACCACAATGAATTATCACCACACACCTATTAGAATGGTTAAAAAACAGATAATACCAAGCACCGGTTATTACGTGCAGCAACTAGAACTCCTATATACTGCTGGTGAGAATGCAAAATGGTATAGCCATTGTGAAAACATTTTGATAGTTTACTAAACATAATTCCTGTTTATTTTATTTTTTTAAATATTTATTTTTGAGAGCCTGCAGGTATATATGTGTGAGCAGGGGCGGGGCCAAGAGAGAGAGGGGGACATAGGATCTGAAGCTGGCTCCACACTGACAGCATAACGCCTGATCATGAACTGTGAAATCATGACCTGAGCCGACCGAAATCAAGAGTCAGATGCTCAACCAACCAAGCCACCATAGCACCCCCATCATTCACGTTTATGACATGACCCAGCAATCCCACACCAAGTAAAATAAAAATTTAGCTTAACAAAAAAACCTATGAATATTTATAGCAACTTTTATAATTAACCAAAAAGTAACTTCAATATCCCTCAAGTGAGTAATGAATAAACTGTGAGATACCCATATGATGGAACACTGCTCTGCAATATAAAGGAACAAACATTTACAAACAACATAGGTGGATCTATATGAATTATGCTAAGTGAAAGAAGCTAAATTCAAACAGCTATATACTATATGATTTCAACATATGACATGACATTCTGTGAAAGCAAAGTGTCTAGGGAGAGAAAACCGATCAGTGGTTATCAACTACTGGGGTTGAGAAAGGGAATGACTCCAAAGGGACAGAAGAGAATTTTAGGGGGTAACTGAACTCCTCTATATTTTGATTGTGGTAGTGGTGATCACACAACTATATATATTGTCAAAACTGCAGAATTATACACTAAAAGGGATAATACTGTATGAAAATTTTTCCTTAATAGAAAATTCTGTATATAATAGCTAAGTAAAACTAACAGAACCCAAAACTAACATGCAAAGAAGCTTAAGATAAGAAAAAGTGGCTAAGCCTATTTTTGGCAATGAGGGTCCAAGCTACAGTTGTACTCCACTAGGAAGCTTAATCTCATATTTTTGTTTGTTTGGTTTTACTCCTCCAGGAATAAAATAAATTTTTTTTTTCACTCCTAAAAAATATGCTTTAAAAAATAAACCTACTATAAAATGTTTTGTAAATTCCAAATGCTGCTAGGTCATTAACTCAATGAAACCCATTATCCTACATTTCCATCTGTTCCCTTTATTCCCTCTGTATCTTTTTAACATTTTTAGACTACTCACACATCAGAACACTATTCAACTCTACATTTCATCAACTTATTTTAAGTTCTCTTTAAATTTTATTTGTCAACAAGATCTTAGGGGGAAAATTGCTGTGCTAAAGGTAAGACTATCACCTTAGCCCAGGTGCTTACCTTTTGCTCCTAGCTACACTTGATTTCCAGCTACCTCTACTTTCACTAATCCTATCTTTGGCTGACTCATCTGCTCAAAAGGTTTCTTTAATTCTTTTTAATTAGTTATTTTTTCTGCTATAGTGGGTCTGCCCCCACCCAATCAGTGGAACTATTTTTCCAGTTGAAATCCACTAAAGGATATTTTAATGAGGCAATGGGAAGTGTCAGTTTTCACTTGAGTGAAAACTCATTTCTTACTCTCAAAGAAATGTGAAAAATGGTTTTATATTATATTGTTACAAAGCTAACCAGTATTAATATCATTTAGGAATGTTAAAAATAGTTCAATTTTTAAAAAACAATTAAAATCTAACTTAAAGAATTTGATATAGGACTTAAAATTTACTTTAACAATGATGTTAGGCCAAAAACAGTCCTGGCCTTTCATAAGGTCAAATTTTTTGCCTTTCAATGTATAATTTTCTGATGCTTTCATCAGTCAAAAGGGTTAGAACTACTATAAATCCAGTGAAGTGTGTTTCCTAAATTATGTTTCAAACAGAGGTTAATAGGTATGGTTGGGGGTACCTCTTAATGAAGGGTAGAAGCAAGAATTTCATGGTCAACTAAGTGTGGGAATGTTTCTCATTCTTTGAACACTTTTTCTCTGGGTATACTCGTTAACATCTTACAGAACGCTGGGCAGAGCACAGTTCGGGAAATCTGTACACAAAATGTTAAAATTAAGTTTAAAAAATGTAATTGCATCCAAGACACAATGCCTACACCATCGGCAGCAGTTACCAAATAGCAACTAATTGGGGAATGCAGACAAAACTCAGGTAGATGCATGTTGGTCTTAAATAGCTAAATTAATACCTTGTTACTCAATGGGTATATTTTTGACCAGGAGTTTCTGTATCACCTTTAATTTTTCAAGCTCTCTCCCAAGATCAATTTCAATCTTCAGAATTTTAACAATATCCCCACATGATTTCAACGCATGTTAAAGGGTGAGAAGCACTGGCCTACAACAGGAGTTGGCTCTTTCTTTAAAGAGTCAGAGAGTTAAAATTTTAGGTTTTGTGAGCTTTGTGGTCTGTACTATAACTACTCAACTAGGCTGTTTATTATAATGATAAAAAGGTCTATAAAGAAGATATAGTAATTAAAGATGAATATAGATACCTTGGAACAGAACCCCAAAATACATGAAGCAAGAAAAAGACAAAATTGAAAAGATAAACCCAGTTTAGCAATTATATTAAGGATTTTTAATATCCCTCTCTCAGTACTGATGGAATCAGACAAAAAAAATCAGCAAAGATATAGAAGAATACCAACCAACTTAACCTAGCTGGTATTTATAGAATACTCTACCTAATAGGAACAGAAAACTCATTCTTTTCAAATGAACATGGTTGTTTTCTCCAGAATCAAACAAATGCCAGGCCACAAAACAAGTCTTAATAAAAGACTAAAATCATACAAACTATGTTCCCCAATCACATGTAATAATATTAGAAATCAATAACCAGAAACGTGGGAAATCCCTCAAATATCACAATATCAGACAACCAATTTTTAAATAACCCAATGTCAAAGAGTAAATTTAAAGAGAAATTAGAAAATACCTTGTGAGACAGCCTAGTACTAGTAGAAGGTCAGACACATAGATCAATGGAGCAAAAAAGAGAGCTCAAAAATAAAGCTTTACATTTATATTTCATTGATTTTGGACAAAGGTGCCAGGCAATTTAACAGAGGAATGAAAACTTTTCCTAGAATAATTAGAAAGCCCTATTTTAAAATAATTAGATCCTTATGTCATACCATAGACAAAAATTATTTTAAAATGGATTAGGCACCTAAATGTCAAAACTAAAACAATAAAATCACTATAAGAAAACTAATTATAGAAGAAAATCTTTGTGACCTAGGGTTGTGCAAACATTTCTTAGATAGAATACTAAAAACACAGTCAATAAAGAAAAAGCTGGTAAACTGTTCTTCATAAAATGAAAACTTGTACTCTTCAAAAGGTGTCATTAAGAAAAAAAGATATGTCACAGACTGGGAGAAAACATATCCAAATCATATATTTCTATAAAAGGGCCTGTATGCAAAATATAAAAAGAACCCTTAAAACTCAATCATAATAACTCCATTTACAAGGGGCAAAAGATTTGAGTAGATACTTCAACAACAAAGACAAGTGAATGACTAATACATTAAATGATGCTCAACATATTAGTCATTAGAGACATGCAGATTAAAGCCAAAAAGAGATACCACTCCACACCTAAATTGAGAGGCAGTCCCAAGTAATTCAACTTTTATTATTTTTTTACTTATTTTTTGGTATTTCTTCTCTCATTTTTTTTTTTAAATGTTTTTATTTATTTCTGAGAGAGAGAGAGAGGGCATGAGCAGGGGAGGGTCAGAGAGAGGGAGATACAGAATCTGAAACAGGCTCCAGGCTCTGAGCTGGCTGTCTGCATACAGCCTGACGCCGGACTCGAACCCACCAACTGTGAGATCATGACCAGAGCCGAAGTTGGACTCTTGACCGACTGAGCCACCCAGGCGCCCCAAGTAATTCAACTTTTAAAAAGAGTAGAATGGAAGGAGAGAATCTGGAAATTGGTTCTCTTAAAATTATTTTTGCTGACATAGTCTTTGGAAAGCTTTTGTGTACCTCCAGTAGGACACAGACCACTGGTATACAACCACTGGTATAAGAAAACAAGATACAGTGACTTAGAAAATAATTGGTTAGCCAGATTTGATGTCAAGCATGAGTGAGCCTGACTTCAAAAAAAAAAAAAAAAGGTAGTTAGGGCTGGAAGGCTGGAAAAGGAGCTAACCTGGAGGTGAGGGAAAGGAAGTAAAAATCTTTTTTTTTTTTTAAAGATTTTTTTTTTAATGTTTTATTTATTTCTAGGAGAGAGAGAGAGAGAGAGAGACAGCGTGAGCAGGGGAGGGTCAGAGAGAGAGGGAGTCACAGACTGAAACAGGCTCCAGGCTCTTAGCTGGCAGTCAGCACAGAGCCCAACGTGGGGCTCGAACCCACGAACCATGAGATCATGACCTAAGCGAAAGTCGGACGCTTAACCGAGTAAGCCACCCAGGCGCCCCAGTAGAAATCTTTTTTTTTTTTTAAGAGTTCTGGCATCATCCTCCATCATCATCATCATCATCATCATCATCATTCTGATAGTCCCCAGCACTGACAAGTGACGAAGATGGCCTGAGTCAACATCCACGTTTTTATCATTTAGTTGACTCCCACACAGGCTCTCCGCCCTAGCCCACACTTGACAAAAAGGAACTAGGCCCAGACAAGTCTCTACATTTCCCTTCAAACACTCACATCTAGAAATCACTCTGTAGCAACTGGTGCCAAGAAGAAAATTGCACCAAGTACAGGTGCCCTTCCTTTTTATCCTACATCCTAATCTGACATACTCAAACTACAGCATTTCTCACACTGTATTGTTTATGTCTGCCTCTTCCCTCTCCCATTAGAAATTGTGACTTCTTTCAGACAGAAATATTTCTTACTCACTTTGAGATCTTCAGCAACCTGTATGGTATGCGACATATAGTGCAGTCAATAAATGTTCAAAGAATGGAAGACTAGGCTTGTTAATATTATAACAACATTTGCAATTTGAGTATCTTTGTCTACAAAAGACCTTTTTTTTTTTTTAACATACCCTTGGGCAGCAAATAAGAAACCCATTTTTTCTTTCTTAGGAATGTTATACATGTAATTACCTCTTACATAAATAGGAAATGGCTATATACATATTAAAAAAAAGATGTAGTGAAAAGACGAGTGGACGAGACAGGAGCTAGGTAACATGGTTACGGCTAGTACCAGTGATTTTGGATTATGTCTTCTCTGGCTTTCAGTTTCCTCAGGTGTGAAATGAAAGGATTTAAGTGCAATCTCTAAGCACCCTTCAAATGTTAATATTCTAAGGATCTTTATCAGTGTTTAATAAACAATTAGAAGGTAGGAGGCATGTCATTTGCTGACTATTCCTAACATCTTGGTAACTCTCTGCTAGAGAACAAACTAAATTATACTGTCTATTCATTCAGTACTTCAATTCCATGAACAAAAATAAGCACCAAAAAAAGTCTCCTTTTGAAATCAAGAACGTGACTTTTGAATTCTAATAACTTAGCTCATGAAGCATTTAATCACACATCATAGGCATTGACATAATAAACAAACTATACACTTACCTGCCAGGAAACTGCTCCTAAAACTGCTGTTGCAAGAAGACTAAAAAAAACTAACTGCTCTGAAATTAAGCAAAAGTGACGCATCCCTTTGGATGCCATGATTCTGTCAAGGCTATTGTTATCTACCCTGTGGGTAAAATACACTTTATGGCAGTCATTTAACTTGGTATGGAATCCCCAGAGAGTTAAGAGGAAAATAATATGGCAAATCATCCAGAAAATTCCAAAAATGGAAAAGCCTGGTATTACAAAATACCAGAGGTGAGTGTCTCTAAGTTTAAATGCTGAAAGAATAAAAAAGGTAAGCTCAATCATTCCACTGAAAACAACTGAGAGTCTTCTGCATATTCTTCCACGGTATAGAAAGGGTTTCCACCTTTCAGTCACTGAAAGTCCACTAAAATAGATGTCAAGGAAAGGGTCGGTTATCAGGCAGATAAAAAAACATGCAAAAGCAACTGGATTTTTGGGAGTTTCCAATGAGGAGAAAAACAACAAGACTGCAAAAATAACTAAGTTTGGAATAGCTAAGAAAGACTTCATTCTCAGGTCAATAATCAGCATGGCCAAAGCTACAACAAGTAAAATGACACTCAGAGACTTCTCCACCAACATAGTTGTGCTGGCGATAGCAAATCCAACAAGTTCCAGAAATTCAACTGTGGTTAGTAAAGTGGGTCGATGACGGACATACCCAGAAATTCTCTCCACCAAAGCACATAATATCCTTAGTACTATGGAAGTCAGAAGCAAATATTTGGTTGATTCTTCTTTCACATCATTTTTAAAGGTTGAATTGTCAAGAAAACATAGGAGGCCAAGCAAGAATCCAAACCAAAGATTGGAGAGACTTAAACTTGCTGCTTCCATTGAAAAATAATAATAGAGTATGCTGGCAATTCCAAGAACAAAAAGACCAAGAATAAAAATTACCAAAATTAAGGAATTTGCTGTTTTTTCCCATCTTACATAAAGACCTAAGCATATAGCAACCAGTAAATTGATTCTGGCTAAATAGCCAAGATAACGCACTGAGGAATGCATGTTCACTTCTCTGTTTACTTCTTCCAGTCTTGTCATTGCTAAATAGAGACAATGACTAAAGCAGTAACGCAGTGATTTACACATGTAATCTGGCAATTCGGGCTTTCTCCCCACGTTACAAAAATTATCTGCTTGTATTTCATCCAGCAAATCCAAAGTATCCGTAACTCCTATTTCCTCATTTCCTCTGGCGGAATTTTTGTTTATAGTGATCTAAAAAGAAAAAAAAAACCATATATGTCAGTATTAATTTTATATAATTCATCTTTTTCAACTATCTTCTTTGTGCAAAATAATAAATGAGACACACAGTTTCTTCTGAAACCCAGTTTTAAATTTGACTTGCATGTATCTTAATGGTTATTTTCCCTGGTTTAAAAATTCAGATTATCCAAACAAAAATAACAGTACTTTTTACTTAATATATGCTAAGACTGTATGACTAAATCGCCATCAGTGAAACTGTTTTTCCAGAGACTAAGTCATTCTTACTTCAATATTTGCTTTTTCAACTACATGCAAATATGACATATTCAACCTAACTTAGGTTGTAGCAAATGGATTTGGCACAATCAAAAGCTACTGAGAAGCTAAACAGAATGATGGACTTCAGCCTCATCTCTAATTTGAAAAACACTAGTACCCAATAATAACAACTATTACTATCTGCCTAAGATCCTCTACATCTTTTTATAAGACAGCTCTAACATGCTATAAAATCTTAGTCTTTACAGTATTTAACTAATACACTTACTAGAAGTATTAAAGTTACTCAGTCTCTAAAGTGAATCTACAAATTTTCCCTATAGTTTTGTCTCTACTAAATTACTTGGATTTTCAAACCTCCTTTCTAAATATAAATACTATCTCTGTAGCAAACCAATTCCTGAACTTTCTAGTCAAAACTGTAGAGTTGAAATGCTAACCAATATTTATTGTAAATTAAAAACTTTGTAATTTTATTAAAAAATTCAACAATTATTTGTTAAAGGACCCAGATAATTATTTCAATCCTTGATCCCCCCCGCAAAAGTTGCACTTGAAACATGACAGTGGCCAAAAAAATGCTTTAAGTGGGGCACCTGGGTGGCTCAGTTGACTAAGCATCGGACTTCGGCTCAGGTCATGATCTCACAGTTCGTGGGTTCGAGCCCCACATCAGGCTCTGTGTTGACAGGCAGCTCAGAGCCTGGAGCCTGCTTCAGATTCTGTGTCTCCCTCTCTCTCTGACCCTCCCCTGCTCACGTTCTCTCTCCCTCTCTCTCAGAAATAAATAAAACATTAAAAAAAATTTTTTTTAATGCTTTAACTATCTACCAGATAATTCTTCAAATTTTCTAGTATACTGTTTCAAAAGAACTGATCCATTGAACAGTTCACAATCACATTAAATGTCCATGGAAAACTCAACGGGATAAAAATTCAAAAAAATGACTTATTTGTGATCAGGTTATTTATACTTTCTTAATAGGGCACTAAAAGACCTGATAGAAACATGAGATGGCCTGGAATTAACCGTTAATTACCCATCTGGCTAGAGAGAAATGCAAACGAGAGATAATCTTACAGTCTAGGTCTCTGGGAAGTTCCAAGTACTATTACTAATTCTACTTCAAGATTTATATTTTTTACAGATAATCCTATTTAAGTATTCTAACTGATTTTCCTCAATTACATTCTCATCCAATCATTTCTTATCTAAGATACCATACACCACTAAAGAAAATGTCTTACTTTGGTTTATTTTGGTTTTACCTTTTTTCGTAAGTTTAAGACACTGAAAAAAAATCTAGAGTGCATTGCATTTTTTTAACATCACTCCTCTGTATGTTATATAATCATTCAATAAATATGTTGGAATATGTATCCCCAAAGGGTTGATGGTACAGTCTGGGCTTAGACAACTGAACGCTGCTAGAGGAAAAAAAATCACCTACCAGGTTAAATGGATGCCACTCAAATCATGAGAAATCCCTCTGTTTCTTTGGTCAATGCTCTCCCATTCTCTGTGACTATCCAACCTCTCTTCCTCTCCTCACATCTCTGACACCCACTTCTCACTGCATTCCCACTCTATGACTACCTCCAACAGAGGTGTCTGAAGAGAGACTTGGCTTTCCACCCCTACAAACCCATCTCTAACCCACGTCTCCTGATAGCAAGGAAAGACGGATGTCCCTTCCCTATCTAAGGGTAAATCTTTCAGCCATACTAGGTATGTTTTTCCCTCTGCCTCTTCCAGAACTTCACAGTCTCCTCTCTCTTCAAACTCCAACTCTTATCCATTAGCACTTAAAAGAGCTTTGCAAATGTTTATTTGAGGCAAATGTTTAAGTTTATTTGAGAGACAGCGGAAGCATGTGTGCACAGGGGAGGGCCAGAGAGAATTCCAAACCAACTCAGCCTTGTCAGCGCTGAGCCCGATGAGAGGCTCAAATCTATGAAATTGTGAGATCATGACCCGAGCAGAAATCAAGAGTCAGATGCTTAACTCACTTAGCTGCCCAGGGGCTCTGCAAAGCTCTTTTTAAAAATAATACTGGGGTGGGGGGCCTGGGTGGCTCAGTCCAGCATCTGACTCTTGATTTCAGCTCAGGTCATGATCTCACGATTTGTGGGATAGATTACCTCGTAGGGCTTGATGCTGACAGTCAGGAGCCTGCTTGGGATTCTCTCTCCCTCTCTCTCTACTCCTCCCCCGTCTCAAAAATAAACTATTTAAAAAAAAAAATACCAAAAACCAGAAACAACAAAAACAATTCTCACTCATCCCCATCTTCTCTTCCAAGTTCAATCTTCTGTCCTCTCGACAGCTGTTATTTGATTGCTGAACTTTTCCCACCACTCAACAATGGTTCCCACCATACAACAAACTGCTCTGCCAAAGTCTAAAATGAGCTGTAAGCTCCTAAAATCAATGTGTACTTTTCACTTATTATCTTGAACCTTTTTCAAACAGCTTTGACATTGCTGACAACTCTCAACTTCTGAAACCTGCCTACTTTTTACCTTTCAAAGACTAAACTCCAGATTTTCTTCCTAACTCATTGGTCTTTCCTTTTAGGTCTTCTTGCAGACTCTTCATTCTCAATCTATCCTTTGCCTATTCAATCCCAAGCTTAGGCTTTTCTCTCACTATACACTTTCTATGAGCAATCTCATCTATTTCCATGTTTTCACTTATTCTCTCTCCCTAATCACACCCGTGTATTAATCTATGTGATAGAAATAAAAGTGCCAGCTCTGTTTGTTCTTAGAGTAAACCCTGGACAATAAGGTAAACATGTAAATTATACCCATAACGTTCATATCATATACACAACCATACTGCCAAAATCAGCATGGCAGAATATTTTTAAATGGCTAATTTACAAAGTCTTTCCACATTCTGACCTTCAAAAGACAAACTGGCTGAATCAGAGAGTAAACCAACAAAGCATCACAATCTTTTCAATTGGTCTGCCATTACTTGATTCAATGAGAAATTACCTGACAGATAGATAAAACTGGAGCACAGCAGAGTCAATCTGCATAAAGAGAGTTTACTAATAACTCCCAGAGTCTGTTTTATAAAACCTACATACTCCTCTAACCCTCCTCTCCTTCACCACCTATATTTAATCGTCACCAAGTCTTTCCCATTGCTCTTCCTAGACATGTCTTAAACATTTCTACTTCTTCCCATCCCCAAAGTCAAAATCCCAATTTTGGCCACCATCATCTCACGCTTAATATCTCCCTGTATTACTCCTGCCTTCTCCAAGAAGCATTCCTTTTGAAACCAAACATTTGTTAGGTCAATCTGTTATGTAAAACCTGTCAATAGCTTCCCATCATCTTAACCATTAAAATCTACACTCCTTAAAACGCCTTATAATGCTCTCCATATCGAATGTGAATAACGTTCCCGCTTCATCTCTTAACGCTCTTCCTCTTGAACTTTATATTCCAGCTGACCTTTCAATTCTCTACTACACCACTGCTATTCCCTCTTCAGGTATACTCCTTTCCTTCCTCCTAGCCCCATCCCAGTCCTCACCTAGCTCACTCCTACTCTTCCGGTGTCACTCAAATTACTTTCTTAGTGAGATCACCCCTGACCCATTCATATGACCCCTGCACTTCCTCTGTAATAGCAAAATACTGATCATCATTTGTTTAATGTCTGCATTCCCTGTTAGATCACAAGGTCTCTGAAAGTTTGTCGTTAGTACTGTGTACCCATGTTTAGAAGAAAATTTGGCACCTACTAGGTGTTCAACAAATACCTGTTCAAGAAATGAAGTCTAATACAAAAATAACTGTTTAATAACAGTGCTAGTTACTGGACACTTATTTATTACACTAAGAGGATAAAGAAGTTGTCCAATATCCCACAGCTAATAAGTAGTAGAGCTAAGGGAGATTCCATAAATGTTTGGAATTACTCTATGCCTCGCTTACTTCATTCAAAGTCCTCCAAACCAGTTAGTTCTCTTCCATGTCCTACCTCTAGGGAATGGCTCACTAGAGTCAAAGACACACTTTAACATTTGCATCAGCTTTGGACTCAGAAACTATTTCCGTCCCATCTAGGGGAAGCTTCAAAAGCTGAAAGAACCATACTGAACAGCCTGGGGCGTGGAATCCCAGAGCTTTAGCTCTATGAATTCATTTTAATTCTTTGGGCCCATTACATACAAGGAGACTAGCACCATAAATACTAAATCTCTCTCAGTATTGGGGCAGCAAAAGCAATTCTTCCAGAAAGAGCCAGCCTGTTCTCTACCACTCCTTTACTTTGGGAGAAGGCAACCACAACTGGGGACCCGGCTGACTGGTTAATCGCGGAGGATACGGAAAGGCGCACCCCACCTTCCATTTTCCAACCCCCACCGTCAACTACTCCTGGGGCAGTTACGGCAATCCCGGCCCCAAGAGACCGGCTGGGCGGAGCTTGGGGCTCGAACTACGCAGAGCCCTGGGCGGTGTCTGTGCTCAGGTCTCGCCACCCCACTGTTCACCCGGACCCCCCTACCTGACTCGGTCGCCGCCACCAACGCTCTCTCAACCCACGGAGTCGGCTCTGGGGCCAACACAGAAAAGGGAAGGTCCTTGGGGCTGAGCCTGAGACTCGGAGCGGGGAGGTGGCACGCCTGGAGCGGGGGGAGGGGGATCGAGGGCCTGAAGCCACACGCACTAATACAGGCCAGTCTCGATGGAAACTTTCTCCGTTACCGGCCGGACTACGGCCGCCATATTCTTACCGCCGAATCCGCGACGGTACGGAACGCCGCCGGGGTCAAACCGGGAAGCGCGCTTCCTCCCTGAGGCCCGGCCCCTCTCCCCGCCCAAACCCACCGCGCCGCCGCCACCCCAGGTGCGTCCGGCGCTGCACTAGTGCACGCACCCCACTCAGGGTCCCGGCTGAGTCCAGTGTCTTTCTCCTTCTGGGACTCGGAATCGGCGGCGAATAGGGAGTGGGAAGACCACAAAGGATCACGTATACCGTGCCCTTGAAACCTCTAGGCCGCCGCCTCGGGCTAAACCGAAACGGGCCAGACAGGCGGGACGGCCACACGTGAACTGTAAATAGCGCGGGAGGCTTTGCTGTGCTTTAGCATTTGACCTACTGCACGGCTTTTGTGTCTGCTGACCAGCAAAAGCCCAAACTCCTTAGGCTCGCCTTCAAAGCCCTTCTCGCCTCCTTTTCTAATTAAGACTCCTTCTGAATCACCACCTGGGTCTTTAGGCCACCGGCAGCTCTGAGCTCCCCAACCCTGGCCTGTTCCATTCTCTTTTGTCTCCCTGTCCCCTAAATATTCACCAACGTCGCTTCCTAAAGGTCATTCAAACGCCCAGGCCAGTTTTTATTTGTAATGAGAACTCAACTGAAGAAACCTAAGGGGATGTTACAGGCAACGCTTTACAACAGCTGTGGGCGCGGCGATTTTGGGGTTTAGATCCTGGTTCCCCTTCTTTTTTCGTAACCTCGGTTCCCCTGATAGACTAGGTAGGTAGGTAGGTAGATAGGTAGGTAGGAAGGAAGGAAGGAAGGAAGAGAGAGAGAGAGAGAGAAAGAAAGAAAGAAAGAAACCAAACCTTCCTTGCAAAGGTGTTGTGAATGTACAGCGAAACAGTATTTTTTTCTGGCAGAAGGTAGGCCCTTAAAAAGTATGAATTCCTCTTCCCTAAGAAGCCCTTCCTGCCTGCCTTCTATCCCTCCCATCATTTTCTACTCCTTGTAGCTCTTAGGTCAGTTAATCTGGCTGAACCTCATTTTTTCATGTGTTAATGGGATACTAGTAATACCCACCTTACAGGGTTGTCGTAGGGATTAAATGAGAAGATATATGTAGAAAAATCCCTTACAACCTTTAGATGTTTTAGCCCATTTAGGATAAAACATTCTTCAACAAGTTCTGTAGTCTGGCTCTTTTTTACCTCTGGCTTGACATCACAGAACACTCCCCCAGTTGTCTGTACCCCAGCACGCTTTCGTTTCCTATGGGACATGTCCAGTTTTGCTCACCATTAAATCCACCTGGTGCAGTAGTGCCTGATACGTAGTTGGTACATAAGTATTTGCAAAGTACACAATAGGCCTTCAACAATCACTAGTTCTCTCCCACTTATTTTCTGTTAGTGTCCTCTATTCCTATTTCTGCTAATAGAATGTGAATTTCTTCATTTTTTATTTAATAGATATTGGGGGTCAAGGTGGGCAGCACATGTATAGTGATGAAGCACTCTCAGACTCAGATTCCTCCTTTGCAAATAAAAAGTGTGAGATTGTGTCCAGACTCCTAACTGTAAACGCAATCACCAGCCATCTCCCAAAGCTGTAAATCTGGCGTATGGTAATAGAGAAAGTTAGGATACAATAGGCAGAGAGGAAAGGTTAGGACCTGAGGTCTCTGGGTGGGGGAAAACATATTTTGGAACAGTACTGGTGGAGGGTCTGATTACAGCAACCCCCCCTCAGGTGTAAGGTCCCTCTTTTTTTTTTTTTTTTAGTGTTTTATTTATTTTCTGGGAGAGAGAGAGAGAGAGACAGTGTGAGCAGGGGAGGGTCAGAGAAAGAGGGAGACACAGAATCTGAAGCAGCCTCCAGGCTCTGAGCTAGCTGTCAGCACAGAGTCAGATGTGGGGCTTGAACCCACGAACTGTGAGATCATGACCTGAGCTGAAGTCGGACGCTCAACCGACTGAGCCACCCAGGCGCCCCGGGTCCCTCTTAAGACTGTAACAGACACCACCCACTCCCGTTCAGGTTTCTCTCAGGAACTTGACAAAAGACCTGACTAAAAATAATTAGACAATAAAATATGTGACCCACAAGGAAGAGTATGGCCATAGACCACCCCTCATACAATGGAAACAAGCCAATCAGCAATGGACAACCCAGCACCTAGAGTTGTCTAGCCTGTAAGAGTAGGACCTGAGCATCCGACTTCAGCTCAGGTCATGATCTCACGGTTTGTGGGTTCGAGCCCCATGTCGGGCTCTGTGCTGACTGCCAGCTCAGAGCCTGGAGCCTGTTTCAGAGTCTGTGACTCTCTCTCTCTCTGACCCTCCCCTGCTCACGCTGTCTTTCTTTCTCTCTCCTAGAAATAAATAAAACATTAAAAAAAAAAAAGAGTAGGACCTGAGAAGGAATGAGGGTGAAGGGAAGGTGGTGATGACCAAAACCCTCGCCTATGGTCACAGGTATTCCTCATTCCACAGGATGAGTGGCGTCAGTAATTCAAGACGCCTGTGCATGCCTGCTGCAACTCTAGAGCCCTCTTCCATCAGTTCAGTGCTGTTATTATTGGCTGTAGACTCTGACATGCAGGTCCAAGGCTTCATTTCTAGCAATCCTCTGAGCTACCCAGTATCCTCTAATAAATTTCTTTTCTGCTTAAATCAGCCACAGCTGTTTCCTGTTCCGTGGCACTAAGACTCCTCATTAAAACACTGCTTTTTCATCTCCCTCAAACATGCTCCACAGCCTTGTGACCTTGAAACTGTCTTTGATGCTTGTTATCTTGTCGGTATACTTTAAAGTACTTCAGTGAGATGTGTATGTGTTTCAGAGTTAACTTTAATCTGCACACTCCAGGGTGGGTAATTAGCATTTGAAAGACTAATCAGGCATCTTCACTCTAACGTTGGCTGCACAAGTGCTTCCACCATCACTGTTAATCTGCACTAGAGGTATGTTAATGAACATAAAAGATTATAAATAATTTTTCATTGTGGAAATAACAGGTGTTCAAGATATGTGGCTGGCTAGCATATTCAGCAGGCACTTCTGTTCTTGCCTCAATGTAGCATGTGAAAAAGTCTTCTGAATATAACACCCTAACAGCCTTCAGAATGGCTCCCTGTTCTAGAATGCTGTTTAGTACTTTGGCACAAAATATTTTTTGTGTAGTGTTTTGTGTGTGTGTGTGTGTGTGTGTGTGTGTGCGCGCGCGCGTGCGTGCATGCTTGTTGATGAATATTTTTCTGTATAGTTGCATGAAATCTGAGACTTGCTTTCACTGTAGGACACTAATAGTAAAAGAAGAGAGTGTAGTAGCTCTCATCAATTTTCCGTTGTTGAAGGCTGCCAGTATTGACTAAAAGAACCTGACAGTTGTGAAGGCCAGGTGTTTTTCGTTTTCATTCACTACATTTCTTGCATTTATCATTTCTTTTCAAATTCCATTGCCACTACCCTAGTTGAGGTCCTAACCCCTGAATTACTTCAGCAACCCCTGTGGTTTGTCTTCTTGACGTCAGCCTTACCCAGTCTAATCCATCACATTGACTGATGTTCTCAGAGCACCATTCTATGTCACTTCTTAGATTATAACCAATGAGTTCTACAGGCTACAGAATAAAGTCCAAACTCCTTAGCCTGGCACCTGGGGCCCTCCAGGGCATGAACTAAACCCCCCATTGCCTGGTGCTATTTATCCCCAAATTATAAATATTAGGGTCAGTTCCTGACATCTGGCACAGCCACAGCCAAACACCTGCATATAAAACAGCCACCTGGGAACCATTGCAGTGACAGGAGATTTCAAGCTGCAGTTACTGATGGCAGTGTAATGATCCTAACAGCAGGAACATCCATTCTCCAACGCTCGTTTCTATGCAGGCAAGGTCTGTGTGCTCCAGGCCAAAAATTTCACCTAGAGGAATTATTTCAGACGAGGAACAGCTGTTGAAAATATCTTTTAAAAATCAAGGGAAGGCAGGAAGACGGCACCTGTGGCAGGAGAAATGGATGGTTGTATCTTTCTCAGTCCTCTGTGGCAGAGAGTCACAGGTGAGTCCTACATTATTTCTTCCAATGTTCTCTCTTGTTTTCCTCCTCCTTCTTCTAATTCTTCAATCCTGTTCCAGAGCTGAACCAATTCAGGATCTCCACAGATGATCTGCTGGGTGTACTCCCTTGTTATATCTGTGTAACACTTTGAGATTACAAAGTGCTTTCACCTCTGTCATATAATTTGATTTCTACAAATCCTGAAGAAGTAACTGTCTTCATCACCATGCTATACGTAAAATAAACAAGGTCCATAGAAACTATGCTGTCCTGGGGCAGGGACTTAAACTGCAGTCTTTTGGTTTCAAGTTCTAGGTCATCGAGTGCAGTTTTCTAAATACCATTTCCTTTTGTGGGTGAACACAGGTATTTCAGTCTCATTATTGCTGTAAACAGTTAGCAGGAAAGGGTTATAGTGTTCAGGTTGGCATACTCCTTAGAATCATCTTGAAGATTTTTTATCTATACCCATACACAGGCCCAGCCCAGATCAAGTAAGTCAGTCTCCTCTGGAGTGAGGGCCAGGTAGCTGTTGTGTTTTATTAAAGACCCTCCCTGCCCTCTTTCTTGCCTCCCTCCCCAGTGATTCTAATGTAGAGCAAGTACTGAGAACCACTGGGTTATTATCTCCAACTGTGCAGTGGCTCTACAGGTGTGGTCCCTAAACCAGATGCATCGGCATCACCTGGGAACTAGTCAGAAATGCAAATATCAGCCCCCATGCCCAGATCTACAGAATCAGAAACTCTAACAGTAGCACCCAGATTAGGTGCAGGTGTATGTATTGCAAAGCTCAGTAACCATAGCTTAATACCTGTTTATTTCTCTCATGTAAAAAGTCTAAAAGTAGGTGTTCTAGAGCACATATGGTGCTTCTTGATATTAAAGACCCTAATTCCTTCTCTCTTATTCCCCTTCCACTCAGAACATGGTTTCCTTCTCAGTGTGCAAGATGTCTGCCTAATTTCCTGCTATCACTTCTAATTCTAGTAACAGAAAGGAGGAAGTACAAGAGGCAAATGTACTCCCCTCACCCCAACTTTAATGACACTTCTTAGAAGTTATGTGAAACACTTCAGCTTATATCACACTGGCCAGTATTTAGTATTTATAGAATCTGGGAAAAGTAGTAATTGAGGTGGCCATATGCCCATCTAAAAATCAGAATTCTCTTTCTGAGAAGAAGGAAGAATAACGGATGACAATAAGCCATGTTTGCCAGAGTTCAACTACACTTTTTCCTTACGTCTAAAATTCTTAAGTCAGATAATAAATGTCATTATTATTAACCACTTTGCACCTTATTTCATTAGCATTTACACTGTATTAACAATGGCAAATGTTGCATCATATGGGTGAGCCATGATTTAGTTAACCTTTTCCTTAATTTGGAAAGTTTCCAATGTTTTTGATTTTTGTTATCAAATTCTACAACTTTGGCTCATTGCACTTGTGATATATTACATTTCTATTCCCTTTGGAATAGATTCCTAGATGGGTTAAATAATATGAATATTTTTATTTTTTATTTTTTTTAATGTTTTATTTATTTCTAGGAGAGAGAGAGAGAGACAGCGTGAGCAGGGAAGGGTCAGAGAGAGAGGGAGTCACAGACTCTGAAACAGGCTCCAGGCTCTGAGCTGGCAGTCAGCACAGAGCCCGATGCGGGGCTCGAATGCATGAACCGCGAGATCATGACCTAAGCGAAAGTCGGACACTTAACCGACTAAGCCACCCAGATGCCCCTAATATGAACATTTTTAAGGCTCTTAATCCATACTGCTGTTTTCTTACCAGAAAGAAACCGTTTTTGTGGTCCCACTGTCAGTTAATTACATTTTTGGCAGCAGAAAGCTTTGTCTTAAAAAAATTTTTGTTGCTAATATTTCTTCAACATTTTGAAAATAATGCATTTTCATTTCATAGACTCTTACAATCTAAAGATGCTGATAAAAAGTCTAGTGCCAATTTAGTTCCCATTCTTTTATAGATAAATTGTCTTTTTTCTCTCTTAGCTTTAGGAAACTATATCCTAAATCTTCTGAAATTTTGTATGTTTATGTTTAGGAAAACCCTATATTTTTACTTAGCAATCCTTTTTTAACTGAAGGTTTCCAATCATTCTTAAATTCTGTAAAAAGTTCATCATTTTTTCCAGTATTTTCTTTCTTTCATTTCTCTTATCTGGAACTCCTATTTCTAAGATACATTTGAGCTACATCTAATATTCATGTTTCATATTTATGACGTCTTTATTTCTTTGTGCTCTTTTCTGGAAGAATTCTTCAGTTTAATCTTATAGCTACTAATTTACTTCTTAGGCTGTTTTAAAGAAGTTTTCCTAGACATGTTTTAACTTGTGCTCTTTTTTTTTTTTTTTAAGTTTACTTATTTATTTTGAGAGAGAGAGAGAGAACAGTGAAGGGGCAGAGAGAGAGAGAAAGAGAGTCCCAAGTAGGCTCCGCACTGTCAGCACAGAGCCTGACACAGGGCTTGAAACCACCAACTGTGAGATCACAACCTGAGCTGAAATCAAGAGTCAGGTGCTTAGCCAACTAAGCCACCCAGGTGCCCCTGAATACTCATTTTTTAAATGTTGGCTCCATGCGCAATGTGAGGCTCAAACTCATGACCTGAAATCAAGAGTTAGTTGCTCACACAGGCTGAGCCAGCCGGGAGCCCCACAAACGCTTACTTCATTCCATTTCATCAGTTTCCAAATTCTTCCATTTGTTTTATTCATCATCTTTCATGGCATTGACTTTCTTCAAGTGTTAGGAGCTTCTTGCTTGGCCCCCATCAGCTTCCCTGCTCTGGTCCCTGAGTCTTCCTGGCTTAGTCTTTTAGACTGAAAACGTTTCCGTTGTTTCCTGTGCTTAAAGATGGCTCACAGTTCTCAGGAGACTTACCTTCTAATGTTCAATGCAACTCTATTTATATTAAATGATTTAAAACATATTTTCCATTATTTCTCTGGACTCAGTGTGTAGGAAGAGGCTATTATTACATATGCTTATTAGGCCTTCTTGAATTTTGTTTTATATTTTCTGAGCATTACTTTATAGAAGATTTATTTCATTAAAAAATTTTGGCCATCTCACTACATTTTTTAAATATTAAGCGTTTTTTTCTAAAAATAATGGTCATTTATTTGCTTTTCATTTGTTATACCTCTTACTTTTGAATCTAAGTTTAAAGCATTGTATAATAATTTTTGCTTAAGTGCTGAAAACAGGTTTTCTTGGTATGTTCCCGACATTAACGGAAACACTTTTAGTATGGTCACTACTAAGCATAATCTTGATGGTTAACTTAAAGGGAATACTTAAAGAATATATTCTTTCATTCTTATTTAACATTGTGTGTTTTATTTCACATATTGGTTTTGAATTCAAATTATTTTAAAGGGTCTTTTGAGATGTTCCTATGGTTTTTCCTCATCGATGCACTATGATGTGTTAACTTCATGGTAACTACTACTATTTATTTTGTAATTCTGGAATAAATCCTCATTGACATTTTTGTGAACTATTAAATTCAATAGTCAAGATTTTAATTTGGATATTGATATATTTTTAAGTGAAAAGTGTACCTGGTTTTATTTTCTAGTATTATCTTTTTAGGTTTTGGTGTAAGTGATAGATTTGTTCTATTCAACAAACTGGGTAGCGTTCTCTTTTTTTTCTTCCTATTTTGTGCAGCTGATTATTTGGTATGGAACTCATCTTTTCTTTAAGTTTCAGGGAACTAAATCCTGAAGCATGTGAATCTGGAGGTGGTTTGTTTTTCGAGGGATAATTCCTTGATATCACAACATATTCTATGCTCATTGGTCTTTTAAATTTTCATTCCTCCTTGAGTTTCTTTTAAGAACTGCTATGTTTTCAACACAGGGACCAGTGAATCAAGATTTTCTAATTTGTTAGTTGAAGAAGTATCCTGTATCCCTTCATATGTTTAATTTATAGATTTAATTTTTTGAGAACTTGTGTGATATCTTTTATTTTTCTGTTCCCCATATACTTTCCCAAAATATCTTGTCCCAAGTGTTCTGCTGGGTTACTCTCCTCTCTATCTCACACCCTCACTCCTTGGCTTAGCTGTTTGGTATTTCCTATGAGAAGCCGTAGAGAGTAGCAGTTAGGACTGACAGCTGTGGAGCTAGGCTGTCCGAGTTTGATTCTATCCATAATTCTGTGTCCCATGTGTAAAATGGAAGTAGTATTTATTCATAGGGCTGCTTTGAGGATTAAATGAGTTAATATATGTCAAGTATTTGGAACAATGCCCGACACTTAGTAGGTTCTTGTTTGTTAGTCGTTTTCATTTTTATACAGATCAGTATAACCTCTCAGGACTTCATTCAGTTTTTCCCTTCTCTAATTTTTCAGATCAGCTGCTTAATTAATACCCAGAGCTCAGCACAGGCCCAGAAACCTTGTTAGGAAACAGGGAGAAGGGAGAAGGCTACAAGTACTCAAAATACAATATCCTTTCTTTTATCTTTGTCACATCTAATTATAAAAACAAAGATGAAACAGTAATTTTTGACTTTTATAAATGAGGAAATGTAGCTCAACTTTGCCTTTCTCCTACTTATCCAATGATTACTTTCCCACATATCCTAAGAATTTAATAGTTTTCTTTGAATATTTTAGTAATTTTTATGAAAATTATTCATTCTTTATTTATGTGGGTTTATTCAGTTTCAGTGTTTGCTATCTTTCCTTTCATTCTAGAACTCAAATTATATCTGGCTGGGAACTATTTATATACATAGATTTTGAGATGCCACATACAAACTACTGAATATTAAGTTGCATGGCTACTGCTTACATACTAGTATTCTTTAATTTAATGTACTTGTTCCTGGGTGATTTTCATGAACTGCTATGTTTGGGAACCACTTCTCTAACCAACAGAAAAATGAAACTAAACATTTTAAGACCAGTGAGGGTAGTGGTGGAGAGATGGTAGTGTGGTTGACACAGACCTCTTCTCCCTTCCTTTGGAAGACCCGTGTTCTACTTCTCACACTACATCTCTTTGCTTTATGTGAATTGTTTTAACAACCAGTCTGCTTTCTCCTGAATAGATTTTTCTCTAACATTCACTTTGGTCCTCTTTTCCTCTGTCTGCACCCTTAGTTAGATCTTGATGTTAACTTTGACTTCTCTGCAGCTAATTCCCAAGCCTATCCTTAAAGCTCTTCCGAAATCCTGGCCGCATTTTAAACTTGCCTAAATGCATGCCTCGCAGACTGGTCTCCTCTCCTCACCTGTCCCTCATGTATTCTCTACTCAGTAGCCGTGGCTGCATCTTCCTCTGTTTCCATGTCTCTCCCACAATGCATGCTCATGTCTTTTGGGAAGGATAATAGCTTCCAGCTTCCAGTATCTGCCCTTCAGTGCAGGTATCCAGTTAACCTTTCTAGAGCATCATTCTACTATTACACAGTGCTTAGGCTTGAAATCTTTCAGATATTTTCAGTTTGTAGAGTCAAAAATTTTAGTCTGATAACCAAGATTGTCCAAAACTACTGTCTTAACTATGATGCTCTTAATTCCTAATAATTTCTCTTTAGTGCCCTAAACTCTGTGAAATGGAAATATTCCCTAATTGAAAGCCCTTATTTCCCCCTTGTGTGTTCCTGTATCATTCCTCTACCTAGAATACTTCTTCCTCAGTTTTACTTTTCTAATGTTAGCTTTTCCTTCAAAGCTCCTTTCAAATGCCACTCCCTCTAGGAACCTTCCCTGACTGCCCAGGTGACAATATTTTTTTCCTTTAGATTTCTCATACATTTTATCTGTTAGGTGACTAAAGATACCTCACTTTCTTCTTTGTATTTTCCTGTCCTTGTTGTTGTTTTGCTTTAAAATGCACAAACTATATGATATACACAATGCAAACAACTTATATTATATGGAATAGTATAGTTTAGAAGTTCACTTTCAGTGAGTGCACTACCAAAGCCACTCCTGAGCCGGCAGGAAAACAGTGTTACAGTGTGATACACTGTATCCTTCTGAGTCCTGATCTCTCAAGATTCTGGCCACAGACTCTCAAACCGAAATTACCTGGGAGTTTGTTGAAGATGGAAGTGCCTGTGCATCAGCTCAGACCTACTGAATCACAATCTCATGGAAGTGTCCCCTAGTATGCCCTTTTGGTCATTCTTTTTTTTTTTTTTTTAAATGTTTATTCATTTGATAGCGGGAGCGAGCGAGCATGAACAAGGGAGAAGGGGACAGAGGGTCCAAAGCAGGCTCTGCACTGATAACAATGAGCCTGATGCCCAGCTCGAATTCACGCATGACCTGAGCCAAAGTTGGTCACTCAACCGGCTGAACCATCCAGGCACCTCGGGTTATTCGCAATCATACTGTTTTCTGAATCATCGATCTTACCCTTTTTCCATGTGTATCAGTAGGAGTTCTTATACAAATGTGTAATTTTATATTTTGGTTGTTATGTTACTTCTGTTATTTGACTTGCTTTTTTGTGTTTTCAGCAATTACCTTGGCACTGAAAGATGTGCTCGAGACAGAACATAGAGGTCCCTGTGGAGTTTTTGGTTCGTTAAAAAAAATTTAAACAACTGTATGGGATGAATGTACTATGTTTTTTGTTAACTATTTTTCTGTCGAAGGACTTTTAGAGTTTCTAGTTTTTTTTGCTTCAGACCTATGCTTCAGTGCCAAGTGTAAAATTTGCAGACATGGTGATATGCTTATGGATTAGAAACTGCTGGATTAAGTGCATATTCAGAATGTTTATATTGCTAAATTGTTTACCAAAAAGGCTTTTTGAATTTATAACACATTTCTACCAGTAGTGACAGAGAATGTTCTTATCCCTATATTTATGTCAATAGTTCATATTATCATTCTTTATTTCTCGTAGGCTGGTAGATGAAAAATGTACTTACTGTTTTAATTTGTTCTAAAAAGAACTCATTACTAGTAAGTTGATCCCCTTGTCATTTTATTTTTTCCCTTATGTTAACTGTTCCTCTGTTTTGTTCATATTATCGTTTATTGAATTATCTGTTATCAGCACAATTGACTTGTCCATTGTTTCTCTGCTGATTTGAAATGTCACATTTGTCCTGTACTGAATACCTGTATGTACACTGGATAGTTTTGGACTTTATATTCTGCTCTGTTAATCTCTTTTGCGCCTATGCTATATTATGTATATTATTATATCTTGTATGGTTTTATAGCAATATGTTCTCTATTCTTTTTCTAAAAATTTCTCGCCCCTTTTTCATATGAACTTTTAATCAGCTTATAAAATAAATACAAAAATCTTATTTAGATTTTGGTTGAGATTGCATTGGATTATTGAGTAATTTGGGGCAGATTTGACATTTCCAAATTTTGATGTCTCCCCAAATCACAGACTTATCTCTGATATTTAGTTTTCCCATCAGGAATCTGACAGTGTCTATAGCGAGTTAGTCTTATGTTTACTGGTAAAGTTTTAGTATTTTCTTTGTATAGGTCTCAGTATATATTTTTTAAATGTTTAGTTTATTGCTAAGTATTTTTCCTAGTTTTTCTGTGTTGTTTATTTTTGCAACCATGAATGGGATAGCTTTTTCTGTGTTTTTTTTTTTTTTTTAGCTAATTAGTTTTTTGATCATGTATAGGAAAGCTAACCTACCAAACTTTCTATTAGTTTTCTTGTCATTTCTCTTACACGGTTTAGTCAATGATAGGGATAGGCCATTGATTTTATCTCTTCCTCCCCAGTATGAGAGTTCATTTATTTATCTCATTTTACTACATTAAGTCTGTACATCAAATAGTCATATTGCAAATGTGCATCATTGTTATTCTTTTGCCTTTAGTAAAAGGCTTCTAGTGTTTTTTTATTCTGAAGCTTTCTATAGGTTTCTAGTAGATTCTTTTGTCATGTTAAGAAGGCTTTCTGCATCTATTGATCTAAGAGTTAATTTATGAATGGGTGTTGGATTTAATAAATGGGGTGCCTGGGTGGCTCAATTGGTTGAGTGACCTACTTCGCCTCAGGTCATGATCTCATGGCTCCTGAGTTTGAATCCCTGTTGGGCTCTGTGCTGACAGCTCAGAGCCTGAAGCTTGCTTCCAATTCTGTGTCTCCCTTTCTCTTTTTGCCTCTCCCCGGCTCATGCTGTCTCTCTCTAGAAAATAAGCAAACATTACAAAAATAATAATAATATAAAAATAAATGCTTTTCTTAGCATCCGGGTGATCACTGGGTTTTTCTCTTTAATTGGTGGATGGAGTGACTTAACATTATTACTTGCCTGAATTCATACTTGGAAGAAAAATAACTTTTTGGTATTACTGAATCGTGTCAATATATGACTTTTAATTGTTCTTTTCCTCAGTATTTTATTTACTAGTTTTGCATTAATAGTTATAGCTGAAATTGCATGTGAGGTTGGCAGAATACTGGCCTCCCAAAGATTTCCTAATTCATGAATCCTGTGAATAGACAACCTTACTTGGTAAAAGGAGTTTTGCACATGTGCTTTAGGTTAAAGACCTTCTGCTAGGGTGATAATCCTGGATTATTCTCATTGGCCCATTCTAATCATGTGTCTTTAAAAGGGGGAAATCTTTTCCAGGTGCAGTTGGAGAAACAGAGGAAAGAGAGAGGGGTAGGCTGATGATTGAAGGGGATTCAGAGGTCTGATATGAACAAGACTTGACCTGGTTCTAATAATGGAAGAAGAGAGCCATGAGCCGAGAAATTCAGGTAGTCTTCAGCTGGAAAAGGCAAGAAAATGGATTTGTCCTTGGAGCCTCCAGAGAGAACACACCTTGACTTTAGCCCGGTGAGATCTATGTTAGACCTCTGACCTACAAAACTGTAAGATAATGTTGTATTTTTTTATATAGTTTATTGTCAAATTGATTTCCATATAATACCCAGTGCTCATCCCAACAAGTGCCCTCCTCCATGCCCATCACCCATCTTCCCCTCTCCCCCATGCCCTCTCAGCCCTCAGTTTGTTCTTAAGAGAATCTTTTATTTATTTATTTATTTATTTATTTATTTATTTCTAGGAGAGAGAAACAGCGTGAGCAGGGGAGGGTCAAAGAGAGAGAGGGAGTCACAGACTGAAACAGGCTCCAGGCTCTGAGCTGGCAGTCAGCACAGAGCCCGACGCGGGGCTCGAACCCACAAACTGCGAGATCATGACCTAAGCGAAAGTCGGAAAGTCGGACGCTTAACCGACTAAGCCACCCAGGCGCCCCAGCCCTCAGTTTGTTCTTAGCATTCAAGAGTCTCTCATGGTTTGCCTCCCTCCCTCTCCCCAACTATTTTTCCGTTTCTCCTCCCACTTCGTCCTCTGTAAACTTCCTCCTAATCCACCTATATGTGCAAGATAATGTTGTATTTCTTAAAGCCAGTAAATTTGTGACAATTAGTTATAGCAGCAGTACAAAATTAGTACAACTTATGGTTTTGTCTGTGTGCTCTCCAAGTTTGAATCAATTCTAGCTCAAAGTTCCCTTTTTCTTTTTTCTTTTTCTATGCTTTGGAATAGATTGTAGGGGAAAAAAAAAACCTCACAGAAATTTGATAAAATTCACCTGTAATACTCTGGTTCTCGTGCCCTTTTAAGTAAAAAAATATTTGACTCCCTTTTCAATTTCTTTGTGACATCTCTTTTTCTACCTTGTATTATAATTTTCGTGCATCTATTTTGTCTTTCTTACTAGACGTAGTAAGGTGTAATCTGATTCACATCTTGTAATCTTGAAGTTGTAATCTGATTTGTCTGGGGATCAGAACTCCATACGTAAAAGAATGCCTACCACGGTGTAATGGAAACACTTAACAGAAGCCTGTTATTCAATTTTGTGCCCAGTTTTTGTGAAACTAGTTTCAGAAACATACTTATTCAGACAGCCGTATTGATTAGGCAACTCAGGTAATGTGGTGAATGAACATAAGCTTTCAAGTAGACCCAAGATCCATAGCGGCTAAGTCACTTTTCTAACTTTAGACAATTGTTAAACATTTCAAAGACTTGTTTTCCTCACTAGTACCAACATAATAGTACTTTATAGGATTGTTGAGATAATGAAAGTGAGGAAGTGTTTGTAGAGTGCTTAGCATATTATCTGATACATAATAATGGCTTAATAAATGATGCTTGATATGACTATTGAAAGGACTTTATTTAGAATAGTGTTTTCTTTTTTTTTTTTTTTTAATGTGTCTCTTCTGTTCTTGTTGTAGTTTTCTAGGCTATTATGTCAAGTTTCCAATCTGTTCTTCTGTTCAAGGCCTCTGTAATGTCAAACTTTAGTGGATGGATTCAGACAAGTATTCCCATGGAAGAGGTTATAGTCATAACTTGGGATGTGATGGAAGCAATAGTAGGTGTGCTTTTGTGGAGCTGGAGAAGTCAGAATTTTAGAAACTGAACTCTGTTTCAAGGGGTTTCCCACCTGATGAAATAATCCTCATCTCTTCCTGCGTTTAAATAAAATTGGTTATATTTCTGTTGGAAGAGGTCACCAATAAGATATGACTGCCAATTGACCCATGAGCTGGATCTGGGTGATCAGAGGGTCCTCAACACCCTCCCCTGTTCTTGGAATGTGGGTTCTGCTTGCCTTTCCCACTCCCAGAGGCTGCTGCAAGGACTTAGCCTTGCCGTAAGGATGTGATATTGACAACACCTGAATGATACACATGACTGAACCCAGTTAAGGCCTTTCATAAACTTTTAAGATTTAATGAGCAAGTGCAAGATCCATTTGTCTTACTGCTGCCACGACAAACTTTGTAGAGAAGTTCTCTTTGCTTATTAAAACTGCCACCTACCAGGCTGGAGTGGCCTCTTTCTTTAGTCTCTTCCTGCCCTTTGCATCCAGAGTCTGTTTCAGATTACGTCAGGAAGCTCTCAAGAGGGTTATGAACCAAAACTACTTTATATTAACTGTTGTCCTTTATGGAAACTCTTTCATGATAATTACGATAGTTGAATCAAACATACTGAAGCAGTGGTTACCCATTTTTATTCATCTTTGACAGAGACGAGACAATCTTGTGTTGAGATTTCTCTTGTAGTTTCCATTGAAATCTTGCAGGGTAGGTTGTAATGGACTGGGTATATCTTTTCCTAGGAGTTTATAGGGGAGAAAATCAAATATGAGAAAACTGAACACAATTTAACTTGGTATGAGCCTAAGGAGTAGATACCAGGGGTTTTCAATTGGTGGTGATGGTGGAGATGAAATGGTCAGTGTGCATGGAAAGCACAGTATAGTCAGGACTAAGAAAATAGGAACAGGGTTATTAATGGCTGTTGGCTAAAAGAAATAATAGAAACTATGTGTTGTATTATCCTATGTGACAAGGTTGTGTTATTTAAAGAAATTTTAAAAACCTATCAGTAACCCTGCAAATGAATTTTGTAGATTAAGAAACAGTTCCTGGGAAGAATTTGCCCCAGATCTCATTGTATTTAGTGGTAGAAACCTATCTGGAAAGTAGTTGGAATGCCTCCCTTATATGAATTAAGAAACTGCTGAAATGCCACTTTTCTTGTGGAACCAAAGAGGTCAATAGTTGAATCTTCCTTAGATGTAATAGCTAATGATTGTCTACGAACTTAAATTCTTTCATTGGCAATGAGACAGAGGTAGGGATTGGATGGCATTGATGGAGACATGGTGAGAAAGTAGGATCTGAGGTTAAGATTGAACAAATTTAGATGGGTAGGAGTAAGTAGAGGGAAGAAAAATTATATGGCTCCAAAATCACTAAATTTTGATCTAAGTGAAATTTTATATAAGCCAATTTCAGACTTTCCTAAAGTATAATTTGACCTGTATCTTAATTTCGAGAATATATTAATGAACTAACAGAAATAGATCACCCCATAAGCTTCATACACTAACTATCAGCCATGGTTCTGTGTCATCTCTGGTGCATTTTATAAGGTAAGATGAATTTATTTACAAATATTTATTGATCACTTGCTTTGTTGCAAGGCACTTTCATAGGCTGAAGATACAGAATAGGATAGATGAGGTACTTGCCCACATATATATAGACAAGGAAAAGGGTAAACTTCAGATAATTAGTTATGCAGAGGCTTTACAGTGATATGAAGAGACTACCTGATTAAGTAGTCTGGGAAGGACACCCATAGGAGGTGACACGTGAGCTAAGATCTGAAAAACAAAAATGAACTAGTCCTACAAATCCAATATAAAAGGAAGAAATTCTAGGTAGAGGGACTAGCTGGTGCAAGGATGGGTACAACCCCACCTCCCCCCGGGGCCTTATCATGGAAGGTTGAGGAGAGCATGTTGGAGGTTGACTTGGAATGGTGGAAAGGGGAAACATTATTGCCACATAGCACTTGCATGATGAGGGATATCCATATTTGAATAAATTGCATCTCGACTGGTTATGAACATTGTGCCAAAAGGTCATGTGAACAGGTTTCATTGATAGGTACCAGATGCTGAAGTGCTGTATGATATCATGTAATTTGTTGTTGCTTCACATTAAAGCTAATGCATTGATCTTCTTTAAGTTACATTGTGCGCCCTGAAGAGGACACCAGACCTCTATTCTTTATAGTACCTTGTCCAGTGTAATAGTGCAGTAATTAGGCCTTAACTAATGAATCTGTATTGAGTGAATGGTAAAAAACTTTGCTTTTAATCATTGCTACAAACTATATCCCTAACTTGAACTAGCTATTTCACAAATAGTCCGCATAGTTAGTAAAAGGGACTATAAGGCCTAGTTGATCAGTGAAAATTCATTACTCAAAAACAATTCTAAGTACATTTTGTAAGTAATACCATATACAATCTAAAATGACCTGTTGCAAGATCTGAGCCTGCTCTCTTCTGAATTTCCTGCTTCATATTCTTTGGGAAGTAAAATTACAGAAGTATTATCATCCACCACTATTTGTTTATAATACTATCTCTACACCAATGAGGTTAAAATGTTGTTGCTTTTTTATACTTGAGAACTTTTAGGGAGAAAAACATTTGTTCATTTCATGAAAAATATCTTGTGTGTCCAGTCACTAGCAAGACTACAGAGATGACTTATCACCTCCTAACTCCCATTCCATAGCTCCTCATTCCAGCTGACACCATTCTCCAGTCCACTAGGGTTCCCCTGTCTTGGTAATACTTGTGGTTAGACAAGCTCCAAAAGAATACCTATCCTCTCTATTGAAATGTTTTTTTCATGCTTTAAAATTCCCAGGTCCTCACTGTTTCTACAGTAACCTCTCTGGAATGTTAATCTGTGCTATTGCTTTGGTGAGTTTAGAAAACATAAAGCTCCGTTTTTATAGTCAAGCCATACATAGCCTCTCCTTCTGTCTCCGGTCTATTTTCTTAAGCCTTTTGCAAGAAGGCTCCAGGAATTTGGTCTGCCTACCTCTCTCTTTCCAGAAATCACCCATCTACTTTATTTCCAGGGAATGGTTCATCCATCCTTGCCTTTGGGAAACAAGTTAGTTCTTGGATTCCTGAGGAAAAGGTCTGTGGCCATTAAGGAGACTGGTCATTTGCTGACTTTATTTTTTACATTTAACCTGTCTCTGCAAAGTCTCTCATCTGAACAGTATGTGTTATGGGAGATTGAAGAAGTAAATACTGGCCATGGCCATGTTTGTATCCTCCTTCCTAGGTACAAGGCAACAGGAGTAACTAAGTGTGACATTAATTAGCTGCAAAAAAGATTTGTAGGTATCGGGAACAAATATAAAGGACTTAAATGTGGATACTACCATAGCTTCACAGAATGTGTCCACAATCATTTTAGTCTTCCAGATACCTGATTTTTCCATACCAGTTCAAAGAACTATAGCATGTTATCAGGCACTACTATAGGATTTACTTGGTTATGACTGCCTTCAGTAGTTAAAACATATATGCAATAAAAGTATCCAAGTATATTCTCCTGGCTTTTCTCCTTAAAGACCTGCATATAGGCCTGGGTTTAGGAAATACAATTGGTATTGTCTTTTGAGCAATACTTGCTACTATTTTTTTTTTTATGGTTTATATGGGCATTCTAATCTAGTAATATTAACACATTTGTTTTACAGCCTTCTAATTATTTATGGAAAACTCCAGAAACAAATCAGTAGCCAGTATCTACGAGCAAATTCTTTGGATTTTCCTTTAATTTTGGAAATCGAGAAATAGGTATTACCTTGGTATTACCAAAGGGTCCAATCATAGAAATAGTAAAAATCTATGATATAAGATAGTTGTCAGTATTTCTGATTACTAAAAACATTCAGTGACATTAATAAGTGTTTTAGGGGCACGTGGGTGGCTAATTCAGTTAAGCATCCAACTTTGGCTCTGGTCATGATCTTGCAATTCATGGGTTCAAGTCCCACATGGGGTTCTGTGCTGACAGCTTGGAGCCTGGAGACTGCTTTGGATTGTGTCTCCCTCTCTCTGCCCCTCCCCCATTCTCTCACACACACACACACACACACACACACACACACACACTCACTCACTCACTCTCTCTCAGAATATTTTTTAAAAGTTTAAAAATGTTCTATATTGCAAAGAAGCAGAATAGCTTTCTATTAATTGAACAAAAGTATTACATTTGAAGAAATACAAAATAAGTTGAACACTGCTGATGTTGACCCAAAATTTCCCCTCAGCAGTTCCAGATGTAACTAGATTTCTGCTTGAAAAATGCATATAAAACTACTGAACTCATTCTTAAATTTAGGATGATAAAACATTCAAATCTAAGTTGAAGATAAAATCTTTTCGATTGTGAAGTTAAGAATTCCTCTAATAATAATAAGACTTAGAAAACTTAATACTTCGTTCCTTTTATAATATTTAGAGGTCCTTTATGAAATTGTTAGCTCTTGTAGCATGCTTATGGAGTATCGTGTAATAAGGCCACCACTAATAATCTTGGGGAACTTTTCATTGGCAGAGGATCATGGGTATGAAATTCTTATTATGAATAAAATTGGAGGTTATTGCAGTTAAGTTTTATTGGAAAAATCAAATTTTCATAATATGAATATTCTTTGTAACAAACATTAAGATTTTTGGACTAGTAATTGAGAAAGTTTTGTCTTCCACCTTTGTAATACTGAAAAGGAACCAAATGTTATTATGTGGGCCTTTGAAGAATACCATCGTAGCACTGTGCTCAGAAAAATGTGGGGAAAATGAAGTAAAAGCTTGATTTTTTTTTTCCCCCTCCTCTCACTGCCTTTTACCATCAGAGAATTGGTTTGTAGCTGTACTTTTCTAGAGAGGCGAACAATATATCCCTCTTATCCACAATGTGTTTGTAATTCACTATACAGTTATGTTTAAAGCTTTTTTGCATTCTGTTCAATTTTTGGTAAACAAATTAAGGGACTTGAGCAGGGTCAAAGATGTAGATCAGTAGGCAATCATTCCTAGATAGAGATACTGACTCCATGTAGAATGCTTTTCTTCTCCCTTAGATCATCAGCCCCACAAAAGCAAGGGGACTATGCCCACCCCAATCCTGACGTTTCCTCAGCATACTGTGTGTGGTAGAATTCAAACATTTGTTCTATAGATAAAGAACTGTTTGATCTCATGAGAAAGCCATCTGCTGCAGTAAAATAACTAATATATTTATTTCTGATAAAATAATTTTCAAGGAAAGTAGACATAAAATGAACTAGAATTTATGCTGGCCGTTACACTTTCTTTGTCGTGTATTGTCAAGCTGTTTATCAATCTGGTAGTCACTTGACTATCTGAATCTTAGAGAATGAATTTATAAGATTAAGGAATTTGAGTAGGTGAACATAGCTGGAAAATTCTAGATGTGATTCAGATTCTAAATTGCTTCCCAATTCTGAAATCACTTAGTAAGCAAAGACCACAAAATTTTCAGGTTATAAGTAATAGACAATGAATATTAGAAAATTTAAAATTTTTAATAAATGTGCTTTGTTCACAAAAAGTGAAAAAATACAACAAACACAAACATACAGTTTTCAGGTATGCCACCTCCCACTGTTTGGCAACTACGATAAAAACCACTTTTGATCTAGTCATGATCCTGAAGAATCTAACCAAATGATCATTTATTTTTGCAACTCCAAATTATTTTGGAGAATCCTGTTGTGAAACAGGAGATCTTTTAAAACTTACTTATATCCAAATGAAATCATTCTTAGGAGTACCAATCCAGTATTAGAGGGCTTTGTTAACTTCTGTCATTACATACACAATCTGGCACCAAGCCACAGGACTGCTTATATTTTAACACTTAAACATTAATTGGCTTTGGTGGAATATGTATTAGTTTAAATCCTGTACCAACCTAATTTGAAGCTGAATTTACAGTAACAAATGATATTTATAAATGCAAACAAATTTATACTAAGTGGGAGTAGGTTTTATAAACAGACTTTTCTTTAAAGTACTACTTAAAATATACATCATGCACACTTTGGAGCATAAGCAGAATCAACATCTGTAAACAATCAGAAGAATTTATAGCACCAACATTTTAGCTGTAACACAAAGGCTGACTCCAAGATCATACACCAGCCTCTCAAAAGCACTGTTGTCATTTACTTTCAAAGCACTTTAATTAGATACATTGTTTTCTTTGCCCTTAAGCTTGTATTCAGCCAAGCCAAAGGAAATGGGCAGTATGGTAAAAGGGGTACTACCAAAACACAGTTTTGTTACCTTAACACTGTTTTTTTTTTCCTTTCTTTGTGGGAGCTACAAGACGTGACCTGTAGTGCTTAATTGGAAAGGAAAGTCAATCCTACTTATTTACTCTTAAGCCATTGAAAGTAAATGAAACCTTCCACGTTATTCTTCACATATTTGAGTAATCAATACTGCATTTAGTCAACTGACTTTTTTAGGTTAATTACAATCCTGTAACTTTCATTAATTTAGAATGAGATTTCATGTGAAATACTGGGTATATATACCCAATGATTTATATCTTAAAGGGTAAATTTTGTATTTCTAAATAAGTTTGACATTCAAAGTTAACTACAGCAATCACAATAAGCACAAAAACATCAGTTTTACCAAAGAAGTGCAGTTTATGAAATTTAGGATCAACTATTGAAAATGCAAGTTTCCTTTAAACACACACACACACATACACACACACACACACACACATACACACACACACACACACATTAACCATGAATTCTGAAACTGCGATATTTCAGTGCAAAAACCTCAGTATGAGGTAATTTTAATGTAATAACCACTTGAAAAAAATCCACACAGTGGCACTCTTAAAAATGATAGTTTACATGACAATTGCTGGCTGACAAGACAATGTGGACTAAATGTTCTTAGCTATTTAAACTAATCTTGTCTTGTTTGGACATATTTTTCACCTTAATCACTTCTGATTCAGAAACACAGAAAGTCAGTTATTGATGTGGAAAGGGAAAATTCCCACAGCCAACTAATTGGTTTATGTATTCAAAGAAAATTTTATGCTAGAATTCTGATAGAAATTAGAATACCGAAAGGTTGAAACCATTTCATGAGCTTACTAGCAGAGGGTTAATTTAAAAATTTTCTATGTAATTCCAGACTAGTAGTGCAGCACACCTCCTTAATGGAAAGGTGAGGACCCTAACATGGTTGGTCTAGACAGAACATAAACTCTTACAAGTGCAAACCTTTTCACCAAGGTGTTTCAGGTCAGGATTGAGTACTGTTCCTTGCTTAAAAAGAAAATTTTGGAAATGAAAGCTAAATTTAAAAAAGGTAAGAATGAACTCTCACAGTAAAATACACTGAACACCAAGGCCTAAATCATTATCAAAGATAGGAACATTCTACTTGGGCAATGGTGTTTATTGTACTGTACTAATGAAATTAGAATACATACTTGGGGGAAATCTTTCCCCAAATGTCTGATGCTGAGAAACGAGCAAAAGAGGGGGAAAAAAATCAATTCTAAAAAGTTGAAGAAATGCTGGTCATCAGATAAAATGGAACAGAAAATGACTTTCTGTAACATAACAATTTTTCTAGAAAAGAGAATAAGTGCATCACAAAACAACTAAACCAGTCTATCTCTGTGTCACATTTAACTTGTGAGTCATCAAAGTGCAAGCTACATCTTTCTACATATCATTCTCATTGCAATGGCTTAAAGTCAACACTGAAAAGATTAAAAAAGGGAAAATACACAGCAAGTTATGCTTCATTTTTCACAATAGCACTAAAGAAAAAAGGTACCTTTCTATGATATCTTAGTGCTAAATGCTAAAGTAACAATGGTTTCTGCTATGACAGGAGTCACTCTGCATGAAACTTTAAGCTTTCTATATAAGAATAAATTTTAAAATCCAGAAGTAGAAAAAAATAGCAAACTCTGTAAACCTTTGCATTTTTCCTATGCAAACCAGGTTTTAAGTACTGAGTTCATGTTAGTATTTCTGATTAGTGTAAGCAATTAGTTTAGGAGTCTGGACTGAAAGGGCCTTTTACTTTGATATTAACTTAAAAGTAATATGGGATCTTCTAGCTCATAGAAAGGAATAGAGCTGGCTTGACTTTCTCCAGAATCTGAGTCATAGGGAGCATCAGGGAGCTCTGTGAAACCATATGCTAGTTGTTCATCTTCTATATCTGATCGAACGTAGCAGGAAGGGTTAGAATATTCCTCTTCTTCTATACTGTTGAAATCTTGAGGAATATATAACATCCCTGGGTAGTTCCTACTAACCAAGTCACTTGTGGTTTTTAGGGAGATTTTTCTAAATGCCATCAAATGCATATGTGAAAACTTTGAATACTTGAAACGTTTAAAGCCCAGGGACTCTATAGCAATCTTCCAGCTTTTCATCATCATAGCATGACGGTTCTGATGGGAGGAATCAGGTGTGATGATAAGCAATAAACCGTTTAACACTAATAGTTCATGGGCTTTCTTGCAGCAAATCCATCGTTGGTAAGGTGATGGAAAATAAGAGAGAAGAAGAGAGAAAACAACCACATGGAAAAGTTCTCCAGGAAGAGAATCAATAGGGTTTTTCAGCTGCTTCAAAAAGGCATCTATAGCATCCTGTGCAAGCTGGAGAGGCTGCTGAAGCTGCAGGTTCAGGAAGTCACATTTATATACACTCTGCAGAAAGGGAAAAAAGGACACTTTAGGAATTTGAAAATTACTTCTACCGTATCAGAGATTTTACACCAAACTAGTGGACAGCATTTCTACATAATCCAAGCTTTACTTCTGAAACTTTCCCTTCTAAATTATTCTACTTGCACAGACACTGAACCTAAACTTTTACTCCAAATAATCTTAAAGAGCAATCAAGCCTGGAGCACTTCTATTCAAAAATAAAAAAATAATTATTTCTGTGGAGCAATTTGAAATTTGGGTAAATGTTTTCAGGAATGATTTATCTAAACTTAGTCATATTTACATTCACTTCAACATTTACAGTTCTCAAAAATAGGTCAATGTAAAAACTTTACACAAAAATACCATGAAATAAAGGTGAATCAAAGATATCAAAGAAGATACTGAAAGAAAGGGGTGTTATAAATTCATAAAAGAACAAAACTTTCGATGCCATGAAAAATGTCTTTTAAACCATTAACTGTAACTATCTTAAAAGTAATTTTAATTACATTTATTCTATCAATACCTGGTTTAAAACTACATATTAAAATTAAATTATGACCATGGAAAACACCACAACTAAGGGAATAAATAGCACTGAATAATTTGCTGAATATTACAACTCTATGAAAATGATCCAGAATAAAAATTTAAACTTAGATAAAAATTAGTTGCCCTCTTCATAGGATACTTGAGGCCCTTATTCTTGCTAGTAACTAGCCAAGCTGGCGACATATGTGGACTATAAATTAGGCAAAGTGATACATAAAGTTCTATTACACAGAAAAAGATGTATGTTTTCCTTTTTCCATTTGCTTTTTCCTCTTAAGATAGCTTTACTGAAGTATAACTGACGTACAAACAAGCATGGCTGATGCACAACCATACTGATTGGTGTATGTTTTGACATTTAAGCATTCGTGAAACCATCCCTATAATCAAGTTAATGAACAGACTAACACTCCCTGAAAGCTTCCTCATGAGCCTTTATAATCCCTTCTTTGTACTCTTCCTGTTGTTCTTCACCACTAGGCAATCACTTATGTGATTTCTATGACTATAGTTTGTATTTCATAGAATTTTATATAAAGGGAATAAGACACCATAATGTATTCTTGATTTGCCTCGCTTCTGTAAGTATGCTACTGTATTAAGAATATATTATAGTTTGTTCATATACCTGCTTATGTACATCTGGGCTATTTCTAACTTTTGTCTATTCTAACTTAAGCTGCTATGAATAACTCCTGTTTGACTTTCAATGGGCATGCTTTCATTTCTCTGGGGTACAGATCCAGGAAAGGCATGGCTGGATCATACACTAGTAGGTATGTGTTTAACTTTAAAAAGAAATTCTAAAACTGTTTTCAAAAGTAGTTAAACAGTTTTACATTCCTACCAGGAGTGTATGGGAATTCCAGTTCCTCCAAATATTCATCAACATTTGGGATAGCTAGCCTTTTAAATTTTAATCATTGTAATAGAGGTGTGTAGTGGTATACTGTGGTTTTAAATTGCATTTTCTTAAAGAGTAATAATATTCATCTTCATATGTACTTATTTGTCATCTGGAAATCTTCTTTGGTCAAGTGTTTATTTAAATCTTTTGCTCACTTGGTAAGTGGGTTGCTTTACATGAAAAAAAAAACCTGTTTTCTTATTCTGAGATTCTTTATTCTGGATACAAGTTCTTAATCAGATGTAGGACTTGAAAATACTCTCAGATTGTGGCTGTATTTATTCTCTTATCAGTGTCTTTGGAAGAGGAAACGTTTTACATTTTGATGAAGACCAATTTACAACTTATTCCTTAGTGCAGTGTTTTTGGTGTTCTAAAATTTTTTTCCTGACTCACTGTTATATAAAGTTTTTCTTTCAGTGTTTTCTTCTAAAAGTTTTATAGTTGTATGTTTTACAATTAGGTATGTAATTAATTTGAATTTACTTTTGTATATAGTGTGAGGTATGGACTAAAGTTTTTCTTTTATATATGGATAGCCAATTGTTCCAACCACCATTTGTTGAAAAGGCTATCTTTTCCATCTGAGTTGAAAATTAGTAGTCCATAAATTTGGCCTTATTTATGGGCCATACGAGTGTCTGTTCTACTTCATTGATACTCTTGCCACCAATGCCACAGTGTTGTGATTACTGTAACTTTTTCATTTAAAATTTTTTAAAAGATGTTTGTTTATTTTTGAGAGACAGAGTGTGAGCGGGGGAGGGGTAGAGAGAGAAGATGACACCGAATTGGAAGCAAGCTCCAGGCTCTGAGCAAGCTGTCAGCACAGAGCCGGATGTGGGGCTTGAACCTACAAATCATGAGATCATGACCTGGGCCAATGTTGATGCTCAACTGACTGAGCCACCCAGGTGCCCTGGATTATTGTAACTTTAAAATAAATTTGAAAATCAGGTAGCATTACTCTCAAACACTGTACTTTTCAAAAGTTACTTTAGCTAATCTAGGTCCTTTGAACTTCCTCAAAAATTATAGAGTAAGTTTTTCAACTTCTATAATAAAGCCTCCTAGGATTTTGATCAAGATTGCCCTGAAACTATAAATAAATTTTGGGAAAACAGATGTATTTACAATATTGGGTTCTTCCATGAATAAACATGGTATATTTCTCTACTTATTTAGGTTTTCTTTAATTTCTCTCAATAATTTACAGTTTTCGGGGTGCTTGGGTGATTCAGTCAGTTAAGTTCGGCTCAGGTCATGATCTCATAGTTCATGAGTTCGAGCCCTGGAGTGGTTATGCAGACAGCTCAGAGCCTGGAGCTTGCTTCAGATTCTGATTCTCTGTCTCTCTCTCTCTGCCTGTCTCCCACTCATTCCCTCGCTCTCTCAATATTAAGCATTACAATTTTTTTTAAAAAATTAGTTTTCAATATATATTTTATATAAATGTCTTACATTAAATATGTCATATTTTTGATGCTATTGTTTTTAATTTCTACTTGATTGTGGCGTGTGTGTGTGTACAAGTTGACTCTTGTATATTGGTCTTTTATCTTGCAACTCTGCCAAACTCCTTTATTCTACTGGCCTCTCTCTAGATTCCATAGAATAGCCTAATACATGTTCAATGTCAAGTGTGAATAAAGACAGTTTTAGTTTTAGTTCTTTTGAATCCTGATGCCTATTGTTGCTTTTTTTTTTTTTTCCTGGCTCTATTGCACTGGGTAGAATTTACAGAGTATGCTAAATAGAAGTGGTGAAGGTAGATGCTCTTTCCTTGATCTAGTGGGGAAAGCACTGTTGCTTTATTATTAAGTATGATGTTGGCTGTAGGTTTCTCAGACAGCCGTATTAGGTTGATGGAATTCAATTCAATCCTTAGAGCTTTTATAAGGAAAGAATGTTGGGATTTTTCAAATGTTTTTCCTATGCCTATTGAGATCTTTTTTATTAGTGTGCTAAGGTGAAAAAATTGTCTTTTGAAGATTACTACAGCTTTCTGTTATAACCTGAAGCTGGGATTGTGATACCTCCAGTGTTTTCTTTTTCCAGACTGCTTTGGCTATTCAGGTCTTTTGTGGTTCCATACAATTTTAGGGTTTTTTTTTTCTAGTTTTGTGAAAAATGCTGTTGCTATTTTGACAGGGATTACATTAAATGTGTAGGTTGGTCTTGGTAGTATAAACATTTAAGCAATGTTTGTTTTTCCAATGCCTGAGCATATAATCTGTTACCATTTATTTGTGTCATCTTCATTTTTTTCATCAGTGTTTTAATAGTTTTCCTCTTTACTTCTGAATGGTAAGTTTGCCAGGGAAAGTCACTGATTGGCAGTATTTTTTCTTTCAGCCTTTTGAATATAAAATGCTACACCCATCTGGCCTGTAAAGTTCCTGCTGAAAAATGTGCTTATAGACTTAAGGAAGTTCATTTGTATGTAGTAAGTTGTTTAAGTTGTTTTTCTCTTGGTGCTTTTAACGTTATTTCCTTTTTTCATTCTTTTTCTTATTGCTGCTCTGAATGTGTGAGTTCCACTGCCTTGTTTTCAAGTTGACTGATGCTTTTGCTACTTCTAGTCTCATGTTGAATGCCTCTAGTGTATTTTGTATTTTTTAATTCAGTGTTTATATTCTTCAGCTCTGTGACTTCTATTTGGTACCTTCTCATATTTTCCATCTCTTTGTTGAAGTTCTCACTGTGTTAGTTCATTCTTCTCCTGAGTTTGGTGGCATCTTCATGACTATTACTTTGAATTCATTTTCATGTAAATTATGTATCTCTATTTCATTAATTTTCTTCCCCTACACTTTTTCCTTATTTTTTCCATTTGGAACATATTCCTTTCTTCATTTTACTTGACTTTCTGTTGGTTTCTATATAGCAGATGATACCATAGCCTCTTCCAGTCTTGAGGGAATGGCCTTGTTAGGAGATGAAACTTGTTATTCAACCCTGCCTCAGATCTTGGTTGTCTTTTTAAACCTTTATGCTTGTTTTAGCAGCCTATTACATTTTTAGTAGCTTCCAGTAGTTACGGATGTGCCAAGACCTGTCAGTGTCTTGGTGGGGGATGATCTCAGCACCTAGATTCAGGTGGCCTAGAAGCCAGACCTTCAGGCATCAGGTTTTAAAAGATGCAAATATAGGGGCGCCTGGGTGGCTCAGTCAGTTAAGCCTCCGACTCTGGCTCACGTCATGGTCTCATGGTTCATGGGTTTGAGACCCGCGTTGGGCTCTGAGCTGACAGCTTAGAGCCTGGAGCCTGTTTCAGATTCTGTCTCCCTCTCTCTCTCTCTCTGACCCTTCCCTGATCACCCTGTCTCTCTCTCTCTGAAATAAATTAAAAAAAAAAAAAGTATGAAAAAATATATAAGTCCTGTGGGAAGACAAATGTACATCCTCCTGCCCCCCACTGGCTTTGAGAAACAGGCAATCTGGAAGTATCCCCTGAGTGGGAGTCAAAGAGTGTATAAGGTGTATAAGGTCTTTTCTGGGTGACAGTGGTGAGGTAGACCAAGGCTGAGGGAGAGTGCAAGATGGTGTCTCAGCCTGTGTTTTGAGAGCAACTCCGTTTGACATTAAATGTCCCAAACTTGAAGCAGGTCTCCAGGCTAAAGCCCCAGAACAAGCAAAGAGGTGCCCTTCACAGAAATAGTGGGGAGTATGCCTCAGTCCGTGCAGTGCCCTGGGGGTGAGACTCTTCTAGCCTGCCAAGAACAATCTCTCCAACTGCCATAGTCTCATGGGTCCCAAGAATGCAAGTCTTCCAACCGCATCCCAGCCACCAGAGCCAGGTGATCAAGGGATGCTCCCTAGGAGGCAGCTGCAAAAACTAGCATACCAGATGTGTGTACAGTTCCCCTCCAGGAGACCATGGCACTTAGGAGCACAGCAGAGAGTGAGCTCAAAGACAGGGCCCACCCACAGAAATCTCTGGAAAAGATTATAGTTAGCCCCATGACTTATGTTTAATTAGAAGTCTGCCACTCAGGCTGCAGTCATGGTAATTAGCTAATAATCTTCCTTCACAGTAAGACTGAGATCCTGGGTCTGATGCCTCTTGCTGTGCTGTAGGGGTGATAGCTGTGGAGGAACTTTCCTCATTGATTACAGTTCTGTGGGACCCATCAGTGTAAGTCTTACTGACCACCACAGCCAAGTGATGATAGAGATTTACTCTGGCAGTAGTCACAAAAATTGAGACGTGAGACAGAGAGCATGAGCTCCTTTCTGGGTGACACACACTCTACTATTACAGTGCCATGGTACAAGGAAAACATGATTCCTTGGCCTACAGAGCCAGGAGATCAAGAGGGCAGCCTATGATACTATCTATCTCTAGAAATTACATTTGGTATTTTTAAAGTATGTTCTGTGTCTCCAAACTTTTTGTACATCTAGGATATAGTCATGCTGTGCCTATTTAAATGTCCTTGTTTCCTAATTTTAACATCTGTCAGTTCAGGGTTGGTCTCTGTTGATTTATTTCCTCAATATGGGTCCTATGGCTAATTCTTTATTGGATGTCCTACATGGTGGATTTCTATCTTTCTGGGTGTTAGATGGCATTGCACTGCTATAAATATTCTTGAGCTTTGTTCTGGGATGCAGTTAAATTATCTGGAAACACTCTGATCTTTTGGGGTCTTCTAAGATTTGTTAGGTGGGACTAGACCATTGTTCAGTCTAAGACTAATTATTTTCCAGTACTCAGGCAAGCTCTTCTTTGTACTCTGCCCAATGCACTTTGATTCTTCAGGTTTCTAGTGTGGCTGATGGAAACAGGTACTATTTCCACCCTATGTGACTGCCAGGCACTATAACCTCTACCTCTTTTGAGTGGTACTTTAAGTCTCATGTAGTTTTCTCATTCATATCCTATACTGAGCACTACTCAGCTGAGTACTCAGGAGGACTCTTTGCCCTTCAGGTCTTTGGAGTTTTCCCTCTGTGCAGCTCTCCTATAACTGGTACTCTGTCCTATGAACCCTAGCTGTCTAATTCTCCCCAGGACTCTCAGTTCTGTCTCTACAACTCAGGGAAACATTTGGGCTTTGCTTGAGATTCCCTCTCATGTGTTATGTCCCAGAAATTTTAAAGGCCAAATAGTGGATTTTTGTCTCTCATGTCTTTCATCAATGGATCATTGTCCTTTATTACCTGATATCTAGTGTCTTGTAAATAAATTATTGTGCATATTTTGTCCACTTCTTGTTTGAGGTAGGGGGACAAAAGATCAATCTGGTTCTTATTACTCCATCTTGACTGGAAGTGAACATCTCTTTGTTTTAAAATTAGTTATAGTGGGGCGCCTGGGTGGCTCAGTCAGGTCAGCAGCTGACTTTGACTCAGGTCATGATCTCACAGTTGTGAGTTTGAGCCCCATGTTGGGCTCTGTGCTGACAGCTCAGACCCTGGTGCCTGCTTTGGATTCTGCCTCCCTCCCTCTGCCTCTCCTCTGCTCATGCTGTGTGTCTCTCAAAAATAAATGTTAAAAAAAAAAAAGTTATAGTATTATGAACTGTGGAAACCTGATTCTACTACTGAACTTCTGTATTGTTAGTTCTTTTGCCTTCCCCAATGACTTTACAGTTGCAAGTTTATATCTATAAACAAATTTAGTATTTAATATTTAAGCCCAAGGTTTAGAGTAAATGGTTGTCACATTTCAGCAGTCCCTAAAGGACATCTCTAATGTGTCTTAAGGAGAGAAGAAAATCCCTGTACAGAGCCAAATGCATTTTAAAAGTGTATCTCCTGACGGCACAGGAATTCTCTGCAATGATAAGCTAAGAACAGCTGTTTTACCATAAAGCAAACATTTGTTCATCAATCAGAAGTAGAGATAATGGTAAATTTTATTAGCATTTCTTGATAAAAATTCAAGAAAAGATTCAAATGAAAGTTAAATCTCCATGCAGGAACTTTTCAATAATAATGGCAAACACAGCACTCATTTATGTAACAGGCACTGTACTATGTGTTTTAAATACTTCTTTTCAAGTAGACCTAGCAATGGTGCTATGAAACGTGCTCCATCACTAACTCCATCATACAGGTGAGAAAAAGGGCTCAGAGATGAACCCCAACCTGAAAGATTCCATTACTGTATTCAAGAAGTATTTAATAAGTACTTCATGCAGTAGCTATTCCTAGATGCTAGGTATATAGCAAAGTGAAAACCAATCCCTAGCCCAGAGAGTTAACACTGTAACACATACTCTCTTTATAACATTAAAAATGCAATTTGTGGGGCACCAGGGTGGCTCAGTTGGTTAAGCTTCCAACTTTGGCTCAGGGCATGATCTTATGGTCCATAAGTTTGAGCCCTGCATCAGGCTCTGTGTTGACAGCTCAGAGCATGGATCCTGCTCCAGATTCGGTGTCTCTCTGCCCCTTCCTTACTCACACTGTGTCTCTCTCTCAAAAATAAATTTAAAAAAGTTTTTTTTAATCCACTTTATAAATTTTTGGTGCCTAATGCTTTATCAAAGTAAAATGGCAAACATGAACTTTTATCATTAAGAAATCTATTTTAAAAGTAGAGAAAACAATTTAACTAGTTTCATCTACTATGTACAAATAGCTGTGATTTAATAAAGTTTTGATGGTGTTCAAAGTCCTTGCTCTTGACATCATTCCATAATGGCTCCACATCAGAGTACACTTCAGAAAAGGGTAAGTAAACAAAAAGCCTAAACCTTACAGCTACCTGGAAATCTTGGCAATCTACTAGTCTCTTGAATATAGCAATAGATAACTAGGAAACAAAATAAAAACCAGTACCATATTCGTCAACTAAATGCTCAAAATTAATTCATGGAATATGTATTTGCTATTGAAAAAAATTCCTTATCAACTTGTAAATAGGAAACATACTTGCTATTTCAGGAATGTAAAAGACAATGTAAGTATATGTAGGATCTTCAAGTCTCAAAATAAACAGAACTATGCATACCTCTACAGCAGGTACAATATCTATGCCAACAGTTAGAAATTCTTCAAACTTCAGAAATGGGTTAAAGCAGCTGCCAACATCAAGTAATCTGATCTTTCCTGAGGTCTGTAGCAACCTAAAAATAGATTATTTTCAGTTTGACTTTTATAGGATAAAACTGAGTATAAGAAAAAAATTGAAATGTGAGAAAAAGATCATGTGAATAATTAAGGTCTCAAGGTTCTTGTACACATTTAAACATTACTGAGGGCCCTAAAGACCTTTCATAAATGTCGGGTGTAGGTACCAAACTCTGAAATGAAAACTGAATAGTGAAGAAAACTCATTTAATATATGCAATAGGCTTTTAAAAATGTATATTATACTTTTTAAATGAAAAATCTAGATTAGAAAGATAATAAAAAGTGAGGAGATGTTTTATATTTTTTCAAGTCTCTTTAATGCCTGGCTTAACAGAAGACAGATGAATTCACATTTGGGGTTTTGTGTTCAGGCTGTTGTACCCTATAGTTTGGAAAACTCCACTCTACACTCATCAAAGAGTAAATAAAGACAAATGGTATCTTAGTATTATAAAAATAAATTTTCACCCACAGAAATCCTGGAAGTATCTAAAATCCCCAGACCACTATTTGAAAACTGTCCTTAAAATAAAAGAATTCCTTCACAAATCAAATCTCATTAGTCAGTATTATAATGTCCTTGGACTTCAATTTAATTCATCAGTAAATTAAAGGGATCAAAGAGATCAATAGTATTTTTAGTTATGAAAAATTTTTATTGTGTGCTTATGTCCAAAAATGGCAGAAAAAGGTAAACAAAACTAGAAATAACTGTTATAAAGTTGGTTGCCTGCAATGAATCTCAATCTATGTAGCAGCATGTAAGAATAGAGGAAATGGTGGATTTTATTTGGACCCAAGCTCATAGTCCTAGTGTTCAAAGAGTAAATCAATAAAATTCAGCTTGAGACAATATGCCATTTCCATTGATAATACAACTTTCTATGTAAGATTTGAGAACATACTGGAAAAATAAAGAAAATATAGGAGAATGATTAGGTAAAAATAGAATTGTGGTTCTTTGAAATGTAGAGAAAACCTGTCCAGCTTCTCTTCCTTACATCTTAGCTACCATTTTCCTTTGGATCCACTGAGAGACATTAAACTATAGACAGGTTAATCTCCTGAAAAAGGTACTATAAATCAAAATAACAAAGTTGATTTTCTTTTCAGAAAAGGAATGCAATAAATAGGGGTTACTATATTATTATTTTTTACCAGAGCTTGATGTCCTAGCATTTTATAGAAATGACCATACTTACCATTTGACAGAGTACATGGCAGTGTATAGCAACATAAAAACAATATGAACTAATTAAAATATTTTTGTCAATAAAAAGGTCTAAGGTAAAAGCAAGTTAACTGAAGAGGGCCTTCATTTTCTGTATCTGTAGAAAGATTAACTACTTTTGACAATGACCCTAGATGAATGTTCTTAAAAGGAATAGCTAGCAACTCCACCAGTGAACAGAGCTGCTCCTAGGGCTTAAGAGGTAATTTCATGTATTACAGCAACTTGGGAAACAGTATGTAGTTTGGGTGATAAAAAGTACAAAAAATCTGTAAAGTTGAATTCAGTTTGGTAATACCTGAAATAGTATAATATACTAGGTTCCAAGGAGGTAAAGCCAGTGGCATAGGTTCCAAGCTGCTAAACAGAGCAAAAGATCCAGTAGATAGTGGCCACAGAAATGTCTGGCATTTAGCTGACATTTGTTGCTGAATTCATAAAAATTTAAATACCCAAATCTTAAGTTAGAATAAGTGAAGATCTAGAACAATAGTAACATTATAAACACTATTAGATAACGCTAGCCCCAAGATTAGAAGGACCAAGAGCAAGAGTTCTGGAATCAGAGAGATTAAGACCAAAACCTGATTGTCCTTGACCTGTATAATACGCAGACACACTAATAGGGTAACCATACTTATGAGTTATTTCCAATATTAAATAAAACCACACATTTATAATGTTTGACCAATATTTGCCACATGGCAAGTGCTCAAAAAGTGGTAAATATTGTTAGCTGTTATTGCTACAGATGGAATTTTTTGTGGTTCATCCACTAGTGATCTTCCTAAACATAATATAGAATTTTCTTCATATTAAATTATATAGTAGTTGATTCTGGTAAACTGGCTAGTAAAATATTTCTGATGGTCTCTTAAAAAGTGCTTCTTGTAAATTGTCTATCTGGATGGAGTATCTAAATCAAGTTAATTCAACATTATGATACAATCACCAATAGCATTACCATGGATTTATTAATTATCACTATGTACTTAGTTCATTTCAAATTCTTTGGTTTAGCTCTTTAGTTTTTTATTTGCATTAAGCACATTTACAGTCTAAATAATCACCAAGTCAGCATCCAAGTAATTACCATCCAGGTCAAGAAATAAAACCCTGACTACACCCTGGAAGCAGGACAGTCCCCGATGACGCTCCCTCCGCCCTTTGTGTAACGGTAGCTGCTATCCTGATTTTCATGGTAATCATTCTCTTCATTTCCTTTTATAGTCTTAACCTCTAACCATATGCCTAAATAATATAGTTTTGTATTACATATTTGCTTTTGTGACATTCTTCTTTCTTGGAGAAATGTTTTTCAAAGTTTCATGCTTCTTGCTCGTTACATAAAGGAGGTCTATACTGTGACATGAGGTAATTAAAAGGTTAAAGACTGAGAGAAGTGAGAGAGAAGCAAAAAGTTACATACGTGGGAAACCCCATAAGGCAATCCTTATATTCAAAGAACTGAAAGGAAAAAACCTACAACAAAGAATACTCTTTCCAGCATGATTATCATTCAGAATTGAAGAGAGAAAAAGTTTCCCAAACAAAAGTTAATCACCACTAAACTAGCCTTATAAGAATGTTAAAGGGAATACTTTACACAGAAAAGGTCATAAGTAGAAGAAAATTACCAACAAAAATATGACAACCTAGGTATAAAATGTAGAGGGGGGGTAGTAAAAAGTTCTTTTAAAATGTGTTCAACCTTAAGTGACCATCAACTTAATGATTAACTTATACACTTAGGATGCTTTATATGAACCTCATGGTAACCATAAACCCAAGATCTAGAATAGCTACACAAAAAATAAAGGGAAAGAATATCAAGCATAATACTACAGAAAGTCTTCAGTCACAAACAGAGCAAGAGAAGAAGGGAACAAATAACTATAAATACAAGGAAAAAATTAAATGACAATAGGGAGACACCTATCAATAATTAATTTAAATGTAAATGGTCTAAATTTACCAACTCAAAGGACAATGGAATGGATAAAAAAACAAGTCCCATCCATATGCTGCCCACAAGAGACTCACTTCAGACTCACACACAGAATGAAAGTGAAAGGATGAGAAGAGAGATTCCCTGCAAATGGAAGAAGGGGATGGGGGAGGGGGGAGAAAGGGGAACAGGCCATGGTAGCAATACTTGTATTAGACAAAGTACACCTTAAAACAGAGTAACACAACACAAAGAAAAGTAGTACATAATGATACCTTTATCAATTAGATCTAATCAATCCAACAACTGGATGTAACAATTATGCACTCAACATTAGAGCACCTAAAAACACAAAGCAACTATCAAGACATAAATGGAGAAACTGAGAATAATGCAATAACAATAGGACTTTAACACCCTACCTCCATCAATGGATACATCAACAAGGCAGAAAATCAACAAAAAAACCCTCTTTGAGCAACACATGATCCCAGATGGACTTAACAGATACACAAAACACTTCACCCAAAAATGACAGAATAATCATTCTTTTCAAGTATATAGGAAACATTCTTCAGGACAGATAACATGTTGGGCCATAAAGCAAGTCTCAAAAACTGAAGACTGAAATCATATCATGCATCTTTTCTGACCACAATGGTATAAAACCAGAAATTGATCACAGGAAAAAAACTGGAAAAAACACAAATGGAGATTAAACAACATGCTACTAAACAGCCAATGAGTTCATAAAGAAATCAAAAGGTATATGGAGAAAAATGAAAACAAGAATACAATGGTTCATAATCTGGGACACAGGGAAAGCAATTCTAAAAGGACATTTATAGTGATATAGGTATACCACAAGAAACAATCCAACCTTTACACCTCAAGAAACTAGAAAAAGAAGAACAAAGGCCAAGGTTAGTAGAAGGAAGGAAGTAATAAAGATTGGAGCAGAAATAAAGAGACCCAACAAAAGAATATATCAATAAACCAAGAGCTGATTCCTTGAAAAGATAAACAAAATTGATAAACCTTTAGCCAGACTTATCAAGAAAAAGAGGATTCAAATAAATACAATCAAATGAAAAACAAAAGACAGTATTAGGAAAATTATATGTCAAAAATTGGACAACTTACAAAAAAATGGATAAATTCCTAGAAATACACAATCTTCCAAAACTGAATCAGTAAGATGTAGAACATCTGAACACACTGATTTTCAGTAACAAAATTCAGTCAGCAATAAAAAAAAAAATCTCCCAATAAACCAAAGTTTAGGACTATATGGATTCACAAGTGAAGTCTACCATTATTTGAGGAAAAATTAATACCTGTTCCACTTAAAGGAGTCCAAAAACTTGATGAGAAAGATTCCCATATTCATCTTACAAGGCCAGAATCACCAAAGACACTACAAACAGAAAACTACTATAGGCCAACATTCTTGATAAACAGCTGCAAATATCCCCAACAAAATATTAGCAAACCTTTGCATTCAACACTCCATTAAAAGGACCATTCACCATGATCAAGTGGGAAGTACTACAGGGATGCAAGGATGCTCCAATATCTACAAATCAACGTGATATAGAGCAACAACAAAAAGGATAAAAACCTTATCTCAACAAATGCAGAAAAAGTATCTGACAAAATTCAACATGTTAATGATAAAAACTCAGTCAGTTTAGAGGGAAAAACCTCAATATAATAAAGGCCACATATGAAAAACCCAGAGTTAACATCATACTCATGGTGGAAAAAATGAAAGCTTTTCCTCGAAGATCAAGAAAGAGACAAGGATGCCGACTCTCACCACTTTTATTCAACACAGTACTGGGAGTCCCAGCCACTGCAATAATATAGGGAAAGGAAATAAAAAGCACCCAAATTGATAAGGAAGGAACAAAACTCTCATTATTTGTAGATGACACGATGGTACAAATAAAAAGCCTCAGGGGCGGTTGGGTGGCTCAGTTGGTTGGATGTCCGACTACAGCTCAGGCCATGATCTCACAGTTGGTGGGTTCGAGCCCTGCGCTGGGCTCCATGCTGACAGCTCAGAGCCTGGAGCCTGCTTCGGAGTCTGTGTCTCCCTCTCTCTCTGACCCTTCCTGCTCATGCTGTCTCTCTCTCTCTAAGATAAATAAACATTAAAAAACTTTTTTAAAAAGCCCCAAAGACTACACCAAAGAACTACTAAAATGAATGAATTCAGTAAAGTTGCAGGATACACAGAATACACAGAATTAATTACACAGAAATTGGTTATATTTCTTACACTAGTAACAAAATAGCAGAAAAACAATCCCATTCATCATCACACCAAACACTATAAAATACCTACGAATAAACTTAACCAAGGAGGGGAAAGACCTGTACTCTGAAAACTATAAAACAATGATGAAAGAAACTGAAGATAAAACAGGTCAATGGAAAGACTGAAAAAATTAATACTGCCAAAATGTCCACACTATCTAAAGCAATCTATAGATTCAATGCAATCTATATCAAAATACTAACAGCATTTTTTAAACAACTAGAACAAAAAAAACCCCTAAATTTGTATGGAACCAAAAAAGACCCCGAATAACCTAAACAATATTCAGAAAGAAAAAGCTAAAGGTATCATAATCCCAGATTTCAAGATATACTACAAAGCCGTAGTAATCCAACAGTATGCTACTGGCACAAAATCAGACAACAGATTAAGGGAAGAAAAAAGTTCAGGAATCAACCCAAGAAAAAAAAAAAAAAAAAAAAAAAAAAAAAAAAAAAAAAAAAAAAAAAAAAAAAAATACAATGGAAAAAAGACCATCTCTTTCAGAAATGTTTGAAAAACTAGATAGCTACATGGAAAAGAATAGAACTGGACAACTTTCTTACACCATACACAAAAATAAACTCAAAATTGATTAAAGTCTACAATGTGAGACATGAAACCATAAAACTCCCCAAAGAAAACCTGGGCAGTAAACTCTCTGACAATGGTCCAAGCAACATTTTTCTAGGTATGTCTCCTCAAGCATACAACTAAACCCCAAAAAACCCCAAATAATCCAATTTAAAAAAAGGCAGAGGACCTGAAGAGACATTTTTCCAAAGATGACATACAGATGTCCAAAAGACACCTGGAAGATGCTCAACATCACTAATTAGAGAAATGTAAATCAAAACCACAGTGAGCTATTAACACCTGTCAAAATGGCTAGAATCAAATAAACAAGAAATTACAAGTGTTGACAAGAATTTGGCGAAAAAAGGAACCCTTGTGCACTGCTGGTGGGAAGGCAGACTGGAGTAGCCACTGTGGAAAACAGTATGAAAATTCCTCAAAAAATTAAAAATAGAACTACCATATGATCTAGTAATTCCACTAAGTATTTACCCAAAAAATATGAAAATATTTTTTGAAAGATAAATATTTTTTTGAAAAACATAAATCACTATGTTTACTGCAGCATTATTTACAGTAGCCAAAATACGGAAGCAATCTGTTTCCCGTTTCCATTGATGGAGGAATGGATACACACACACACACACACACACACACACACACACACACACACACACACACGAATATTACTCAGCCATAAAAATGACTGAAATCTTGCCATTTGTGACAACATGGGTGGACCTAGAGGGTATTAAGCTAAGTGAAATAAGTCAGAGAAGGAAGAATTCCACATGATTTCACTTATATGTGGAATCTAAAAAGCAAATGAATAAACAAAAAACAGAAATGGACCCATAAATACAGAGAGCAAACTGTTGGTTGCCAGAGAATGTGGGGGGAATGGATAAAATGGGTGAAGTGGCAGTTGAGGATGCAAGCTTCCAGTTATGGAAAGAAGGAATAAGTCACAGGGATAAAAGGTATACTGTGGGGAATATAGTTTATGGTATTGTGATAGTATTGCATGGTGACAGATGGTAGGCTTAAGGTATAAAGTTGTCAAATCCCTACCCTGTACATCTGAAACTAAGGTATTAGTGTGTTAACTATATTTAAAAAAAAATAAAAATGAATATACTCAAATTTCAACATTTAAAAAATTTATTTCTCTCTCTCGAGCCCGTGAGTGGGGGAGAGAGGTTGGGGGTGGGGGGAAAGGGAGAGAGAGAGGGAGGGAGGGAGGGGGAGAGAGGGAGAATCTTTTTTTTTTTTTTTAATTTATTCTCAAGTTAGTTAACATACAGTATAGTCTTGGTTTTAGGAGTAGAATCCAGTGATTCATCTCTTACATATAATACCCAGGGCTCATCCCAACAAGTGCCCTATTAATGCCTATCACCCATTTTCCCCACCCCCCACCCACATCAACCCTCAGTTTGTTCTCTGTATTTAACAGTCTTATGGTTTACAGAGAGAGAGAGAGAGAGAGAAGAGAGAGAGACGGAGAGGAGAGGGAAAGAGGGAGAAAGAGAGGATCTTAAAGCAAGCTCCACACTCAGTGCAGAGCATGATGCAGGGCTCAATCCCATGACCCTGGGATCATGACCTGAGTGGAAATCGAGTCAGACGCTCAACCCACTGAGTCATCCAGGCACTCTTCAACATTTGTTTTTAAATTTATTTTGAGAGTGCGCACCTGTGAGTAAGCAGGGGAAGGACAGAGAGAGAGAACCCTAAGTGGGTTCAGAGCTGACCTGGGGCTCAATCCCATAAAACACGAGATCATGACCTGAGCTGAAGTTGGACGCATAACCGACTGAGCCACCCAGGCGCCCCTCAAACATCTGAATCTTACTGACATCTGTTTTATAAACTTTTATAAAATATTTTTACAAAAGTTACATGTACAGTTGAAATATTACTTTGCAGTTTTGAGGTATATTTTCTATATCTGGCCATTAGGACAAGTTTGTTAATCGTGTTATTCAAACATTCTGTAGTTTTACTGCTTCTGAATGCTTGCTCTCTCAGTTCTTGAGAAGTGTTTTTAAAGAAGCAGAAAAGAAAGATTTCTGTTAACTGATTTGAAAGGACATTATCCTTTTCATTTTTGCCAAAAGAAACTCAGGATGGAAAACCAGAATTAACAAAATCTCAGAGGATTTGGAAACAAGGTGGATGTTTTAAGGAAAGGATGGGACATCTAAGTACACCTTCCTTTGTGTACCTACTTTGTACTTCAGACTTTTAAAGTCAATGTTTTACATATTCAAAAAGTAAAATTAAATCACATGGATAGTTAAAAACACAAAATAAAAAGAGGAGAAACTAAGGAACTTAGTTAAATATTACATAATAGGGGAAAAATTCAGTAGCTTCTGAACATAGCATTCTGACTATAACAGTCTCAATAGGTAATATTTTAAGGACAGGAAGAAATGTAAAGAAATCCTGAATTTATGTAGTATGTTGCTGTAGTACTGACTAACACAGTCAAAAGGAAAGCTGTTCTTCACAGAAGAATGTGAATGAATAAATGTTTAAGCTAGTTAGATATTGAAAAATTACCATTTTCTAAGAACTACAGTAAAACAAACAAATTTGATGCAGGCAAAATCATTAGTAGATACTAAAGCCGCTGGGGAAAATGATCAAGGAACAGGAAATTCACTTAATCTTTATCTATAACCCTACAGAATACAGAAACCTCTACCGTGAAGAAATCTGGTGGACACCACTTTAGTCAAATGATCAAATTTAACATCACGAAGAATGGGACAAACTGACATGTGCACTCTTACTGATATATCTGAGAACACAGTATCATCTGTGTACCAACTATGTTTAATATGAAGCTGTACCACCGGGAACTTTCTAAATTAATGAAGCCTTAGCGATAATTCAACTAACTATGTAAACTTTGATTGGTTCTTGGATCAAACAACCTACCTACAGTTATGAATACTATTACAACAATCTGGAAAATGTGAATATGAACTATTTTTTACCAAACTATACCAATGTTAAATTTCCTGAATATGATGACAATTATATTGTGGCTATGTTGGCAAATGTCCTTGATCTCTGGTGACATATGCTTAAGTATTTAGTGATGAAGTAACTCAAATGAGTTCAGCGGGGGGGAAAAAAAGGAAAAATTGTGTCTATGTACATAGGTATGAAACAAATGTAGCAAAATATTAACTATTAATGAATCTTAAGTAATGAATATAAAGGTATTTGTTGGTTGTAATACCCATAATTTTCCTTAGAGATTTGAAATTTATCAAACTATAATAATGGGAAAAATAAACCTCCCCCAAACTGTAGATTTGTCTTTCAATTTTTGTTTAATGTATATTTTAAAGTTGTGCTCTAAGGCACATACAAATTAAACATTGTTCTATTTTCCTGTAAATTCCCACATTCTATCATTTAAAAAAAATCTTCTTCATCTACAGAATATTAAATCTTGTGATTTGGAAATGTCTCTCAAAAGTAGTATAAACTAGATTTTTAAATCCAGTCTGACAATCTACTTTTACTAGAGTATTTAGATTACTTTTAAAGTGATTTACCGACATTTGTTGCTATTATCTTCTTTTACACTTTTCCATCTATATCTGTTCTGTTTCTTTTCTCCCATTCCTTACTTTGCTTAGAATCACCTTGGGAGCTTTAAAAATCATGCAGACATCCTGATTTAATTGGTGTAGGATAAAGTTTGAACATTAGGATTTTTTTTTTTAATTTTTTTTTTAATGTTTTATTTATTTCTAGGAGAGAGAGAGAGACAGCGTGAGCAGGGGAGGGTCAGAGAGAGAGGGAATCACAGACTCCGAAATAGGCTCTAGGCTCTGAGCTGGCAGTAAGCACAGAGCCCGACGTGGGGCTCAAACCCACGAACCGTGAGATCATGACCTAAGCGAAAGTCGGACGCTTAACCGACTAAGCCACCTAGGCGCCCCTGAACATTAGGATTTTTAACAGTTCCTCAAGTGAATGTATTGTAGAGCCAAGGTTGAGAACTGGTTTTAGATTTTTCCTTTAAAATTTTAATTATATATATATATTTCTTTTCATTTTGCTGACTGCTGATTTGAAAATTTCATACTTTCTATTCTTTTAGGAAAATGTATATTTAGCTACTGACAACCTTAGCCATGTCTTAGACCAATAAAAGGCTTCAGGATACTTAAAAATCTGTTAACCACACAACTTATGTTAGTCTTTCTGTGTATACTATTGTAAAAATGTCCAGATTTACCAACATATTTACCAGGTTTTTTTAGTTCTTCATTCCTTGTTTAACCTCAGATTTTCCATCTGAGATCATTTTCTTTCTGCCTGAAATCCATCTTTAGATTTCTTTTATTAAGGGTTTGCTTTCCCATTTTCTCCTCTCCTGGAGCTCTAAAAACAAGTTAGACCTTCTCATTATTTTATCTTCTGCATTTTTAATCATTTTAATTCTATTTTTTGAATATTGTATTGTCAGGGTGTGGCATTATGGATAATCTCAATCTGTCTCACCCAATTCAATAATTTCCTGTTCAATTCAAGCTATATACTAATTGTTTTAATTATTTTACTATTTCTAGAAGCTCTATTTTTTTAACTTTGGCTTTGCAAATGGCTGACAAGATTGTGAAATTTCTAGTCCCTACAGAAATTTAAGTAATTCTTTTCTTTTTAAAATGCTAATTTATAAAAAATCATATATTTTATAAATTCTAGTATCTGAGGCCTTTATAGATCTGTTCTTGCTATCTGCTGGCTTAGATCATTGCACTTTATTTCCATACATGCTTAGTTTTTTTCTCTAAATTATTTTTCTTATATTATACATGAAGATTTTTGAGCAAAGGTATTTAGTTTTGCTTCTGTCCAGCAGCCAGGTATACCACCAGTGTAGGACGACTTTCAATTAAATAAATTTAGGGTCTGAAGTTTTTTGGACTACCCTGGTGATATAAATTTGGACTATGAGTGTGCTTGGGATGTCCCATAGTTTCAGCTTGGGGTATGTCATGCTCTGGGTGAAAAGGGTAGATTTACTATGGATCACAGACTGAGAAAGCAGCTTTTGGGAGCTTCAACTGTTATCAGTGGAGTATGAAAACCAAAGTTTAAGTTTGCCAGTTTGGACAAATGCTCTCAGGACAAAGGCAATGTTGGGTTCTGCTAACTTTTCTGGGTTCCTTTCAGAATTTCCATTTTAACTTATTAGTTCTTTGACATTTTTAAGATTTACCCAACATTTAAAAAAATTGTTTTCAAGTTTGAGAGATTAATTACAATATCCAGGTCACCATACTCTAGTTTAACTTTTAAAATAGAATATATGAACAGATAAAATCAGTGGAAGAGGTTGGCATAAAATCAGCTTGTGAGAGCCAACAGTAATAAAAGATATTTCAGTGGACACAGGTAGTATTTCATTATTATTAATGGATATGAAAATACTATAATATGTGACACCATCAGGTGTGCTAAGGGCAAAAGCAGGCTCTGCATAATCTATTAAATGACTGAAGTTTCTTCACCAAAAAAGGCTAGACAGCCAAGCTTCAGTGATCTTAACTGACAGATTTTACTTATATGTTAGTTTGTACAATACATATAACATGGGAACTTTAGAATCAATTGTTATTTAAATAATTAAAATACATGAAATTAAAAAAACTACAGTATTGTGCTAGCTGTAATAATGCAAGTTTTAAGAACTCTCTGGAAATGAATGCTCGTTGTTACTAAACAATGTTTTCAAATAAATATTAACTTCTCTACAAAAAATATTTGACTTTAACATTATTTATGTTGAATTCCAGTGACTATTCAAATAATTTAATTATTGAATATGAGTTTTGAAAGGAAGAATCTAACATCATATAACCATGTGTAGTTTCATCCTCTAAGTCAGAGATTCTTAAATATTTTCTGGACCATAAGCGTCTTTAGGAAACTGGTGAAGTGTATGGATCTCTTTTCAAAATAATGCTTTAAATAAATAAAATAAACTTAAATACAAAGGGATATAATACAACTATACACTGAAATATGTTTATCAAAATACTTAAATGATTGATATGGTAATGTGTGTTTTTGGCTCTTTTTTAATGTTTTATTTATTTATGAGAGAGAGAGAGACAGCGTGAGCAGGGAAGGGTAAGAGAGAGAGGGAGTCACAGACTGAAACAGGCTCCAGGCTCTGAGCTGGCAGTCAGCACAGAGCCCGATGTGGGGCTCGAACCCACGAACCGCGAGATCCTGACCTGAGCTGAAGTTGGACGCTTAACTGACTGAGCCACCCAGGTGCCCCTGGTAATGTGTTTTTTTTTTTTTTTTAAATTATTTTACATGTATTTATTTTTGAGAGAGTGAGACACAGCGTGAGCACGGCAGGGGCAGAGAGAGAGGAGGGAGACAGAATCTGAAACAGGCTCCAGGCTCTGAGCTGTCAGCACAGAGACCGACGCGGGGCTCAAACCCACAAACTGTGAGATCGTGACCCGAGCCTTAATTGGATGCTCAACTGACTGAGCCACCCAGACGCCCCAAGCATGTGTTTCTTAAGTAAAATTAAATAATGAGGATGTAGTAGTGAATCAAATGACAGTCAATATTCTCAGGTATATATAGTAACTGTAACACCTAAATCTTTAATTTTTATAAGCAAAAAAGTCATAGATACTGGGTTTTGCTCTATATTAATAGAGGAAAACTACTGAATTTTAATTAGAAGTGACTGAAAATAAAGACCAATTTTTTTCTCATTGAAGTCCAAGTATCCCTTTGAATTCTATTTATGGACTAAATTAACCTACGGGTTAAATGTGAAATAAACTAAGCCCGGACAGGTTCATTTCACTTATGTGCTGACACACTGAAAGAAAACTATTTTGAAGGAATAGAGTACTTCCTTTCTAGAAAATCCATGGTGATTATGAGCAAAATTCAAAGCATACAGGAATTCTCAGTAGGTCTTATTTATATTAACCTCGCCTATACTTCTACATTACTTCTTATTCATTTTATTTATCTCAATCATTCTTATTTTAAAAACTATCTGTTGTATAGTTTTTGTAAAGCACTATCCTTTTTGGATTATGGGCATTCTAGAAATTTTCTAGAAAATACTTAAAACACGAAAAACATTTAAATGAGAGATTTGCAATTTTCTCTTAAATAACAAAAATTTTACCACAAGAGAAACAGACAATTCTTCCATGTTAATAGTATGTATAGCAATCCCTGTTCTAAGAATTACCCTTAATAAATTCTTATGGGATCACTAATCACCTGGTCCAAAATAAAACAATCTTGTAAGTACTATTTTTACATCAAGGTAGTTTTTATTGATAAAGACTAAATACTGATACCACTATTTCTGTATATGAAGAAACACTACTTCCAAATTCAACAACAAACATTAATACTAGGTTGGTAAAATTTCATAGTATAAATTTATTTGGAAGAAAGCCCTTTTTATTTGCAACTTAAATGGTGGTTAATGTGGTGGTTAAATATCTAGAATTTGAAAAAGGTGGCTGAAACAAATAAAGAATAAATCACTTAACAAAAGAAATACTTAAACAGCATAACAGGATTTTATTTTTTTCTACATTTACCAATGGAACTACTCTCCCTCACTGAAGATGAAAGATCTGGAAATTCCAGTATCTTGTCATCCAAACTATACTCCACAGTACCTTCTACTCACAGAATATTAAAAACAGAACAAACAATTTTGCCAGATTATATGTTCTATTTTTTGGTGCTAAAATATGGGGCTGTCAACCTAAAAGCTCAAGTTTTAAAATTAAAAAGAAGATTAAACTTTGGAAGACAATTTTAAAAAGTTTATATTAAACAGCCATAATCATAAATACATAGTGAAGACTGCTTAATACTAGTTTAGAAGCCATCTGAAATTACTTAAGAATTACAAATCTTTCACACACACATACACACACACACACAAGCCAAGGACCTTTGGTATCATATAAAAAACAGCTTTAAATGTATACACACCTATAATATGACAAACGTTTAATAAATACCTATTTACCAGTGTGCCTCTGGTTAAGAGCATGAGATAAGCTGAGTAAGAGTCCTGACAGCCAAGGAATTCAGTGCAGTGAAGAAGACACACATGCAAATATAACAAATACAATGCAATGACTGTATTCTAGAGGAGTGTACAAATGTTATAGGAGTAAAAGAACATTGGTGAAAGAGAAACCCTGATGGGACCTGCAGGATCAACAGACTTTTCTCAGGAGAAAATGGAGAGAGAGTGGAGAATTATTAAATAAAAGGATGGGTGACTGGCATTCTAGTCAGAAAGCATAGCAAATACAAAGGTATGTTTCTGTCTTTTTCTTCTTTTTCTTTCTTTCTTTCTTTCTTTCTTTTTTTTTTGAGAGAGAGAGTGAGCGTGCACAATCAGTGGAGGGTCAGAGAGAGACAGGGGAACACAGAATCTAAGGCAGGCTCCAGGCTCTGAGCTATCAATGCATAGTCTGACACAGGGCTTGAACCCACCAACTGTAAGATCATGACCTGAGCCTAAGGTGGATGCTTAATTGACTGAGCCATCCAGGTGCTCCTGGTATGTTTCCAAGTAGGTACAGATTTTCCATAAAATCTCAAATTCAAAGTGCCTTTAGAAATGTTGTCTCATTTCACTGTATTTAGTTCTTTTTTTAAGTTCACAGTGCTAATTTTTGTTCCTTCTGCTTTTGATATTGTTTTAAAACCCATTTTGATTTTTAAAAATAGGCAAACAAAACAAGCCTCTTACTACATTTCATAGAAAACAGAGAGGAAAGTATCTGAAATGGCTCTTTCTTAGATTTATCCAAGACTTGAAAATTCCACCTTCATGAATAAGCACATGTATGTATATGGCAGTAGTTTTCAAAGTGATGTATGTTTTAATATAGCAATCGCTGTATTATTTACCCAAATAGAGAAGTTACTAGTAACAGCACATTCCATACTGTGTTGTATAAAAATTAAATGAATTAAATACACATCATAGATGAAAATAAGAAATAACAGTATCACTAGAAGAACAAATTGTAGACTAGAGGAAATACAGGAAGGAATCAGCAACTTGGAGGACAGAGTAAAGGAAAACAAAATGAACAGAACAGAGAAAAAATAATAAAAAATGAGAAAAGACTCAGGGGATACAGTGAACCATCAAGTGTAATAACATTTGCATTATAGGGATCTCAGAAGGAGAAAAGAAGAGGGGGCAGAAAATTTATTTGAAAAACTAGTAACTAAAAAATTCCTGAAACTTGGGAAAGAAACAGAAATCCAGATCGAGGAGGCACAGAGAGCCCCCAATAAAATCAACTAAAGGAGCTCCACATCAAGACACATAGTAATTAAAATGGAAAGAAGTAGGGAGAGAGAATTTTAAAAGCAGCAAGAGAAAAACAAACAAACAGCTACATACAAGGGAAACCACATAAGGCTGTCAGCTGCGTTTTCAGCAGAAACTTTGCAGGCCAGAATGGAGCAACATGATCTACTCAGAGTGCCTAAAGGAAAAAAAAAACCTGCAGCCAAGAATACTCTATCCAGCAAGACTTTCATTCAAAATAGAAGGAGAGATGGAGTTCCTTAGACAGACAAATGTTAAAGCAGTTCACGACCACTATATCACCCTTACAAGAAGTGTTAAAGAGGACTTTTTGAGTGGAAAAGAAACACTATATGTAGAAGAAAAGTAAGAAGCATAAAAGCAATAAAAATAAATATATTTTTTAAAGTGTTTTTGGGGTGCCTGGGTGGCTTAGTCGGTTAAGCGTCCGACTTTCGCTTAGGTCATGATCCCGTGGTTCGTGGGTTCGAGCCCCACATCAGGCTCTGTGCTGACTGCCAGCTCAGAGCCTGGAGCCTGTTTCAGAGTCTGTGACTCCCCCTCTCTCTGACCCTCCCCTGCTCACACTGTCTCTCTCTCTCTCTCCTAGAAATAAATAAAAATCATTAAAAAAATTTAAAGTATTTTTTTTTTTAGTTTATTTATTGAGAGCGAGGGAGCACATACACACAAATGGGGGAGAGGCAGAGAGAGACAGACAGAATCCCAAGCAGGCTCTGCACTGACAGCGATGTGAGGCTTGAACTCACAAAATGAGATCATGACCTGAGCTGAGATCAAGAGTCGGACACTTAACCAACTGCGCCATCCAGGTACCCCCAAATAACTAATTATTTATAAAAATCAGTCAAGAAATTTACAAAATAAAAGGATACAGTGTAGGACACCATATACTTAAAACATATGTGAGGGGGTAAAGAACAGGTTCAAATTTAAGTGACCAACAACTTAATACAGATTGCTATATGCAGAAGATGTTATATATTAACATAATGGAAACAAATCAAAAACAAGTAATAGACAAGGAAAAAATTGAGAGGAATACAAGTATATCACTAGAGAAAAGCATAAAAAATGGAGATGACAGAGCAAGAAACAGAACTATAAAAACAATCATAAATAAAAGTAACAAAATGGCAATAAGTACATACCTATCAATAATTACTCTGGAGGTAAATGGACTAAATGCCAATCAAAAGACAAACGGTGACTGACTGAATAAAAAAGCAAGACACATCTATTGCTACCTACATGAGCTGCATTTCAGACCTAAAGACACATGGAGACTAAAGCAAAGGGATGGAAAAGCATGTATCATACAAATGGAAGTGAAAAAAAAGCCAGGGTAGCAATATCTATATTGGACAAAATAGACTTTAAAACAAAGACTGTGGGATGCCTGAAAGGCTTGTTGGTTGAGCGTCCAACTTCAACTCAGGTCATTATCTCATGGTTCAAGAGTTCGAGCCCCACATCAGACTCTGTGCTGACAGTTCAGAGCCTGGGGCCTGCTTCGGATTCTGTGTCTCACTCTCTCTCTCTGCCCCTCCCTTGCTCATGCCCTGTCTGTCTGTCTCTATCATTAAAATAAATTAAAAAACAACAACAAAAAATCTTTAAAACAAAGACTGTAATGAGATTAAAAGAAGATGCCACATAATCAAAGGGAACAATGCAATAAGACGACATAACAATTGTATATACTTACGCACCCAACATAAAAGCACCCAAATTAATAAAAGCATCTAATAATAAACAAAAAAAGTAGTCAAAAGTAATACAATAATAGTATTTAACACCCCACTTACATCAGTGGACAGATCATCCAAAGAGAAAATCAACAAGGAAACACTGGCTTTGACTGAATGATACACTGGATTAGATGGATCTAATAGACATATTCAAAACATTTCCACTCTAAAACAGCAGAATACACATTCTTTTCAAGTGCACATGGACAATTCTCCAGAATAGAGCACATGTTAGGCCACAAAACAAATCTCAACAAATTCAAAAAGAACTGAAGTCATACCATGTATCTTTTCTGACCACAAGCCACAAAACTAGAAATCACAACAAAAAATCTACAAAGAACACAAATAGACAGATTAAATAACATGCTACTGAGCAATGGATGGGTTAACCAAAAATTCAAAAAAGAAATAATACATGGATATAAATGAAAATGAAGACACAACAGCCTGTGGGATGCAGGAAAAGTTCTCTTAAAAGGGAAGTGTATAGCAATACAGGCTTACCTCAAAAAGGAAGAAAAATAAACAATCTAACCTTACACCCAAAGAAACTAGACAAGAACAAAACCCAAAACTAGTGGAAGAAAGAAAATAATAGAGATTAGAGCAGAATAAACAAAATATGAATCAAAAAAATGATTCTTCAATGAAACTTCAATGAAACCAGGAGCTGGTTCTCTGGAAACAGTTCTCTGCTGGTTCTCTGGAACCTTTAGCCAGATTCATTAAAAAAAAAATCAGAAATGAAAAAGAAGAAATAACTATGGACACCACAGAAATACAATTTTAAGCGATTATGAAAAATTATATGCAAACAAATTGGACAACTTAGAAAAAGTGGATAAATTCCTAAAAACACAGAACCTCCTAAAACTGAATCATAAAAAAATAGAAAATTTGAACTAATTATCAATAATAAAATTGAATCAGTAAATCAAAAAACAGCCAACAAACTAAAGACCAGGATCAGATGGCTTCACAGGTGAATTCTATAAAACAAGAAGAGTTAGTATCTATTATTCTTCTCAAACTATTGCAAAAAAATAGAAGAGGAAGGAAGCTTCCAAATTCATTCTATGATGCCAAAACCAGATAGAGACATCACAAAAAAACAAAAAAAACAAAAAAAACAAAAAAAAACAAAAATACAGGCCAAGATCTCTGATGACACAGATGCAAAAATCCTTGACAACATATTAACAAAATGTATCCAACAATATATAATAAATCATTCACTACGATCAAGTGGAATTTACTCCTGGAATGCAAGAGTGGTTCAATATTCATAAATCAATCAACAAGGTATATCACATCAACAACAGAAAGGATAAAAACCATATGATCATTTCAATAGATAAAGAAAAAGCATCTGACAAAGTACAATACTGATTCATGATAAAAACCCTAAACAGGGGGTTTAGAGGAAATATACCTAAACATAATAAAGGCCACCTATGAAAAACCCACAGCTAACACCATACTGATGGTGAAAACATATTCCCCCTAAGGTCAGGAACAAGACAAGGATGTCCTCTATCACTTTTATTCAATATAGTACTGGAAGTCCTAGCCACAATAATCACACAAAAAAAGGAATAGAAGGCATCCAAATTGATAAGGCATAAATAAAACTTTCATTATTTGCAGACAACACACTATATACACAAAACCCTAAAGACTCCACCAAAAAAACTACTAAAACTAATAAATATAAGGTCGTAGGACATAAAGTCAATATATAGACGTCTGTTGCATTTCTATATACTAATAAAGAAATAGCAGACAAAGAAATTAAAAAAATAATCCCATTTACAATTGCACCAAAGATAATACCTAGAGATAAACTTAACCAAGGAGGGGAAAGAAAATTGAAGACAACACAAAGGGAATTTCATGCTCATGGATTAGAAGAACAAATATTGCTTAAATGTCCGTACGACCCAAAACAATCTACATATATAATGTAATCCCTATCAAAATGCCAACAGCATTTTTCACAGAACAAGAACAAAGCACCCTAAAATTAAATGAAACACACAAAAGACTGCAAATAGCCAAAACCACCTTGGAAAAAAAAAGGGGCAAAGCAGGAAGTATCACAATTTCAGACTTTGCGTTATGTTACAAAGCTGTACTAATCAAAACAGTATGGCACCGGCACAAACAGATTAATGGAACAGAATAGAAAATCCAGAAACAAACCCACAATTCTATGATTAATGTTTGACAAAACAGGAAAGAATATTCCATGGGAAAAAAACGGTCTCTTCAGCAAATGGTATTGGGAAAACTGGACAGCTACATGCAAAAGAATGAAACTGGATCACTTTCTCACACCATACATGAGACATAAAACCATAAAAATCCTAGAAGAAAGAACAGGCAGTAATTTCTCTGACATTAGCCATAGCAACTTTTTTTCTGAATAGGTCCTCTGAGGCAAGGGAAATAAAAGCAAAAGTAAAGTACTGGAACTACATCAAAATACAAATCTTCTGCACAGCAAAGGAAACAAACAACAGAACTCAAAAGCAATCTAGAGAATGGGAGAAGATATCTGCAAATGACATAGCCAATAAAGGGTTAGTATCCAAAATATATAAAGAATTTATATAACCCAACACCCAAAAACAAATAACCCAATTAAAAATGGGCAGAAGGGGCGCCTGGGTGGCTTAGTCGGTTAAGCGTCCGACTTTCGCTTAGGTCATGATCTCGCGGTTCGTGGGTTCGAGCCCCGCGTCGGGCTCTGTGCTGACTGCCAGCTCAGAGCCTGGAGCCTGTTTCAGAGTCTGTGACTCCCTCTCTCTCTGACCCTCCCCTGCTCACGCTGTCTTTCTCTCTCTCTCCTAGAAATAATTAAAAATATTAAAAAAAAATTAAAAAAAAAAATGGGCAGAAGACATGAACAGACATTTCTTCAAAGAAGACATGCACATGGCCAACAGAAAGATACAAAGATGCTCAACATTACCATCAGGAAAATGCAAATCAATACTACAATGAGATACTATCTCACACCCGTCAGAATGGCTAAAATAAAAAATACAAAACATAAGTGCTAACAAGGATGTGGAGAAAAAAGAGTCCTTGTCACTGATGGTAGGAATGCAAACTGAACAGGCACTGTGGAAAATAGTAGGGAAATTCTTAAGAAATTAAAAAGCAGAACTACCATATGTTCCAGTAATTCAACTACTAGGTATTTATCCAAAGAATATGAAAACACTAATTTGAAAAGACCTCTATTTTTAATGCAGTTTTACAACAGCCAACATATGAAAGCAACCAAAGTGTCCATAATAGATGAATGAATAAAGAAAATGTGGTATGTATATATATATATATATATACACACACATACACACACACACACACACACACACACACAACGCAATATTACACAGGCAAAAAAAAAAAGAAATCTTGCCATTAGCAATAACATGCATGGATCTAGAGTATAATGCTAAGCAAAGTAAGAAATAACACAATTTCACTCCTATGGGGATTTTAGGTAACAAAATGAACAAAGAAAAAACAAAGCAACAGACTCATTTAACTATAGAGAATAAGCTGATAGTTGCCAGCAGGGAGGTGGGTAAGAAGATGGGTGAAACAGGTGAAGGGAATTAAGAGTATACATCATGATGAGCACTGATTAATATATACAACTGTTGAACTGCTATACTGTATATCTGAAACTAATATAATACAGTATGTTAACTGTACTTGAATTAAAAGTGAAAAAAAAAGAAAAAAATAACATTATCAAAAGTCTGGTACAAAAAACGATCTGCAGATAACCAACAGAACACCATCTTTACTCATGCTTTACTCACAAGTAACCTCAGAAATTTTGTGGGGTTTTTTGCATCTCAGTTTTCTTATGTATAAAATGAAAGGGTTGTAGTGGATGACCTTCAAAGGCCATTCTAAATTTTAGATCACTTCTTGAGAGAATAAAATACCACTCTCTTGCCCAAATCAAACATCTATATCATCCTCCAGCTGGAAATAATTAAATGAACAAAAATTAAGACTTATTAGAAAAAAATTACTACCTAGTAAATATTATTTAAGGGCCAAATTTTATAAATATCTATCAGATTATATATCTAATGGCAGCAAAGCTCTAGGGAGCTCCCTTTTCAATATGTCAGATACAGGATATAAACTGGCATAACTATGGCACTGTTAGATCCAAAGATAATAAACCAAAGGCTGTCTCTGCCTCAACATGAGTACAGAACAGTAAGGGACTCTCACTTAGGAGGCAGGGGACTCCATGCTCTCTACCAGTAGTTTCTTATCTTTTTGAGTAATGGACTTATCTGAGAATCTGATGAAATCCATGGCTCCTTACCCCCCTACAAACAATGCACATATGACACACAAATCACATTCTGATACAATTCAGTGTGGTTCATAGACTCCACTTGGATCATTTGAGTTTCCATACACAGGCAGTGATAATGATGACAAGGGTATAATTTATAGACTCACTGTTTTGTTCTGGTATAGTTTAGTTGCAAGGAACAGAAAGCCATTAAACTAGCTTACGCAAAATGCAGATTTATTTTAAATATGAAAAGATATCTCATGGTATTCAATTCTAAGGAGCACATGTGGTCTTCATGAGAGCAGAAAAGTTACCAAGCACATACTTTTCTGCCTCCCTTCTTTCCAGAAAGCTGCCTTAGTTGCCTATAAAAATATTTCTGGACTCCCAACAACTCAAGTACACAGTCCTATATCCCTGGATCCTATTATTAAAGTATAATTAGTTCTTACTTCTATGTAACAGGTAAGGAGGTTATTAGGAATCAAATGACTTACTAAAGGACAACTTATTTTCAACAAATGAAATACTGTTAGACTGGTTTCTATTTTCAACGCATATCTGTACTACCTCTTTTCACTTACATTTTGTCAGGTAATAAAACACACTGATTAGAAAATACAATCTGGCTAAAAAATTTACCTGTTACACATCCTCTGTGTCTTAATGGCTCTGAAATGTTTATTTACATCCCTCAGTAAATTATCATTTTTTGGTTTCTTTATAAGAATATATACAGGTAATCTAAAAATTTCATTATCTGAAAACATTTTTAAAACTCAAGAATTCATATTCTACTTCATTTGATAGTTTTTCCTTCTTTACACAATAGAAAAATGTTAAGAAAAACCCTTAATATATGCAGAAAGGTAGAGCATGTTCAAATAACTTTCTATTTAAATTTTCTGTGTTGTTTTTTATTCAATATGGTGTTTGCTCTCTTTTCCAAAAACAGTTACAGTGTAAGATCTTATTTCTTTACTCTTTCCCACCCTGCTTGGTTAAGTAGTTTAATAAGGAAATACAGGATCTTATTTCCTACATAATTTTCTCTCTGGCATGCTGCCAGCGTCAACAACAGCAACTTAAACTTCTTAAGACATATTAAGAGGGAGATGTAAACTCTAAGTAAATTTTTTTATTCATTACCTAAGAAAACCTGGCAATATTTACCCAAGTGTGTAGTTTACAAAGTGCTTTCTACAGAGCTGTAGGTTTTTCTAGAGTCCAGTCAAAGGACAACAAAGGCAGACATGAGAGAAACTGGGAGGCTACAACTTCCATTAGACCATGAAATGTTTCTTCTAAAAAAAAGTTTCTATGGTAATATGGTCTAAATCAATGATCTACGCCTTATTCACCCTGCTGGTTTGAAGTAGGGGAAGGGGAAAAATAGATTTCTATCTCATATCTTTTTGGGGAAAAAACACAAGATGAAAATGCATATTTAGAGTCAATGTATAAATAACTATCATGCCTTAAATTCATGAGTCAAATATATATGAAGTTTTCTAAAGCCAACTTTTAGAGCTTATAGATGACAAGTGATTACTAGATACCCTGGGGGTCACGTAAGAATCATTAATTCCAACTGTCCTTTGTCTCAATCATTTCAAGAAACAGCAGAAAAAGTAGATAAAAATAGACAACTTCTGACTCTGATCAGAAAAATCATTTATTTAGCAACACATTCTTACTACCTAGCATAAAAAAATGTATTGGAGGGAAATTAAATGTGGTGAGTAAAAGTTGTTTATGGTCTAAATAATCTGCACTAAATAGATGAAGTCAAGCTTTAACAAGGAAAAGAGAAAACAAGTGTTGTTGGCTCATAGAGTTAATGATTAAAGGGATGGTTTTTCCCAAAGTCGATTTCATGAAATAGTGTTCCAAGGTGTGCCTTTGTCAATATGTTAGTGAGTGTGGGAAACATATTTCTCTTTTTAGAGTACAGGCATTTAACTGCATAATAACTCTATAATTAGGAAAGTCAATTTAATTTATATCAATGTTTTCCCAAATTTATTTTGCTGACAAACACCCTTTTCAATTATGTATTACCTATTTGACAGAACTTCTCTGGGAAACCTCTGAGCCTGGTAATAGGAGAATAGAGTTTTCATGGAAAATGACATGGAGATCTTGTTTCTAAGCAAAACATCTAAAAAAAACTAAACAGATAACCCAGAAACTCCATGTACAGGGATTAGAGAGGGGTATAAAGAATTAAGTGAAAAGCTCTCAGCCATGGCTTCACAGGAATGCCCAGATTCCTGCCCTTACAACTTTCTTTGTGTTGCCACCATGGAGATCATTGTAATTGTATAACAATGGCCACTACACATCAGTGAAGTCCTAATGAATAGGTACTTTTACATATAAATGGAAAAATGATGTAAATGAAGAAAATACTAAAAGTAAACTAAAAGCCAATTAATATTAACCGACACTAGCAATCAAAAAAACATATACAAATATACACCTAAAGCTGCAGACTATGGGGTGCCTGGGTGATGCAGTCAATTGGGCTTCTGACTCTTGATTTCGGCTCAGGTCATGATGTCACAGTTGTGTGATCGCGTCCCATGCTGGGCTCCCCCATACTGGGTGTGCGACCTGCTTAAGATTCTCTCTCCCTCTCTCCTGTTCTCTCTCAAAAAAAAGTTGCAGACTGCAAAAATTATAAAAATATTATTTTGTACTTATCAAAATGAGATAAAAATAAAGTTTATATACATGATATATACATGTCACACCAATGACAATGGAAAATGATAAGATTTCTGAGCTGTGCTGGTCTATATGGTGTCTTCTGTGATTTAGAGAAAAGGAGACCTTCAAATAAAAAAAATATTAATATATTACTTCACAAATTAAACAACTGAATGCAGTGGCCAGAGAGGCTTTCCAGAGCCCCGGAGAAGGAACTAAGCTGAGCAAATATGTGCAAACACTGGCACACACTGCTAGTAACCTATTCTAACCTCTATGGCACCTCCAATGAGATGAGTTTGTAAGTGTCAGAGTGGGGAGGTGGGCAAACACTGGGCCTCCAGATTAAGTGGGAAAGGAAGGTTACCCCTGGGATGCCTGGTATAAATGGGATAAAACTGGCAATGCTATGAGTGTGTAGGTACTATAAATTTTAAGGACAATATGACAGAAGGTATTAAACATGAATTTGATGAATTATAATACAACTGTTAAAAACAAAGACCACAGCAGATACTATATTCACTCTGCCAGTGAAAAAAATATCTATACACTTTGAAAACACCAATGTAAAAACATACATGCAAATAAAAGGTAAGAGTAATCTTGAGATGGTAAAATCATTAGAGAACTTCAGACTTAAAATTGTAGACATTTAAAAAACAAAGTTTGAAGTTCTCATTTTAAATGTTTAAATATCCCAACTGTAATACTTCTTACATTATTTATTTGTTTAAAAATCCTTTTCTCAGTTACAGCAAAGATAAATTTTTGATGAGATGTTAATAACCATGAATTTCAAATTAATGAGGTTTTATTATATGTCAAGGATTTACTTCTGAAAGCTCATATACTTTAATGAAACATTCATAAGTATTTTCTTTGAGCGTTAACAAGTAAGGCTATTTGTAAAGGACATCCACTACAGTGTTCCTAAAACTAGAGAACATATAAAATCATCTGTCCGTAGAGGAAGCCAGTATCAGAATTTCTATTGATCTGTGATTTTTATTTCTATAATAACAAATTAAGCTTTACTGATACATGAATTGACACTGACACTCTGGTTATTTTTGTGTTACCTTGACTAGGCCATGGTACCCAGATATTTGGTTAAACACCAGTCTAGAGATCACTATGAAGGTATTTTTAAAGATGACATTAACATTTAAATTGGTAGACTGAGTAAAGCAAATTAACCTCTATACTGTAAGTTGAAGGCCTTAATAGAAAGAGACCGAGGGGCACTTGGGTGGCTCAGTTGGTTGGGTTGGGCGTCCAGGTCTAGATTTTTTGGCTCAGGTCATGATCTCCTTCCTGGTTGGGGAGATGGAGCCCTGCATCAGGCTCAGTGCTGGCAGTGTGGAGCCTGCTTGGGATTCTCTTCCCCTCTCTCTGCCCCTTCCCCGTGCGCATGCGCGTCCATGCTTTCTCAAAATAAATAAACTTAAAGAAAAAAAAAGACTGAGGTGACCTGAAGAAGAGGAAATTCTGCCTCCAGATTGCCTGTAGACTCAAGATGCACCATATCCTCTTGCATGGCCTACCCTGTAGTTTTGAATTACTAGCCCCCACAATCAGAAGGCAATTCCTTAATTTAAAAAATTCTAACTCTCTAACACCCACACACGTTGTTCCTCTGGAAAACTTTAATACACAGCCCCTCAGAGTCTCTGTGTTTAGTGATCAAATTTCCTATAGTCGTGTAGCATTACTTGAGGAATGAAAAGGAGTTCTAAAACGTGGAGGAACGACAGTGGCATATCTCTACTATTTGTTGGCTACCTGCATACACACGGAGTTTCCTTGTTCCCAGGTATGTGAACAGATAGACTGAATTACTAGTTTTAAGCTAAGCCCCATGAAAGAGTACCTTATTAAAATTCCTGGCAAAGAAACTAAAGATTGAAGATAATGTAAAAATGCAAATACAAGGGAATTACAAAAAAAATCCCAACAGATCTGACATTTCTATCCTAGTAAAAACACTTTTTAGCTCTACTAAAGCAAAAAAATGACTATATCAGATCTGGCAAAAAGTTGGAAAAATTCAAACTTATAAAGTAACCTGAAATGCAGATTTATATTAACTAATGACCCTGTTCTAAGTGACTGTGTCTTGAGATATCAGTTAATATGAAAAGGAAGCTATTACAATTAAGATATTTTAAAATACTGTTTATTTCCACTATTTCATCTGTTATTATTTATGACAAACAACTTATTGACAACCTCCACTTCAGTACTTTTTAACGACTCACAATTTTGTGATTCTTTAAGGGCACGGACCTAGTGCCTGAGTGAGAATGTGTTTTTTATGTAATGGAAATCTTTTAAGAATTATTATAGACTTACAAATCTTCTTAAAAATGACTTAGTGAATACAGTCTTTTCTTGACAACAGGGTCGTTTATCATGATTATTAATAATTTTTATAGATGTACAAGACTGCCCCTGCAATAAATATGCCTATGTTTCTGGAATTAGTGGTTACTTTTTACTTTGTCTTTTCTCTCACTATAATGTTTTGTTAGTATCTATCTGACTCTTCTTCCATGATCTTATTTAAGGTCTCTAATCTGTTATGCTTTAAAAATTCTCCACTTCCCTTTTTGTTTCCTTCTCTTCACTGCTGTATATGAGGCCCTAGTTCCATGGCAATTACTTAAAAGGATCTCACCATTATTCAAGGTGTTTAAATACAAGTTGGCTGAAACTGGATATTTTCTTACATTAACAAGAGTAAGAGAAGTCAAGTGGTACAAAGATATTAGACTATCGATGTTTTCTGAAGATATGAAGCCCCTACCTCCCTCCTTTTTAAAACCTTTGTCTACTTCTAACGTTTCAATTCTTTGTTTTTCTTCTTGGGATCATCTATAATCTGTTGCATTTATGGCTCCATCCTACTCTAAAAACGTTGGGTCAACATTATCTTAATGATACCAAGAACTAAAAAGATATGCTAGGGATAAAAAGAAAACAAAGGAAACAGAATACTGTTAACACCTGGGGTTAGGAATACCAACCCCTTTTGAAGTTGGAGATCCATATAATTTTGGACTCTCCCTAAACTCAACTACAAATAGCCTACTGTTGACCAGAAGCCTTAATGATAAAACAAAGTGAATTAACATGTACTTTGCATATGTATTATATACTGTATTCTTATAATAAAGCTACAGAAAATATAATTAAGGAAAACCATAAAGAAGAGAAAATACATTTATCATACTGTAAGTATTTATCAAAAGAAAATCTGCATATAAATGTACCAATGCAGTTCAAACTTACGTTGTCCAAGGGTCAACTGTGCTATTAATTTTCCATTTCTAGCCTCCATTCTCCATTTCAATTAAGTCATTTCTATGATCTAAAGTCAGAGTTAAATTAATCATGGGATTGGTACTATTGGAGGGTTTGCTTAAAATTAATTCTACAATCCATTCTAACAGAGAATTCATTCATTCACTCTTTTATGAGGCTCTTTTATATGTAAGGTTACTGTGCTAGGTCCCAGAATTATAGCAGAGAATGAAAGAGTTGTAATATCTGTGCTCATGAAGTGTGTGTACACTAGTACAACAGTTAGCAAAATTATAGCAGTGATAAAGATTATGATACCCCGTGGGCCAGTAACTAAGTAAACAACTTAATGCTTTTAGAATTCTCTGACACTTTAAGTTCTCAATTACGATCCAACCCGGCCTTAGACACAGATTCCCTTGTGACTTTATGATAAGAGTGGATTAGTTTACTTGAATTCTGTGAATCCTATCAAACTACAGACTTTCCCAGGTTTTCAAATTTGTTTCTACTTTTGTGAATAGTATTCAAATCAACCTAGAGTTAATCCATTAACAGTACTGATATCCTGGGAGAAATAGGCTTTTCCTTTTACATGGTTCTTATTTAACATTTTTTAAAAATATTTTTGAAAGAGAGACACAGCATGAGCAGGGGAGGGGCAGAGAGCAAGGGAGTCACAATCTGAAGCAGGTTCCAGGCTCTGAGCTGTCAGAAGAGTCTGACATGGGGCTCAAACTCATGAACCACGAGATCATGACCTGAGCCAAAGTCAGACACATAACAGACTGAGTCACCTAGGCACTCCTAAATGGTTCTTAAAGTAAATAAATATTGCCTAGAAGCTTAGTGACTGAATGAGGTAAATAATGTCATTCTGAAATACCTGACTACTCTATCCTCACATTTATAGCTTAAAAGTTCTATGTTGTGACCTTTATCACTGCTACCTTAGATAAAAATTAACACATGTAACTGTATCTTCCAAGTCTAAAAGCTACTTTGGAAAACTGAGGTGGGCAAGAATCCAAGTTTCTTTTTTTTTTTTTTTTTTTTTTTAATGTTTTTATTTATTTCTAGGAGAGAGATAGAGACAGCATGAGCAGGGGAGGGTCAGAGAGAGAGGGAGTCACAGACTGAAACAGGCTCCAGGCTCTGAGCTGGCAGTCAGCACAGAGCCCGACGCGGGGCTCGAACCCACGAACCGCGAGATCATGACCCAAGCGAAAGTCGGACGCTTAACCGACTAAGCCACCCAGGCGCCCCGAATCCAAGTTTCTTTAACAACTTACATATTTCAAACAGGTTTCCATCTGAAATTCACATTTTATCTCTTAAGTTCTTAAGGCCATGCTCTTAATTTTAAAATATTCTTCAGAAGTAAAGCAATAACTCTCAAACATTCTATATTAGATTACTCAACAGTTTCCACTGATGTACCATTTTTTCTTTCATTTATTCAAATATATACGGAGTATTTATGTGCCAGGTATTCCATGGGCGTCAATGATAAACTAAAGTTATTATCCTTAAATTTACACAGCTGGAATATACTTCAGGTAACAGCTATATAAGGAAAATGTTTTATGAATTATTTTCACATGTCTTCCTATAAATATTGCTGAACTGAAGAATGGGAAACATACCCAGTAGAATATATAGTACAACATGAAGAAGACCACTTCAACAAGGAAATCATTTCATAATTCTGTGCAACACTGTAGCTAATCTAAAGAGAAGCCAGCTGACTTTGGCAGATCCACAGGTAGGTAGTCTCCCAAGGCCAAGTGAAGCAGAGAATGGAGAGAGCTAGAGAAGGAAGATAATGAGCTCAAATGGTCAGCCACCTGTGGCTACAACAGCTGCTGCCTGGTGAAACAGAAGAGGTCAAGAAACGAATGGGCTGAAACCCAAGAAGAAGGCTCTTATACTGATTATAGATTTTCAGCTCTTATTGTATCTCTTTAAATAGCAGCTTCCCCATAAACTTCACGGTAGAAGGTTTAGAAAGCCAAGACACTAAACCTCTTCTTTCTTCTAGGTCTCAAACAAGAGATCCTGCCCAGGCATGAATACTAGCTCTCAGAAGAGTTTTAAAATTCCTTTCTTTGTTTTATAGTTAACAGCAACCTTCAAATTTATCCATACTTCCCCCTCTCCAAACCATGGCTTTCAAACAATGTTACAATTACATTTTCTTAAAAGAGTGAAATTATAAGTAAAGTAGGGAGACTGTTAATAACACTAAATGAAGGTATTTAAAATCTGGGATTCATGTTCTCCCCTACATACACCATTGTCAATTAAACCCAATTTGGTGGGGGGGGGGGGCGCCTGGATGGCTCAGTCAGTTAAGCCTCCAACTTTGGCTCAGGTCATGATCTCACGGATTGTGGGTTTGAGCCCCGCATCCAACTCTGTGCTGACAGCTCAGAGCCTGGAGTCTACTTCAGATTCTGTCTCCCTCTCTCTCTTTGCCCTTCCTTGCTCACGATCTCTCTCTCTCTCTCTCTCAAAAGTAAATAAACATTAAAAATTTAAAAAAAAGAGTCTGATAAGAAACCCAATTTATTTCATGTCCATTATTTCATACAAATAATGGGAAAATTAAAATGCCAGTGATAAGGAACTAAGTTAGCAGTCTTAGTAAAACTGAGACAAAGATAAAATTCATTAAGCCTGCTTAGCGCAGTGAATTTTTAACCTTTCAATTTTAAATCAACTGGATGTATAATTGAGAAGCTAACATTAAACTGTATACTCAATTTTATAATTATTACACAACACAGATACTAGAAATACATTGCCACTAATTCTGTTTAAAGCATGAGGTATAATTAAGAATTTTCTTTTTTAAGAGAATGTGAATAAAAACCCTTTTCTAAAAACCCTTTTCTAAACATCCAACTCTTATATGATTTCATTTAACTCATTTTTCAGGAATTCTATATGTATGAAAAGGAACTAACTGTATACAAAGAGGTTATAGGTCTATCAGCATAATGCCACTTAGTACACTGATAGTCTAAGTAAAATTAATGTTCCACATATTTTTCCTTGCTACTCTAATATGATTTTCATGTATCAAAACTTTTTTGAATAATACTCCTGGGTGGGAAAATGATAAAAACATGGCACAATGATTCTCAAAAGCACAAGATCTTTTTTTTCCTACACTCAGCAGAACTTCGTTTCAATTAAAATGCAAACAAATCCATTAGTTTGACTATTATTAATATTTAAAAGCAAAACTTTGAAAATTATGGCTTTGCTCTAAAAACACCTTACACTTGCAAACTACTGCATTTGCTATTAAGCAACCATGAGTAACAAATATAAACACATGCAGTTGAAGAATTAAATGTAAACTAAGCCACCTAGTACTTTTACGTATTTACCTCCCTTAGTATTATTTTTAAAAATAATATTTTTTTTAAAAAGTTAAAAAAAAATTTTTAAAAAAAATCTTACCTTTCTTTTTCTATTTTCCATGTTACCTAGCACAGAGAGCTAGAAATACAGTAGCACTCAGCAAGTATTTTTTTTAATGACTGGAAATATACCTGCTCAGGTGTTCTGAATGCTGAGACCACATGATGCCTCATTCTACTAGTCATGAGTATTTCTTTCACTTTCACTTATATTTTCAGACTGAATGTCTGTTTTCAATTCTAATAGTCTCTCTCTTTTCTGTTTGCTTGCTCTTCTAAGTCATGAAAAAAATTACCCAATTCTCCCACTTCTTGGGAGGAGAGAAGTCATCAGCTAAGTGACGATTAGACTTATCTCTTTTGTCTACTATCTAAATCTATCCCTTCTTAATGTGTATTTCTAACAAAGCTATGGTTATATTGTGGGCTCTGTGTTTCATAGGTAGGATCATCATATAGTATACAGTGCAAACTTGAACATTTCTGAAAATAAAAGGAAGCACTATTAATAAGCTTAAACCAGCACTGTACAAGAGAAACCAGGGCATATAGTCACCCTATTGATAGGGTAACAAAACAAAATTATAGTACAAACTGATGGTCAAGCATTCCACCAGTTAAAATTTGTCTTAACTTATTTTCCCTTTTATTTATTAAAAAAAATTTTAATGATGATTTATTTTTGTGAGGCAGAGACAGAGTGAGAGTGGAGGAGGTGCAAAGACAGAGGGAGACAGACTGGAAGCAGGTTCCAGGCTCTGAGCTGTCAGCGCAGAGCCTGATGAAGGGCTCAAACTCACAAGCTGTGAAATAATGAGTTGAGCTGAAGTTGGACGCTCAACTGACTGAGCCACCCAGGCACCCTGACTTTCCCTTTTAATAACTGAGTATGATTCTTCATTGTCTAGGTTAGATGTAAACATCTATGTTCAGTATACTCCAGCATGAAATGTATCTAGATTTATCTAAAATAAAATCTCTGAAGACTGGTATTATATGTTTTGCATCCCCAGTAAAAATCTGCACAGGACTATCGTTAATCATAACAGTTACTACAGCAATATTTTGACACTTCCAAGTCAAAATAGTGTGATGAAGAATGAGTTATATTTATCAAAATGCAAGTGATTTAATTTTAAAAAGGCAAAACAGAAGTAGCATCATTCTCCAACACCCTATATAAAATTAGTAAATGTTCTCTGAAGCTTAATACCACAAAACCAAATCATCCTAATTAACTAGGCAGAATGGCATTAACTAAAGGAAAATCCATTCTCTGAGTATGATTAGTTATTTTAAGAAATTAAAGAAAAAAAATTATGACCAGAAAGACTTATCTACAAATGATGGGAAATATGAGCAGAGCCTTTAAGAAAAATATTTCTTTAGGAGAAGTACTAAATGAGAGGTGATTTATTAAGAAAGTGATCCTCCTAAAGATAAGAAGGAGGTGATGATTGAAGTTGTAGCACAAAAACATGGTTTGTTCTTCAACCTACCGAGCTTCTCTCTCTCTCTCTCTCTCTCTCTCTCACACACACACACACACACACACACACACACTTCTCTTCCTTGGCTTTAGCCAAGTGCTACTCTTCTTCATTCTCCAATTTTGTTAATGCTGTTGTATTCACATTAAAGACAGATGCAGTTAAGTTCTTATTTCAGTGATACAAGGTAATAAAAAATTTACTCTATAGACTTAAATGTACAAAATAAAATGTGTACTGTAGTCACTTGGGTAGAACTGATCTGAATTTCCCTAAAGATACACTATTTTAACTCTTCTATTTACTTTCATGCTTCTCTCAGAGTATCATTACACTATAATCTTCCAGTGAACAATCCTCTTAATCTGTATTCTATTGATAATTATCCTTCTGAATTCTTATATTTACTGGAGTTTCCTTTTCATTTCTGTTATATGTGAGCATTCCCTAAAGTTCTATAATTAAGGTTTTACTCTCTTCTCTTTTTACTCTATCAGCTTTCTCCAGATTGATTCTGGTAATATTCTGTATTCCCGGATAGTATTATGTCATTCCACCAATCAAAAAAATCCCAATTGCAGGGGCGCCTGGGTGGCTCAGTCGGTTGAGCATCCGACTTCGGCTCAGGTCATGATCTCACGGTTTGTGGGTTCGAGCCCCGTGTCGGGCTCTGTGCTGACAGCTACCTCAGAGTCTGGAGTCTGTCTTTAGATTCTGTGTCTCCCTCTCTCTCTGACCCTCCCCTGCTCATGCTGTCTCTATCTCTCTCTCAAAAATAAATAAAACATTACAAATTTAAAACAATAAAAAATAAAAAAATAAAAATCCCAATTGCAGATTAGACGGGATTTTTATTTTTTTTAATTTTTTAATTTTTTTAATTGCAGATTAGACTTTTACATCTATTTTCTGATTTCTGAACTCCTTTCTTATGTTTAGACTCACATTTTCAACAATATGCAAGATAATAATAATCAACACATGTTTGCTGAATTCATTAATTTAATGGAATACTTACTGGGGGCCTAATATGCATTGACACTATGCTAGGTGCTGAGTTATCCATAAAGCAGTGTCGACAGAGTTTAGAGTCTGGTCTAAGAGGAAAGCCAAACCATGAACTGAATCAGGGAAATACAATGTGTTAGAGTAGGGGTTTTCAAACTTTTAGTCTTAGAACCCCTCTGCACTCTTAAAAATGACTGAAGACCCCAAAGAACCATTGTTTATGTGTGTTGTATTTATTGATATTAACCTGATTAGAAATTACAGCTCAGAAGTTTTAAAATTATTCATAAAGATAGCAACAATAAAATCATATCTACTTTAAAAAACAATCTAGTTTCTAAAAAAATGAGTGAGAAGAGTAGTTTTCCTTTTTATTTCTTTTTTTTTTTTAAACAAATTTCTAATGTTTGGCTAGATACAAAATACCTGGATAATCATCATGACATCATTTATTTTAGTATCCAGCAGAAGCACTTTTGGTTTACTTCTCATCACACGGCATGTTAAAGAGTCAATTGCTATGAATGCCCAGGAGTTGTTTAATAAAATTTATAACTTTTACTGCTTCATCAATGACAATCTTTTTTTTTAAGTTTATTTATTTATTTTTGAGAGAGAGAGGGTGGAAGCAGGGTGGGTGGCACAGAAAATCCCAAGCAGGCTCTATACCTGTACCTGTACTTTTCAGCACAGAGCCTGATGTGGGGCTTGATTTGTGCTAAGGTGTCAGCAATTTCATCTACTATTACTTTTGAACTGTCAGTACAAAAGACCACAAGAAAAAAGGCAAATATCGTAATGTGGAAATACTCTGAACTCATAGCTCTTCCTAAAGAGCCTCATAGACTTCTAGGAACCCATGGACCATACTTTCAGACCTGCTGTATTAGAGGAATATGTGGCTTTATTGATGATACCAAGTCAGTCTAGGAGTAAACGAAGTTCTTCCTGAGAAAGCTGAATGTTTAAGATTGTAAGGATAAAGGGGTGCCTGGGTGGTTCAGTAGGTTAAGTGTCCAACTTCAGTTCAGGTCATGATCTCACGGTTTGTGAGACTGAGCACCATGTCAGGCTCTGTGCTGACAGCTCAGAGCCTGAAACCTGCTTTCGAATCTATGTGTGTGTGTGTGTGTGTGTGTGTGTGTGTGTGTGTCCGTGTCCCTCTCTCTGCCTCTCCCGCTTGTGCTCTGTATCTGTCTCTCAAAAAAAAAAATAACCAATGTTTAAAAAAATTAAGAAAAAAAGACTAAGAATAAACAGTAAATTATTCAGGTGATAGGCATGAATGATGGATTGTAAGACAATGTTCTAGGCAGAAGGAATAACAACAGAGAAGGAGAAGCTGGAGCTCTACATCAATAAAAGGGAGATTGATATTATTTAGTTGTAGAGTTAAAAAGAAGAAGTACTGAAAAATGAGGGAGATAAAAGTCAATCAAGAATTTTTTTTTTTTATGTCATGATAGCAGTTTGAACTTTGTGGCAAGGGAAAGGGAAGTCACTGAAAAATTTTAAGTAAGAGAGTTGGTATTATCAGATTCGTATTTCAGAAAAAATTCTCAAATTGTACTGTGGAGAATCGATTGGATTAAAACTTAAAGTAGACTACTAAAATAGCCCTGCTAAGAGATGAAGGTAGAGATAAGAGACTGACATAATATTGAGAACTTAGAGTTGAGAGTAAGACTTAGTGACTAACTGGAAGTGGGAAGTTAGAGAAGGTAAGGAGTTAAGAATAAATTTCTGGCTTGGGCATACAGATACATTTAATGAAACAGTGAATACTAGAAGAGAAGAGATTTGGGTGGTTCAGAGAGCAGGAAAGGGGAGAAAATTAGCTCAATCATGATATCTCAGTGGCACAAATACAGAGATGTCTAGTATGCAACTAGATATATGAAGCTCAGGTAAGATATCTGAAACAAGAGATACAGATTTGGTACCATTGGCATACATGTGTTAACCAAAGCTATGGGAATAAATTAAGCTTTCATGGGAGGATATGCTAAGTGTGAAAAGTGGAGAGCCCCAGGACCAGCACTTGAGACAGGCAGAAAAAGGGAATGTATTGCTTGCTAACAGAAAAGCACAGGTAAATGGACTGATAAAAGCACATGTTCTCACAGCACATGAATGAAGATGAAAACTTTTTTCAAGTTTACTTATTTTGAGAGAAAGAGAGAGAGAGAGAGAGAGAGAGAGAGAGAGAGAGAATACTAAGCAGGCTCCATGTTGTCAGCGCAGAGCCTGATGTAGGGCTTGAACTCACAAACCTTGAGATCATGACCTGAGCCAAAATCAAGAGTCAGACACTTAGCCTACTGAACTACCCAGGCACCCCATGAAGACTTATTTTTTTAAAGATAACACTGGAGTGATGAGAAGAAGTTACATGGAAGAAGTTGATTGTTAATAACCATCAAATTACCATTATAAGACATGCCTCTGACACTCTCATAAAATGAGTAACATCCATTGATATTTGTTTCAGGAAGGGTTTTAGGTAATTCATTATAAAATAGTAATTTGCTAGTTAAAACAAATGAAAACTCCAATTCCTAAATTATCTTTCTATAATTTCACATGTAAATCTCATTAGCTTTATATATTTTTATTAGACCAAATTAGATTCAATTCCAATTACTAAAATAAAAACTTGTTTTAGATGCTAAATGTTTAATAGCTGAGAACTCACAGTACACAGAACTATTAAGAATCTTATAAACTAAGGTTAACAAAGAATTTGTTTTGAATGTTTTATGTTTTAGTAAGTAAGGAAGCACGTTTACTTTAAGAATCTCTACAAATAGAATTTCTTTTGGTAGAAAACATTTCGTAGTCATCATTTTCCCTTACATACAGTCAGGTTACAGAATCATAGATCATGGTACTCTCGTGATGATTTATCAATTGAACTATTATTCAAATTATGTTTTGAACTGATATAATTCTCACTACTTTCATTCTTAACATCTAGTACTTTGGATCATTATTTGAAAGCTCAGAGCTGTGGGGTTTTTATACATAGCTCTTCCATTTTTTTTTAAAACAGCTATAAGATTATAGAGTCTTATTTTGATAAAGAGAAGGAGACTCAGGATTGTCAGATATTTTCCCAAGTTTATTCTCTGAGCCAGTGCTAAAACTGGGAATGGAACTATCTTTCTAACTTTTTAGAAAGTAGCAACTGATAAGCATGGGTTATCGCAGTCAGCTTATTCATTTTTTTTTAAGACATATTATTTTAAACCAAGAAAATCTACGGAGGAAAGCTTTATAATTTGGAATTGGTAATACACATGGTTTCTGTAGAAACAGCTTTAAAACACTATAATATACATGGCTTTAAGTGGGACTTAATATCTTGATAATATTACTAAACTCCAGATCTGATATATATAATCGTAATTTTACTCTATTAACATTTCAGTAAAATAATGAATTTTTCTTTTAGGTTCAAATTTGTAATTATATATATACTTTGATTAATATGTAAATACATCACAAACTAAAAGCAAAACACTACTGAAAACCACAACTGAAACACTTAAAAATTTTAATTTATGTGAAATTATTTTTAGAAGACATTTAACTTCCTCCTTTACCACTATAAAACCTTTTACTTACTAAAATAACATTCAATATTAAAAATCCCACGGATACCTCAGTGGCACCAATGGTTAATCATCCAGCTCTTGATTTTGGCTCAGGTCTTGATCTCATGGTCTGTGAGATTGAGCCCCACGTTGGGATCTATGCTCATAGTGTGGAGCCTGCTTTTGATGCTCTCTCATCCCTCTCTCTTTCTCAAAATAAATAAACATTTTTAAAAAATTAAAAATAAAAAGCCTAAGAAAATAAATTAAGTGAATGCTAAAATTGAGTAGAAACTAAACTAACTAAAACTTAAGGGGAAAAAAAGGAATATTAAAATGGTATACAAAACCACTATTTAATTGTGATAAACTGAACTCCCAAAACAGGTATTGATATATCTAATTAGGTCTTCTTTAGTATTACATTCCCTCTGTTAAAAACCTTTTAAGAATACATCCAGTATCTTACATCCTAAGGCAGAATAGAGATAAGGCCTATAGTAAGATTCTTAGTTTTGTAGCAATCATCTAATAGTCTTTACAGTCTTTCCTTTCACTCAATGACACTACCTTTTTCTTCCCCCTTTCCACCAGTTAACCAAGTCCCAAGTAGATAATTATAAAAACGTGATTGTACTGTTCTAAATATATCCTTTCTTCCTTCCTTTCCTTCCATCCATTCATCTGTCCTTCTACTCATAAAGCATGTGAGTCCCTACTCCAATAACTAACCAAATCTCAAGATCCTGAGTACTCAAAAGAGATCATACAAATTGATAAATACTTCAGACTTAATTGAGCGAGCAAATGGCATAAACAGTAATTCTCAAAAAAGGAAGCAAAGACATGGTCCTACAGACAGCCAGCCCTGGCTGCTAAGAAACTCAGAGTCTAAACTGCGGTCCTTTGTACAATGAGGGTAATGGACACAAATGGCAGAGCAGTTTCTTCTCTCATCCGACTAGTTGGTAATGGACTTTTACATGCTGTGTGAAAAAGATTCTGAGGCCAAGTACAGGCTCTGTAGGAAAGATCCACTTACCTTCATCTATCATGGATTTTGGAAAGTATAATGGCAGCATGTGTGCCATGTTTCTGCCATGTCAAATACTAGAATGTCATAGAGTGAATTTCATTTTCCTGATTTAATAGGATTTTCCTTTCTTTAATTTTATAAACTTCCTTTTCCTGGTGTTTTATGCACCTGTCAGAAATGCATATCAACACAATGGGATATCATTTTATTCCATCACGTTCTCTACTGAGAATTTAAAAAAATAAAATATTCCATGCTCATGAGTTTTGGCAACACGGGCACTTACACTGCCACAAGTAATGGATTCAGTATGAATATTCTGGAAAGTCATTCAGTAATATGTACAAGTGCCTTAAGTCAATTATACTCTTAACCCAGCAATTCACTTCTGGGAATTCATCACCAGAACATAAAAATTTAAGCACAAAGAGATGCTCAATTCTGAGATAAAATGACTGTGAGAAAACAACCTCAATGTCTAACAAAAGAATAATGTATATAAAGCAAGATTTTTTCTACTATATTAGGCTTCAAAAAGAAGGCATTATATCTGAGTTCTTACAAAGTCTCTATTATTGAGCCCTCTCAGTTTCTTTACTTTGACCAATAAAAGACTATTGGAGAAAAACTATCTCAAAATGACTTCATACAATGTAGGTTGGTTGTTTACTGGGGGGAGGGGGCAAAAATTTAGTACAGATTTCATAATTATATACAGAAGTACAGTTTTATAATTTTAATTCGTAGATGTTTTCTTATAAAGATCATACTAAAAAGTAACATCATCAGACGAGATGAATTCTCCAATTTCCTTCTTGTCTTAGATTTGTTTCCATTACAAGCCAACTAACTAAACCATAACTTATCCCCCAATACAGATAATAACACAGTCATTATTTCATTATGTTTTTACAGTCAGTTAGGAACATGTCAATTTTACTTCAGAGTGGGTAATGGGAAGTTTGGTTCAGCATCTTAAACTACATTCTGCTGCCCTCATAGCATGAATGATTCTATCCTCTGGACAGAATGGAATTGGTATCAGTTTCTTCCTTAACTGTTTGGTACGTTTCACCAGTGAAACCAACTGGGCCCTGTGCTTTGTGTTTTCAAAGTCTCTTCATTGATTGATTCAACTTCTTTAATACATACAGAGTTATTCTGATTATCTATTTCCCCTTGTGTGAGATTTGGTAGATTGTGTCTTTCAAGGAACTGGTCCATTTTATCTATGTATCAAATCTGTGGGCCCAAGTTATTCATAGTATTCTTAATATTATCCTTTTACTATCCATGAGATCAGTAGTGATGGCTGTTCTTTCATTTCTAATATTAGTAATTTGTGTTTCTCTTTCTTGTTTTTCTTGGTTAGCTTGGTCTGAGGTTTATCAATTTTACTAATGTTCAAAGAAACCAGCTTTCAGTTTCACAGATTTTCTCAACCATTTTCCTGTTGTCAATTTCACTGCTATAACTTTTATTATTATTTTTTCTCTGCTTACTTTGGATCTATTAGGCTCTTGATTTTCTGGTTTCCTGAGGTAGAAACTTATAGAACTGATTTTAATCTTTTTTTAAAATATATGTACTCAATACTATAAATTTCCCTCCAAGCCCTGCTTTCACTACATACCATAAAATTGCTAAGATGCATTTTCATTTAATTCATTATTTTGAAATTTTCTAATTTCTAAGTAGAAGTGTGTTATTTATCAATGTTTTGGTATTTTCTGGCTCTCTTTCTGCTACTATAGTCTGAGAAAATACCAAAACTTTGATAAATAACACACTTCTACCTTTTAAAATGTAAGGTGATTTATGGCCCAGAAATGGTCTATTTGGTCAATGTTCTCAAAAAATATAAATACTTTTAAAAGACAGTAAAGTAAGTACTTATTTTGTATCAATTACACAAGTATTTTTGTACAAAATAAGAGAGAGTTAGGACATGCTACGTTAGGAGGAATGGGCGTTAACTGGGACCTGAGATAAAATTTCCAGTAATCACATTATATACAGATTTAAAAAGTATCACATGTCAGTTTTGAGATACAGAGGACTTAAAAAGTGACTCTAGCAGTAACAAACATTTGGTTTTAAATTTGGTTTTCATGAAATATAAGTACAAAAACCAGTTATTTTTGCAATGTGAGTCCTTGTTAACTGCACCAGAAATCACAATGATTTGAATATATATTTTGAGATGAGACTGGAAAAAAGATAATCCTTGCTATCTAAACTTGCTCTCCAAAGTCAGAAGCCAAATAGATTCGGATGGTAAAGAATGTGTATCTTCCTATATAATATTAACTATAAATAAATAAACATTTGACTTTTGATTATTTCATCTACCTGTCTGAGAGAAAAAAAGAGAGAAAGAGAGAGGAGAGGAGACGAGACGAGACGAGATGAGACGAGACTATAATTCTCGCTGAGAAAAAGGAGTATTATTTTGTATTCAGAATCACTTTATATTTAGACATATACAGTGGTAGATTTTTGTGCTGAAACATAATGCAGAGTGAGTGTTTTAATAGCATGGGAAGAGCAGTTGGCAAAATTCTTTATACTACATGGTCTCTATTGTGTAAAAAACAATGCCTATTAAAAGACTGGAAAGAAATGTGCCTAAATGTAACGGACTGAGCAATAGTCTTTCTCCATCTATAACATTCACTACATGCAAATTTTTTTACACTGTGATCTTATTTCATTTGTAGTCAGAAAAATATTCAATAGGGATTTTAATATAATAAGTACTTTAATAGAGTTATTTATAAAGAAGGTTTAATATTAATACCAAAGAGTATCAATTCTGGGAAGTTCAATTTACATTCTGGAAGGGGAGATGCTTCAAATATAGCCTAATATAATAGGGCAATAGTGTATCAGAAAGAGGATATGTTGTACTTGCAACCAGAAAGTGAGACGAAGCATGTACCACCAGGGGAATTTAAACAGTTCCATATGACTAGAATAAAGGCTGCAAAAACAGTAGGAGAAGCAAGAGAAGTAATGTCTACATACACATATTGGGGCCAGATGGTATATAATGGAGTTCTGAGTTTTTAGAATAAAGATAGCCTAAGCCTAGCCATACTAGTTAACTCATTTCAATGTTTAATATCAATACTAAGTAAATCCTGACCTGTAACAATCATATTTGGATACTTTCTTTTAAATGCTTAAAACCAAATTAATTTTTCTCCTTTAAAACTAAACCAGAGACAGGAATTTCTGGACTTGGCAGGGTAGAGTTGGCAAATCTACTCCTCAAGAAACAGCTATAAAACTGGACATAATCATCAAAAACAGCCATTTTGGGACTCAAACGAAGGCAAACAAGTTGGGGAATGTTTATTCACTAGAACCAACTAATCCTAGTGGTGCCCTTGCCTGAAGCCACTCTTCTCACCCACCCCCCTTGCTCAGCTGGTATGAAAGTTCTTTAAGAACTAGGCTGGTTGTGAAAAGCAGCAGCTTCACTGCTGGAAGGAGCTAACTTGATTTGGAACAAAGGGTAAAAAACCCACACAGAGCACTGTCAGTAAAAGTAGAAAACAGAAAGTCAGCAGCTATGCTAGCCACAGGTTGCAGTTTCAGTTAGGCTGAGCTACAGACTGAAGAACTAGTCAGAAATTTAACCTGAAAAATCCTGGAAATGAGAATGGCACAGAGGTGATAGGTAAGGTCTCCACATAGTCTTGACTGCCCTGGAGGCTAAGTGAACATGCACAGGAGACCCAAGGGGGTCTGATGGAAAACAAATGGTGAGGCACACCTGAAAACTGCCTAAGTGTTAACAGCACTCCCCAATCAACACACATCCACTGGCAAACAGTAGAGAAGACCTAACTGGCTTGAGGCGCTGGAGTATATAACCAGTGCTATCACTGATCACTAAGCTATGAAGACAGACTCTAGGAAACCAGCCTAAAATAAAACAAAAATAAAAATACTATGCAAACTGCAAGGAAGGCGGGTCCCACGGATTCAGCCCAGGCAAATTAGTAAAAAACCACCACTACCACTGCCCCCTCCTTGGGGGAAAATCCAAACCAAGAGTTTCCACAATATATTATCAAAAATATACTGGGTGTTTTTAACAAAAAAAATGATGAGATATACAAAGACAAACAAGAAAGTGTGTTCATACTCAAGAAAAACAGCATTAAAGAAAAATGACTCTGAGTGAACTCAAATGTTGGAGCAAAGTCTTCAAATTAGCTATTACAAAAATGTTGCAAGAATTAAAAGAAAGGATGTTAGAAGAATTCAAGGAAAATACAAGGACAATGACTCAACAAATAGGATAATCTCAATAGTAAAATAGAGACTATAGAAAAGAAACATACAGAGGGGACCCTGGGTAGTTTGGGCAGTAAAACATTCAACTCTTAATCTCAGGGTCATGAGGATTCTCAGGGTCACGAGTCAAGTCCTATGTTGGGTATGGAGCCTACTTAATAAATAAAAAAGGAGAACCACACAGAAATTCTAGGACCGATATGTTCCAAATGTACCTATCTTTGATAGCAGTATAACTATACATATTTTTTACAATGTCATCATTTAAAAATATTCAAGAATGTTCATAACAACATCTGAGTTACAGGATGTTTAGTAAGTCACTATGCTTTGTAAGCTTTATTGTAACCTTTGAAAAGAAGTAAAGATGCCTCATCCTTTCCTGCTGAACTAATCAAAAGTATGTTAAATTTTAAATAAAATTGCTTATGTATTTTCAACATTATGTAAAATCAAAGTAATCAGAGGTAATGCTATGTTCGATATCTACTACAAATTTAAATGGCTAAAAGGTTGATTTAATTTTATTTTCATGGTTAGCTTTCAGTGTCTATCAAGATTGTTTCTAGAATTATTCAAGTTCAGCATTTTCAAGAGATTAATAAAGTATTACTTGATACTACAAATCTGTTCTGGTAGTAAAGTGTATAAACAATTCTAATAATTGGATTATAATACTTATGTATATGTGTGCCTGTGTCTGTGTATGTATATATATATATATATATGCACACACATACACATATGTACACATACATATATAGTGAAATACTGTTAAGCCATAAAAAAGAATGAAATCCTGTCATTTGTTATAACATGGATGGACCTTGAGGCCATTTTGCTAAGTGAAATAAGTGAGAGAGAGAAAGACAGATACTTTTATGATCTGATTTATATGTGGAATCTAAGAAAAACCAAACCCACAGAAACAGAGACATGATTGTGGTAGTCAGAAATGGCGGCAGGGGGTGGGATAGAGAAACCGAGTGAAAGATACAAACTTCCAGTTACAAGTTAAGGGGATGTAAGGTACAACATGATGATTTAAAAAAAAATTTTTTTTAAATGTTTTATTTATTTTGAGAGAGAGATAGAGTACAGGCAGAGGAGGGACAGGGAGAGAGACACACACACAGAAGCAGGCTCCAGGCTCTAAGATGTTAGCACAAAGCCTGACGTGGGGCTCAAACTCGTGAATCATGAGATCATGACCTGAGCTGAAATCGGACACTTAACCAACTGAGCCACCCAGGCGTCTCCAACACGATGATTATAGTTAACAATACTGTACTATATAATTCAAAGTTGCTAAGAGAATGAATCTTAAAAGTTCTCATCACATGAAAAAAAATTATAACTGTGAGGTGGTGGATGTTAACCAAACTTGTAATCATTCCAAAATATTTACATAAATCAAATCATGTTATATACTTTAAGCTTATACAACGTTATATACCTTAAGCTTATACAATGTTATATTATAGCTCAGTTAAACTGGAAAAATATTCATGTATTTATTAAATAAAATTTATGACTATGCATACATATACTACCGGTAGGCAAATTTTCACATCAACAACAAAATAATGGCAACTGGCTCCATTAATAATCTTCCATTGTGATTTTTCAGTTAGTAGATAGCCACTTTAAATTAAACACAGTTTAAAATGGATTTCGCTATTTTGATTCTTGTATTACCATAATTATTATGACATTTAAGAAACTATTCTTATTTTTCCTGAACACAATTTGCTATAGAACCATTAGATTTCCTGATATCCCTTAAAATTTATGCTAGTTTTCTACCTAGTAATATTATAAATCTGCATTTTTCAGCCTAATCTATTATCAAGGGAGCAAGCAAATGGCTTACTACTTATTGAATCGCTATGCTACTTTACATTATTAATAGAGTTATCCAGGATGATGTTAATAATTGAAATAGAAAAACTACTTACTCAGTTATAAATTCAGGGTTTGTAAAGCTGAGGTTGGTTAAATGACCTTCAAGTTTAGAAGACTCATGTGTACTTAAGGCTGGAGTGGTCTTAGTGGCGAGTATAGCTCTTTTTTCATCCTTTTCAAGTGCTTTTCTCTTTCCACCATTTTGGAAGTATTCTCTGCATACACTACAAAGCAAAATGAAGTTATACTGTAAAATACTAGGTAGGAATAGAAAACAAAATGGGAAAACATTAGCCCTTTATTAATCAAAACAGGAAACTTTCAATTACAAATTCCTACTCTGAAAATGTCACATAAAGTTTGAGCCCTTGTAACACTGCACATATAATACAGCATATTCACAGATTATATTTTATAAATAAAGAGTATGTTTTCAGGGGTACAGATGTGCCTATATGTTTGCTTAACTGTATTCTTAAAACATAAATTTCTCTAGAAACTCTTAGATAAGTCTGCTATTCAGGGACAGCATACAAAAAGAACAGTTGTTACAGTTAATTCTGAGCCAGGTTTGCTGGTAGTAGACAGATACCCCAAAAGTTGTTTCTTAGATCCCTCCTGGTTTATGAAACCTAAGTAAGGATGTCAACATGTTAAGAATCATTAATATTCTTATTTGCTCTGAGAGAAGGGAATAAAAATCTAGTTCAGGTAAAAATGGTACTGTATCATACAGGTAAACATTTACAGAACAAAAGTTTGAATATTAAGGTGGTTTTTGTAACACCTGGAAATTATTCTTATCCATCAAGAGACCATTCCTTTTTGAATTCTTACAGTATTAAAATGCAGATTTTTTTAAAGATGTTTAATTTTACAATACATCAGGTTGCTGTCCAGAACCAAAACTGATGACTAACATAACCTTATAAACAATTTTCTTCAAACCTAATATAATTTTAGAGTGAATATAGTAGGGCACCATGCCTGGGTATACAATAGGAAAAACAAACATAAACCATAGAATCAACTCAAATATTTATTAGCTTTTAAAGCCAGGAATCTTAAGGTAAAGAAAGGCTAAGGAGACCCAGCGCTGGCCCTTGAGCTTACAATGTGATAGCTTACGTGTGAAAACAAGAAAGGATATAATTACCAAAGCTACTTGAAGGAGAAGGGAATCTAAACAATTTTTTTTTTTAGATTCTTACAACACATTATTAGTACATATAGCTCATACTTTGAACAAAGCTAAACTATTTTTCTCTATAGACACTGCTTGGTGAATTTCCAGAAACATATGGCAAGAGAAAAATTGAAGCATTAATTTAAGACTGGTTTCTGCAAGTAGAACTATGATCTAAGGGAGCAATGTCATCTCTCCTCATACTTATATGCTATTAGTTCAATTTCACTTTTTCTTAGTAACTACTATTAAGACTTCTTAAAAAAAAAAGACTTCTTTAATTTTCCTATGTAGATTTAGTTTTAGTTCTTATAGATAGGAGTTGAAACCCATTTATCATAAATTAAATATTTATTAAGTATTAAGAATATAGAGCCCCATGTGCCTGGCACATCTGTGATGAGAAAACAAATTGGAGAAGGGATTGCTGCCCTCAAGAAGCTCAAACTAGTGAAAAAGACAAACAATTACACAATAATAAAGGAAATACAGTGGATAAAGATGATATACAACTGATAACCCAATCTAGAGTTAGTAATATATGCTCACTTTAGAAATATGAGTAAGAATAACCAAGGAAGAATGCTAGTTTGGGAGAGTGCTTTCCTGGCAGAATAGCATGAGCAAAGCACAGAAGATAAAAACAGCAAGATCCTGCAGAGATGGACATCCATCCAAGATATGTGAAATGTAAAGTGCCAAGAAGAAAACGGATGGATGGACTTACAAGTAAAAAGGCCCTGAGGCCAACACAAATATAGTGGGGAAAGGTAGCTAGGTGACACTGGAGTGATAAGCAAGCCTCAGATCCCGCAAGACTCCAAGGGCAATTTAAAGATGTGGTATTTAGAAATCTAATCTAATGACATCAGTTTAGTGATTTCCTGGGGTGGGGCTAATTGCGAAAGTGTACAGTGGAGCTTTTTAGAGTGATGGAAATATTCTGTATCTTGACAATGGTGGTGGTTATAGAAGTGTAAACAACTGTCTATATCCACTGAATTGTACACTAAAATGGTGCCTTTTATTGTATACAAATTAAACCTCAGTAGAGCTGATAAAAAATGTAGCCTTTATAACTTTGGAATCAATACTAAAATTAATGCTTCTACAATATAACATTGCACTAAGGCATAAAACACTAGAATAAAGCACTTGCCTACCTTTCTTTTAGGTAGCACCATATACAATTCTGGATATTTAAGAATTCTTGAATTACAAAAACTGCAATTTTATATGGTTCAACAACATAGTTATCTAGAAAATTGGCAGCAAAATACTTAAAGAGCTAGAATTCAAGGTTTTATTCATAGAATAGCAGCCATCTAAATTCCAATCTTCCTATAAGCCTTCCATAGAATATAAAGATCATTCAGGAGACAAATTAAAGCCCATACAGTTCATGCCTATGGTACAGGCATCGTTAGGAGCCAGAATGGCACTTCATTCTACATGTAATTGGGAAAATAAAAATCAGAGGCCAACTGAATTGGCTTTGGAGCTCCCAAAGTACAGAGTCAAATGAGGATTCTATAAAAGAGGGTAAGATATGGTGGTGTTTTAGAAGTAGCTAATTCATACCACCCAAGAGAGGGGTCCAACTCTTAGCGGGGGAATCTTAATAATAAATAAGATTTGGGATATTGTGAAACACAGCATTAGCCACTGGATAGTTAAAAGGACACATAAATAAGAACATATATAAAAAGTAAATGTCACCAAAAAGGAGAGCCTTGAAAAGATATTGCTTCTGGGGGAGAAAGGATGTACTTTGAAAAAATGGAGGTATCTCTGAAGGCTTGGTGATAAAAGGAAAAAATTAAGCAATTGAGGATAAGGAGCCTACTGAGGTGTTATAGTCTAAACTATGTATTAAAAAATGTTAAGTCAGACCAAAAGAGGAAAATATATATTAAAGGAACTTTACTTTTGTATTTGTAGTAATCAAAGTTCTTCAGAATTAAAGAATAAAGTAAGCCACCCAAACCCTGACAGTCACTCCAACATAATATAAAAACCCACGAGATAAATGCTCAATGAACACAGAAACCAAACAAAGTTCTATTAGAAGGGAAAAAATAAGTAAAACCAGTAGATGAAAATTCTCAAAAACACAGAATCAAAAACAGCCATAAAAAAGAACTGTGTAACATTTCAATATTAATTATATATAATTAAGCAACTGTAGATATGAAAGAACATTTCAAATTTGAAATAAAAAAGCTGAGAACAAAAAGGAATGAATAATGGAGAGATATTCTATGAAAATGGATAGGAAGATGCAACACTGTCATAATGTCAGTTCTTCCCATTTTGATCCACAGAGTCAATACAATTCCAATCAAAATTAAGGCAAATAATTTTGTGGAGACCAACAAACTAATTCTTTTTTTTTTTAATGTTTATTTCTGAGAGAGAGAGACAGCGTGAGCAGGGGAGGGTCAGAGAGAGAAGGAGACCAGAATCTGAAGCAGGCTCCAGGTTGTCAGCACAGTGCCCGATGCAAGGCTCGAACCCACGAACCGTGAGATCATGACCTGAGCTGAAGCCAGACGCTTAACCGACTGAGCCATCCAGGCGCCCCAACAAACTAATTCTAAAGTTTATATGGAGAAGCAAAAGACCCAGAATAGCTAACACAGTACTGAAGAACAAAATTGGAGGACTGACCACTATCTGGCTTACTTTATATAGTGATCAGAACAGTGTGGTATTGGTGATGGAATAGGCAACTAGATACATGGAACAAAAGAGTCCACCAATAGACCCACACAGATATACTCAACTGATTTTCAGTAAGAGAGCAATGGCAATACAATAGAGTATGAACCTAAACAGACATTACACCTTTCACAATAATTAAGTCAAAATGGATCATAGATATAAATGTAAAACACAAAACTATAAAGCGCTAAGAGAGTTTTACAAACGTCCTAGGAGAAAAGCTAGGTGACCTTGGGCTTGGCAATGACATTTTGGATATAACACCAAAGTCAAGATTCATCAAAGAAAGAATTGAGTAGCTGGACTTAAAATAAAAAACTGCTCTGCAAAAGAGAATGAGAGAGAATGAGAAGAGAATGAGAAGACAAGACACAGACTGGGAGAACTATTTGCAAAAGACATATCTGATGAAATTAACTGTTATCTGAAATATACAAAGAATTCTAAAGACTTAATAACAGGAAAATAAACAACCCAATTTAAAAACGGGCAAAAGAACTAAATAGATAACTCACCAAAGAAGATATACAGACAGCAAATAAGCTTATGAAATAAGCTCCAGGTTATGTATCATGAGGGAAATGCAAATTAAAATAGCAACTCGACACTACCACACACTAATAATATGGCCAAAATCCTGAACATCAACACCACCAACTGCTGGTGAACATGTGGGGCAACAAGAACTTTCATTCATTGCTGATGGGAATACAAAATGATAAAATCACTTTGGAGACAATTTGCCAGTTTCTTATACAACTAACCATATTTTTACCATACAATCCAGCAATCACACTCCTTGGTGAAAAATGAAAAAAAAAAATGAAAACTCACTTCCACACAAAACCTGCATATGGATGCTTACAAGCAGTTTTATTCATAACTGCCAAAACTTGGAAGCAATTAAGATGTTCTTCAGCAGATGATAAAGAAAAAAATTGTGGTAAATGCCTATTAAGTGAAAGATATCAATCTAAAAAGGTTATATACTATGATTCCAACTCTATGACATTCTAGAAAAGGCAAAACTATGGAAAGAGTAAAAAAGTCCATGGACAGTGTAAGAAGGGATGTGCAGGTAAAGCAGAGGATTTTTAGGGCAATGAAACTATCTGCATGCTACTATAATGGTGAATATTTATCATTATACATTTGTCAAAACCCATAGAATACATAACACCAAAAACGAATCCTTTTTTTTTTTTTTAATATTTTTATTTATTTCTAGGAGAGAGAGAGAGAGACAGCGTGAACAGGGGAGGGTCAGAGAGAGAGGGAGACACAGACTCTGAAATAGGCCCCAGGCTCTGAGCTGGCAGTCAGCACAGAGCCTGACGTGGGGCTCGAACCCACAAACTGGGAGATCATGACCTAAGCGAAAGTCGGACGCTTAACCGACTAAGCCACCCAGGCGCTCCTACCAAAAACGAATCCTAATGTAAACTATGGACTTTGGATGATAATGATGTGTCAAAGAAGTTCATCAACTACAATTATCATGTACCATTCTGGGTGGATGTTGATAGGCAGGAGACTGTGCATGTGTGTGGGCAGGGTGTTTATGTGAACTGTACTTTCTGCTCAATACTGCTGTGAACCTAAAACTGCACCAAAAAATAAATCTACTTGAAAGGGGAAAAAAAAAACCCCAGCTCATAACAGTTATAATGTATCTCCTGATGTAATACACTGAGAAGGACACAGTATCTCCTAAGTAATATTCTTGCTAATATGCTTCACTTAAATCAAATGAGAAAGAAATAACCAGACAAACCCAATTTGAGAGTCTATAAACCTTTATAAGATGTCTGTATCATAAAAGACAAAAAAGAGAGAGAGATTTCACATTAGTCAAATCATATGGTATTTGTCTTTCTCTGACTGGCTTGTTTCACTTAACTACAGAGAACTGTGGGCTGAAGGGGAGGGGAGCCGGGGAATGGGTTAAATGGGTTATAGGCACTAAGCAGGACAGTTGTGATGAGCACTGTGATGTAAGTGATCAATCAGTAAATTCTACTACTGAAACTAATATTACGCTATATGTTAACCAACTAGAATTTAAATAAAAACTTGAAATCAAGAGAAAGCTAAAGAATTTGCCTCAACTAAGTGCAATGATACTCTTTGAAATATTCAGGAATGAGAGTCTTGTGATTTCTGCAACTACCAAATGATTCAGTAGAGAGTGAAGGGAAAAGTAGGGGCTCGAGGGGAGGGGGGGGGTGTAGAAAATGGAAAGAAGATACAAAATAAGACTAAAATACGGGGACTTTTTTTCAGAAGCTGAAGGAAAGAAAGAGTGAGTCAAGGATTTTTTTCCAGCCAAGCTGTACATTTTGTAACAAAACTACAGAAAAGCAGCTTTTGGTATGTAAGAACTTAGGGAACATCAGAGTTGTAAGCTGGTTCTAAAGCATTTACTGGAAGATGAAGTTCATCCATGAGATGGCTGAGAAACACTGATGAAGAGACTGGTTACAGTAATGAATGAAAAACATTAAATGAATACAAAAGGAAAACTTTATAATGCTAAAGGCCACAATTTCCAAAGATGTAACAGTTAAGAGTATTTACATGCCATTTATCATAGTAGCCATCTTCACAAAGCAGAAACTCCATGAGATTCATGGAGAAACAGACACAACTAACCACAGAGAACTTTAATACATGACTCAATCAAGTGAATGAATATTAGGTAAGGTTAGAGAAGCTCCAAAGAGTATAATAAGGTTTATCTTATCTACATGACAAACTTTGATCTCTAAAGAGAGTGTAACTTCTTTTCAAGTACACATGGAATATTCACAAAAACTACCATATACATGTACTATGTCAGGAAGAAAACCACAGTAAGAGCCACAGAAAAACAGACAAAAACATCCCATTATAACACAATAAAAATATAACAGAATAAAACAAAATATCCCTTTCACCTGGAAATTTAAATGCATTAATATATTCATATATATATATTCATAAATTTAAAGAGGAAACTCATATACATTCCACAGATGCTGAAAGGATATTCAATAAAATTCAACATCTATTCCGAAAAAAAATAAAAATAAAACAAAAAAAACCCTCATTAAAATAGCAATAGGTGAACACTTCTTAAAAATAAAATTATACATATATATTAGACAAAAAGCCAGCAACGTTTATAATGGGGACACAATGCACACAGCGCTAAATGAATAAGGCATAGCTATGTAGCAGATAAGAGAAAAAGTATTAGCCAAAAACAGGAAAAAACAAACCCCAAAAAGCAATAAGAAATTGGAGAGAAAGAAAAATGTATACTCACAGATGAGTTTCTCTAGACAACCCAAAAGAATCAATCATAAACCAATATCAACAGTAAGATATAAAAATACAAAAATCAAAAGCCTCCATATATATATGTGTATATATAAACAATAGCCTATCTGAATATATAACAGGAAGGAAGATCACATTTACATCAACAAGATGATAAAATACCTAGGAATAAATGTAATAAGAAATACATATATTCAGAAAACCAGTATTCAGAAAATCTTAAAACACTACTGAACAACTCAAAAGCAGACTGCAACAAACAAAAATATATACCTTTTTCATGGGCATGATGATTCAACATTACAAAGATGTCTGTTTTCTCCAGTTATTAAAAAATTTAATGAAATCCCAATACAAATACAAACTTTTACAAATTTACTTAGACCAGTTGGTTCTAAAGTACATATGGAAAAGAAAAAAAAAGGAAAGAACCAAGAAAACTCCAAGAAAGAAGAGTGGTGGTGGCGCAGGGAGATGTTACAGAATAACATGGATTAAATGATATAGACAATGAAACATAACAAAGTCCTAAAACAGAATCAGCTATAGCATATAGCTGGCCAACTTGGCATATAAGTGTCATGCCAAATCACTGTAGAAAAGGTGGTCCTTTTCATAAATAATGTTGGAGAAATGGGTAATTATTTGGGGGGAAAAGTTAGATCTATACTTCCCAACAAACACCAGACTGAATTCCAAATAGGTTAGAGACCTAAATGTAAAAAATGGTATCATTCAAATACTAAAAGAACACTAGTGAGTGAATTACTATTAGGAATTCTTACAGTCTGGGAATCAGGAAAGCTTTTCTAAGACAAGTGAAATCTAGAAGCAATAAGAGAGATACATATCTGATTATGTAAAAACAAATACTTCTACATGGCAAAACAAAAACCTGCATGGCAAAAGGTATTAACAGTCAAAGACAAAGGGCACATATCTGTAAATCATATAAAAATCTATGAAAAAATCAAGATAAAAGAGACCAAAAACCAATAGAAAAAGTGTCAAAACTATGAACATAGTTCACAAAAAGAGGGGCAAATAATTTTTAAATATAAAAAAAACATACTCAACTTCACTCACAGGAGAAACAAATTAAAACCACATGGAGATATCAGTTCCCACCTATCAAACTGGCAAAACTTCAAAAGTACAGGAGATTGTGAAGAGACAGTTATTCTTGGTTTTTTTTGCTGAGGGAACTCCAAAATGATAAAACCTCTACAGAGGGTGATTTGACAATATCTAACAAAATCACATGTAGATTTACTCTTCTACCCTGCAATTCCACATCCAGGAATCTACAAAGATACAATGCCAAATATGCAAAATGAATATGCACAAGGTTATCCATTACAGCACTACTTGTAACAGGAAAAACTTGTAAATAACTTACAAAAATGAAGATGATATCTATAGACTTGGGACTGGTCAATTTATGTAGTCAACTTGACTGGGCCATGGGGTACCTAGATATCTGACCAAACATTCTGAGTGATTCTGTGAGGATGGTTTTTGTTTATTTGTTTGTTTATTTCTGAGAGAGAGAGAGGATCAGAGCAGGGGAGGGTCAGAGATAGAGGGAGATACAAAATCCAAAGCAGGCTCCAGGCTCTGAGCTCTGTCAGCACAGAGCCTGACACGGGGCTTGAATGCACAAACTGTGAGATAATGACCTGAGCCGAAGTCGGTGGCCGCTTAACCAACTGAGCCACCCAGGCACCCCTCTGTGAGGTTGGTTTTGAATGAGAGTAACATTTAAATTAGTAAACTGGGTAAAGCAGACTGTCCTTCATAACAGGGGTGGGCCTCATCCAATCACTTGAAGGTCAGTACAGAACAAAAAGGCTGACCCTCCTCCCCAGAGTATGAAAGACTCTCCTCCTGCTTGACTATCTTTGAACAGGAACACTGAATTTTTCTTGCCTTCAGACTCAAACTGAAACATCAGCTATTGCGAGGCCTCAAGCCTGCCACTGGTTCTCCTGTGTCTCTAGCATGTCAACTCATCCTGCAGATCTTAGGATTTATCACCCTCCATAAACAGAGGAGCCCATTCTGTGAAGAAACCTGACCAATACAATATAATAGTGATCTCCATAATATATTAGGTTAAAAAAAAAAAAGGTATAAAACCGCATATAACATATCCCACTTGAATACAGGTAATGGGAGGATGTGTGTGTGTATGTGAATTTAGTTAATTCTGCAAAACAAAAACAAAAACAAAACAAAACAAAAAAAGATAGGATTAAAACAAGAAATGAATGTAAGAAATTGTAAGGGAACCTTTCTGAATACACCTTTTTATAAAGTTTTGAGTTTTGAACCATGTAAATGTTTTATATTCTCACAAATTAAAATGGGGGGAAACCCATAAAACTGAAAGTGAACATAACCATATACAAAGAACTATTTCAAGTAACTTTTAAGTACAGTATTCGGACCCTTAGTGGGTTACTTTCTAAAGACAAAACTACAAAGATACTTTAAACTTCATCCAGTCAGTTTACTGTTAGAAGTAAAACTGACACTGTAATTTTCAAACTATTTCATGTGAACTCTAGGACAAAGCAAATGTATTAATGTTATTCAGAACTCAGTCCTTCAGCAGCACATCTAGTGCCCAGATCTTAATTTAATTTCTAAATACCATTTCTCACTAAAAGAAACTGAGGCCCTGTGAAGAAATAGTTTGATTCTAAGTCTTGGGTAGCAAAACTAAAGGCGTATTTTGTACTAGATAATAAGAGAGTATTCAAAGGTGATGTCAGAACACAGAAGCCAGCTTTGAAGGGGCTCCCACCAGCTATATATGGAACATGGAATAATTTGAACATCCTGCCCCCTCAAAAGAAAACATAAAAGCTGATGGAAAGAGTGAATAAATAACAATGCAAGAGGCTATTGTGATATAAAAACCCCAAAACCAAAAAAACTTACTTATCACAATTGGAATTACTACACCAATTCCTTTATTGTAAGAAGTGCTGATTAAACAGAAAGAATTAGGTATACATATGTTTATTTTTAACCAACCTTCCTGGAGAACATGTACTCATCCCCTGTTCATAAAGAAAAGCTTTTATTTACAGAAGCTAAGAAATACAAAAAATGATACAATTTAAAAAATCATTCTGCGGGGTACCTGGGTGGCTCAGTCAGTTAACTGACTGACTTTGGCTCAGGTCATCATCTCGTAGTTTGGGGGTTCAAGCTCCCCATCAGGCTATGGGTTAATAGCTCAAAGCCTGGAGTCTGCTTCAGATTCTGTGTCTCACTTTCTCCCTCTCCCTCCCTCACTCACGTGCTCTCTCTTTCTCTCTCAAAAATAAACATTAAATTTTTTTTTAAATCATTCTGCAATCCCAAATGAAATAGTTTATTTAATTAACAGAAGTAAACCTGTTAGCTGAAAGACTATCAGGATATAGGATTGATCCATAAGCCAAAATGTCCCTATACACATTACTTGCTAATTGCAAAGGGAAAATATAAGTTTAGAATGGAAGGATCACCTTAACCAAATGGCAAAATTTAGTAGGTAACTTGAAAATAAGAACCTGCTAATGTAATGCAGTAAGTGTGCAGTTTCACCTACTAGATATTTTGGCAAAAATAATGTTACCTGAATCAACACTTTAGATTCACTTTTCAGTTTATAAGAAATAAAGAAGACTGGAAAAGTAGTTAAATGGCTCCATGAGAAAACACTCAAATAAATCCAAAATACAGGACATAAAACTAGTTTTGGATTAGGATACAGAAAATCACAACGGGCCCCGGATTATGCTGTAGCTAGGGGGGAAAATAACTATATACTCTAAAAAACATTAAAATTAAACATTAAAATGTACTTTGTACATTTGCTGAAAAAGTATATGGGCAGCAAAGGATAGTGTATTCTAGGTAGAAGGATTTTGTTTGATTAAAGGGAAACCAGCAGAGCTTTTAATGGTTGCTTAGAATGGTGTGACAGACTGGAATCTTTAAGAAACCCAAATGCGAAGATTGTTCTCCCTGTTTTACTCCTGCACCCCCCACTCCCACCCCCCATAGGTCTTGATTTTCAAATATGAAAAAAGCAGGGGCAGTACTAGAGGCTTGGGGTGCGACTAAAAGCAGAGAAAATTCTTTGCAGTCTTCTGTGGACTTAGGTCTCAGAGTCTTGCTAGAGGAATGTGCCTGTAATATACATAAAACAGGACTCACCCTCAAAGCATTTGAAGACAGAGGTGAAATGCAACTATGTAATCCAGATTCAACTCAGTTAAACCCCTGATGTATCAAAGTGCTCCGTCTTTCATCCTAGCAGCCTGTCAGAGGGAAAAAACAAAACAAAAGCATGCCCTCTCTAGGGAAAACTAGTTTTTATGTCAGTTTCTTCTAAACACAATGCTAGTATATATTTTTAAAAATTACCAGACATATAATGAAGCAGAAAAAAAAAAAAGATCCATAATCAAAAGAAAAAACAGCCAAAAGAAACAGATCTAGATAAAACATATATTGGAATAAACAGACAAGGACTTTATAATAATTACTATAAGTATTTTTTAAGTTCATTTGAGAGAGTGAGAGTGCACACAAGGGTGAGGAGCAGAGAGAGAGGAGAGAGAACATCCCAGGCAGGGTCCACATGCAGGTCTCAATCTCATGAACAGTGAGATCCTGACCTGAGTAGAAATCAAGCGTCGGATGTTTAACTGACTGAGCCATCCAGGTGGCCCTACATCTTTTTAATTCAGAAAAAGATGAACTTTAAGAGAGAAATTAAATAATCTAAAGATCAACCAAATAATTATATAAAAATTGAGAAAAGTGGTATCTTGAAAATCTTTCTTGGTAATTGACAGGACAAAAAGTGAAAAAGAAAAATCAGTAAGGACATACAGATTATTTGAACAGTATTATTACCCACCTTGAATAAAAAACCACAGAATACAGAATGTGGGATATTTTTTAAATAAACTGTCATTTCTCAAAAAACTCAATGTTATGGAAAACAAAACCAAGAACCTAAAGAAATGCAACCACCAAATGCAATGCATGAGCCCTAACTGGATTTAGAAAAAAAAATTACAAGCACATTTTGGAGACAATAAAAAAATCTGATTTTTGAACTAAATATTTTAGGAAATGAAGAAATTACTAATTATCTTAATGTGATGATGGTATTATGCTTATGCAGAAGACTCCTTATTCTTAGGAGATGTGTGGGGATGAAATGTCCTGTTATCTGCAACTTACTTGCAAATCCAGGAAACACTGTGTGTCTGTGTGTACAAAGAATTAGGAAAAGCAAATCTTTTTATTAAACATACAACTATGCCTTTGTATTATGTTAAGTTTTTAGTATTTCATACTATGAATCAAATTTTATTATTTTTGAAGGAAATCATTTGTGGATTTCTTCAAGCTAAACGGCCAACAAAATCTTAGCACGATATTGTCAGTAAGGCTTATCTTACACACCAAGTTGCTATTAAGTTTTAAGTATAACTAACTGAACAGAAACTTTTGTCAAACCCTTTTAAAGCCCACTTTAGCTCTCAAAGTACTACTGCTTTCTTAGAATTGTCAATAGAGAAAGGAATTATATAAACCCAAGTTAAAATTATAGGTAAATGAAGTTTCAAAATTCAAAACTGTTTTGTAGCCTTTTCTCTCAAGTTAGTATTAAGTTTAAGGTAAAGACATTATAAAACTCCTCCTGGGATTACTTTCCATAGTAAATTTATTTTACTATATTTTGCCACTGTTCTTTTTCTGCAGTTTGACCTAAATTCTTATGAATGCTCCCTTTCAGCAGTTTGACATAAAAATGACCTCTTTCAAACACATGTAGATACAATAACTATTAATGAAGACCACACATCTAAGGGAAAAGAAGAATGAAGTGTGAGGGCAGATTATTTAAGGAAGTTACAAGCAAATATTCCTATGAAAATAGCATACATCAAAGTCCATTTAAGAAGCAGTCTGAGAGTTTTCTTGGGATACTCGAATACTAATTTTAAACCAGCTAGCTGCTAAAAGCCAAGAATGATGGTCTTAAATAGAGACGGTGCTAATTCCCTGATTGGATTATGTCATTACTCCATGTTACAAGGGAAATATCTTGTTCAGTAGTACATCTCATTTCGCACTTCTTAGCTTGAGGGAGAAAATGTGTATTTTCTAAAAGAGATTTTCTCTCTAGAACCAAGCAGAAAATAGCAAATATTTTAATTTCAAGAATCCTATTTCCTATTATTCTGGCTCCTTTCTTTCTCCAACCCCACAATTCTTGGGGTCCACAATCCACTGATGATAACATCTTTTCATTCCTCACTCACCTCATATTTTCAAGTCTCTCCTTATAGATCATTATAATCACCACAACATACATACCATCATTTCCCTTCTCCCTCTCTTGAGTCATATACTCAACTAAGCATTCATCTTAGTATACTGTTCTATACATCCACTTTCTCACTCTCCAAGAAAATTGCATCAATATAACTTTGGACCTTGATTACCACATTAGCTTCCTAACTGATTTCCTTACTTACATACTCCCCTTTCTATAGTCTTGTCTTAACACAGCAACTAATTCTTAAGATTGACACTTTTTAAAAGGTTAATAAACTCCTCTTACTCTTCTTAATACATTCAGTGACTCATCCTATACAGAATAAAAACCAATGTCTTTATTTATTTTTTTTTATAAATAGTTTATTGTCAAATTAGTTTCCACATAACACTCAGTGCTCATCCCCATTTTTTTTTTTTTTTTTATAAATAGTTTATAAAAACCAATGTCTTTAACCATGGTTTACAAGACCCTATGAAATCTAGCTGTTCAGTATCTTATTTTCTACCACTCTTCTCATATTTTGCTCTAGCCACATTGGTCTCCTTGCGGTTTCAGAAACATGCCAGCACAGTCCTACCTCAAGGCCTCTGGTCTTGTTAGGGCTTGTTGTCTCACTTCTTTCATGTTTTTTACACATATCACTTCTGTGAGGCCTACCCTGTCTACCCTACTTAAAATTGTTTTATTTTTCCTTGCTTTTTTTTTCTCATGGGACTTACGATTATCTGACGAAGCCTATCTTTAATTTATGTATTGTTTCTTGCCTCTAACCCTCACAAGCATGTAAGCTCCGTAAGAGCAAGGATTTTGCTTGGCTGACAGTTGTACTCCCAGTGCCTGTGACTAGCACACTGTGGACAATCATTAAAAATTATTCATTAAATGAATAAATAAAATAACTAATTAAATATGTATTTTTATCTGGATTATTTGTTGAATGAATGAAATATGTATTACAACATAACTTTTAAATGAGATTAAAACAAATTTTGGATAAAAAATAATAGCAATGAAATATAAACCAGAAATTATAAATTCATTGTCCATGCAGAAAGATAATGCTTTGTTTTCTGGGAATTCATTTTTAAATTCAATAAATGTATTTATCCATTCTAATAATTTTACTATCTTGAGAGAACTGACCACAGTATCTCATTTTCTGGTATTTTAAATGTTAGAATTTATACTATAATAAACATATCCAAAGTAAATTTAAGTGTTGGAATACTCTGAATTATACATCTAAAATTGAGGATTTTGACACTTTAATGAGGTTTTCAAATTTTAAAATATAGAAAAGTATTCACTTTACTTGAATCCAAATATTGATAATTATAAAAAGAAATTTCTATTCTATAACTTATTAATGAAGTGTTAAAACTCATATTTTAAATGTACTAATGTTTAAGTATACTAAATGCATTTAAAGCTATACTTTTTATTTTTTTAAAGCTACAATTTTGAAAGCCTGAAACAAAACTTCAAGTTATGTCAAAGAAAACATTTTGATTAAAAAGGGATGAATGATATAATCCTAGGGAAAGTATGGCAAGGGGGAAAAGTTATTTGAAAGATAATCTGTTTTAAAACAGTCCTATTTTCGTACAGTAAATTATACAAAGCATTACTTGGATTTAAGATTTTAAACAACATAGTAGAAACCAAAAATGTTAGTTCATAAAAACACTCACCTACAACACCATTCAATACGACCTTCGCCCTCACAAGTTTTTGCCCAATGGTTATCTGCCAAATTTTTCATTGCAACAGCATATTCACAAAGTGTTTCCTCATCCTCACAATGTTCTCGCCAGATCTTATCAAAATCTCCCACTAAAAACAAGGGAAAAGATGAATTAAGTTAAATTCACTTAAAAATGTCTCAGACTTTTAAAAGTTTCTGCATAATCTAAAATTACTTAAAGATGAATATAAGCAAAATTATGAAGTTGCATCAAGTTTAAATTATAATTTTAAAAACTCCTTTATGCAAACTGACACATCATTTTAACTATGATGATTTGATAACCAAATAAATTTTCACCAATTGAAACAGATGGATTTAGTGAAACTGAAATGAAACTAAGTAGGTAGGAGTAAGTAGGAGTTATCAGTTTATAAACCAAAAACACACTGGTGGGGGCAATTATGACTCGGCATTCAAACAATTATCCTGGTACCCTTGGGCAATTTGACATTACAGCACAGAATAAAGTTACTTAGGCCTGCTTCTTGCATGTTATTTTCTTGGAATTCTACACATTGATCAGTTTCCTATGTTAAAAGGGGGCTGGAGAGATGGCACCAAAAATTAGCAAGTTAAATATTTTTACTTTCTCACCTGGATGTGCTCTAGGCATATTTTACTTTAAAAAATTATAATCCTAGGGAAAAAATGTTGCTAGAAGTTTTAAGTCTTTACAAAATGTTCTGAATAAACATTATAAGCTGACTATATATATTTTAAGTTTATTTATTTTGAGAGAGAGTAAACAAGCATGAGCAAGGGGAAGGACAGAGAGAGACAGGGAGAGAATCTCAAGCAGGCTCCACACTGTCAGCACAGAGCCCACATAGAGCTCTAATTCACAAACTGTGAGATTATGACCTGAGCCAAAATTAAAAGACTGATGTTGCCAACTGAGCCACTCAGGCACCCCATTAGCTAAGTATATTATTGAGCCACTATTGGCTACTACCTTTTTAATTTTTTTTTAAGAGAGAGAAAGAGAGCAAGCAGAGGTGGGTCTCAATTTCACAACTGTGAGATCACGACCTGAGCCAAAATCAAGAGTTGGATGCTTAGCCTACTGAAGCACCTAGGCACCCCTGACTGCTATCATTTTGAAAACATTAAATAAGTCCTCACTTTTAATATGAAATCTGAAACAGCAATGTGAGTTCTGATAAAGAATGGAACGAGGATGTTATGGCCAAATAGATGACATTAGCATAATTGTAAGGGTAAGAGAGTAAAAAAAATTATCAAAGTAGCTTCACTCAATGTCCTTAGTCCTAAGATTTAGGTCTTCTTGCCTCATGTTCAAATGTAGGCAACTGTTTGGCAGAGTAGGCTTAAAAACATAAATAAGACAACCAAATTTGAAGATGATAATTATACTCAAATTCTCTCTCAAGGTGAGACTACTGGATTCTAGTATTTAAGAAGTGTATTATAACAGTTCAAATATATCAAGACTTACTTAGTCAAAATCTGAAAAACTTTATTATTTTAAGCACACAGTCCAACAAGGACTGAGTTGAAAATCAAACTATTAGCCCTCTAGTTTGACCAAATTAAGAAATAGCAAAAAAGGAACAAACCTGCTCACCTACACTGTTAAAAGGAGTATATACCACAGTCTCATTCTTGGTGTGAATACCAACTGTAAACCCAAAAGGGATGAAAAGTTTTCCTCTTGGAAGTTATGTTCTTACAGAACAGTATTTTCATTAATTGGTAATATCTGTGAGGTGACAGAGATCCCAATTTGTTATACGGTAGATTGGCAATAACTGTCCACTAAAAACAAGCAGGCAAACATATTTCCTAAATTCTCAAAGAAAAACTCCTGAGTTTTAGTAACATCTTTCAGATGTAATTATTTACCAACTCTCTAAATAGAACTATAGGAACTCTTTAAAACAAATATTTTGATTAATGATACATTTTTAAAAAACTGATAGTTCCTAACACTCTTTACTCATCAGACTTGATATTAAATGGTTCACTGAGGCACAGTATAATTTTAAAGGTGCTTTATCTTTTGTTGGATGGATGTCTTCAATTCTAAAAGGACTTCTGTTTGAACACATAAGTTTCACTGTCCTATATAATATACATATCATAAATACATAAAATTACTACATTTGCTGATAACAGGAATCATTCAAACAAAAGTTGTACAGTAAAATATATCTGGGAACAGCTATGTTTAACATATTTAAACAGATTTCCTTTTTGTCGTTGTTAAGTTTATTGAGATAGAAGGTGAACTAGTGCGCGTATACAAGTCGGGGAGAGGCAGAGAGAGAGGAAGAGAGAACCCCAAGTGGGCTCCAAGCTATCAGCACAGAGCCCAATGCAGGGCTCGATCTCACAAACTGTGAGATTATAACCTGAGCTGAAATCAAGAATCAGACACTTAATTGATCGAGCCACCCAGGTGCCCCCCAAATTTCTTTTCAGTTTGGATTCTACAGAAGATACAATGTAGGACCAAGACCTGGGTTTTTGGGACAAAGCAGTTTATTTGGGAGTGAATCCTAGGGAACACGAGTGAGGGAATAGGGAGAATGAACCCAGGGAGGAAAAAGTGGTAATACAGATGGCATTATTGAATTTGCTGCTATGGGTACGAGAAGCATACAGAAAGCCTTTGGAATTGTGCACCTAAAAGACAGGAGGCAAAGACATTTTATGCATCAGCTAGAATCCCCAATTAACTCAGAGTTGTTAAGAACCTGTACCTCTAGTTTTCACTTAGGCACTGAATAAGGGGGTATCCTTAGTGGGTTCCAGCAGTGCTGGAGAAAGGTGCAGAGCAGAAAAGAGAGAAGCACTGTGGGACTTTTTAAGGGCTGGGTTCCTCTGAGCTCACAGGGTTTGTCCACCACAGTTGAAGACCAAGGGTAAGCTATATGGGACACCAGAGGCATCTACTACAAATCTATGTCACTGTAAACTTGGAAATTCAATTTACAATTATTTTGTTAACTAGAAGACGCAAAGACAAATGTTTATATACAGAAACCTACTGCCCTTCAGCTTTTAAGACCTGTCGTTTTTCACATTTAACAAAATTTTGTTTAAATATTATCAATTTCTACTTCTTTGGAGGGAGGGGAAAGATGGCGGATAAGTAGGGAGCTCCGTACCTGCACTAGCGCCCAGGCATCACACGGAAAAGATCTGAAGCCATCAGAAACCGTACCACACTCAAGAGATTGGGAGAGAAAGGATGCAGACTCCACTGAGAAAGCCTTCTAACGGCTACCTCAAGAAACAAGCCAGAGTACACAGGGTGGAGAGTCCGAATATCACTACGAATAGGAAAATAAAATAACCAAGGTCCCAACAAGAGACCAAGAGATACCATTCAAAAAAACACTCTCTGAAAGGATAGGCTCTGGACAAAGAGTCCTCTTGGATATAGCAGTGCTCATAGATACAGAGAGATAACAGGTCTTTAAAACCAACAAGAGCCGGGAAGCTAACTAAAATGACGAAACGAAAGAACTCTCCTCCAAAGAAACTCCAAGAAGAAATGACAGCTAATGAACTGCTCAAAACAGATATCAGCAGCATAAGTGAACAAGATTTTAGAATAATAATGGTAAAATTAATAGCTGGGTTTGAAAAAAACATAGGGGACATCAAAGAAACTATGGCTACAGACAGAATGGAAAATAAAAATAGGCATGAAGAATTTAAAAATGCGATAAATGAGATACATAATAAATGAGAGGCCTCCAATGCACGGATTGAAGAGGCAGAAAGGAGAATAAGTGATTTAGAAGACACCATTATAGAAAAACAAGAAGCTGACAAAAAAAGAGACAACTGATCCAGGAACATGAAAGAAGAGTTTGATAGCTCAGAGACACGGTCAAACCCAACAATATCCGTATCGTAGGAATCCCAGAAGAGGAAGAGAGGGGGAAAGGTGCTGAAGGAGTCCTGGAACAAATCATAGCAGAGAACTTCCCCGACCTGGGAAAAGAAGTAAACGTTGAAATACAAGAGGCTCAGAGGACCCCCCTCAGACGTAATCTGAATCGACCTTCTGCAAGGCATAGCATAGTAAAAATGGCAAAATACGAGGACAAAGAGAGAATTTTGAAAGCAGCTAGGGAGAAAAGGGCCCTAATATACAAAGGGAAACCTATCAGAGTGGTGACAGACCTATCTACTGAAACGTGGCAGGCCAGAAAGGAATGGCAGGAGATCTTCAATGTGATGAACAG